>NC_092826.1:120616752-120944002 GCF_039878825.1 Excalfactoria chinensis
GTCAAGATTATAAATCAAGTTGATTATTTAATGACGTATTAGTCAGATTCTGTCTGACTGATCTCTAGATTTACACGCACATTCTTTCTTGCATTAGGTCTTTTCAATAATTGGTCATCTTTTCTAACTAAAATATCCAAGGTATTGCTGATCCAGTTTTGAAAATGTGATATGGGCTGCAAAATCTCCCGAGTCTTTCCTACTGCTATCTGTATGATTCTGTGTCTTTTGAGCCAGATCAAAATCCTGCACTGATAGTAAGTTGGAATGTAATTAGGGTTTTATTATGGCCTTAACTAAGGAATTGCTATGCATTTTCTGCAGCTGGGGAAGGAACAGCGCTTTATCTGTCATGCAGCTATGTAACCCACTGCTTAGCAACTCTGTTTGCTCTCAAACACCGATCTGCATGTTTTTGATAATTTTACTGTACATTCAATGACAGTGCTGCCAGGTAGCCATAATGCTGACCCACAACTATGTCTACGAGATACCAAACTGGGATGTTACTCTTGGCGGCAGGCTGTGGCAACCATCTTTGGGACACAGAAGATCAAAGACAAGTCAGGGGGCCAAAACACATCTTGAAACAAAAGTAGCAGACCAGGGTTGGTTTGTTGGACCTATATTTGTTTTGTTAATCAACACTGAGAGTAAAATACTTTCCAAGAGGACATTCAAGTTTGCTATTATTTCTTTTTGAAGCTGTGGTTCATTAAATGGTATTTTATTATTAGCATTATGGTTGTCTGCATATAAAGGCTCAGGCTCCAGTCTCCAGATCCATCAGAAGCAGTTTAATAAGATTCAGATGGTATACAAGCTATCAGAGAGGTATAAAATTCTTTAGACTTGCAAAAACAGCTCCCTATCCTGGCAGACCATAGTATCAGCAAACTCCAGTTCCGCTTTCTGTTTATCATAGATGGTTCTGATTCTCAGCAAAATCAAAATTACACAGGAAATCTAAATATTCTAACTTAGAAGTATGTGACAGGGAGACTCTTTTACCCTTCCAAGACTATTCTACAATTCTAGGGACGAGGGCACTTTGCACCAGTCTTTAGCATGCTAAAAATTCCACAGGAAGGAAAATATGTGATAGGAAAAAAGGCAATATAAAACCCCACTGATCTGCTAGAAATTGTGGAGTGCTTAGTCTGAAGGAATATGAATGTATTGACACACATTTCCTATTGTTTAAAACATTCCTCCGGTTACTTAACATGAAAAAGCATGCTGTAGGAAAAGGAAGATCGGATAGAACATCTGCACATGTATCTAGTTCATCAATAACTCCTGATTTAAGCTGCGATTGCAATTGTTGCATAAAAATGAGGTTAAATCCCTAAGTAGCTGCTAATCCCCTACGTAGGCTTGTAAAATTCTGTGGTGAACAGTGTTGATGTGAATGAAGTGAGTCTTTGCTTATATGTTTGCATGTATGTATTTATGTGGTACATCTGTGCCCTTTTTAAATACAGAACAAAAAAGGTTCTTAGAAATAGTCCTATCCTTCTACTTTGTTGTTTGCAGAAGATCTGATACTTTTGGCTTGATGATCTGCCATGCTGACAACAAAATTACAGGCTGGAAATGAGCCAACTTCACAATTCACTTATCTCCTATTTATTTTGCTAGTGTTATTGGCAAATTGCATCACCACACCACTATTCCTTTCATTCTGAGGGAAATGGGAAACTTAAAAGATGTTCAGTATTTTTTGTGTGAAATGTAGATACCAGTGAGGGTGATAAAAGCTTCAGCAACAAGGAGAAAAGAATGAAAGCTGGCAGAAATTATGTGTTCTTTCATGCTCTTTCAACTGTGTTTTTGGAGCAGTGTGATTACAAGGGAATTACGTGCTGATGAATATATACACATATGTGCTGGAACATCCAGGCAGGCCACCCTTTAACAAAGCACACAGTTTCTGGACATGGTAAAAGAGCCATGTTCTCATTTTGGGTATGTTTGCAAAGTCACTAATTAATTCAACAACTCATATTCGGTAATTACCATTATCCTATTTTTTTTTTTTTTTTTTTAATTTTTTAATAATGAGTTTAAATTCCAAAGAAACCTGGCTTCTTTTCCTCCCTCTGTCTCCACACAGGAAAGCTGTTGAATAAGCATAATCTATTTCTTATCTTTCAGGAATGCAAGCTGGTTCACAGTGTAAGCAGCTAAGCAGAAAGATTTCATTCATCTCGTTCATTAAAATTCAAATAATTATAAAGTCAGAGATGTTAACTTTTCAGTTATTACAATACAGCTGGCAAACAGAGACTGTTGCACCAACTGGGAGACTTGAAGCCTCATCTTTGGTGGCCAGGTAATTTCATTTAACAGTTCAGCAGGAATTTAAATCAATACTTTTGAGAAATCTGCTTTATGAAATTATTATTACAAGTAATTGGTTTAAATGTGCATTTCACAATCTCATGCTATATATATAGGGATTATTTCCAGTGCCTGTGGCTGTGTTTCTTGCTTACTGTAGGTACTAGATAGAGTTCAGTGTTGAGAAGGATAACCCATGACCCCTATAAATTCTTGCTCTTCAATGTTAAAGGGAATTGCACTTAACTGTACAAGGTGGGTGGGACTGCTTGAAATGCTTGTGCTCAGGGGATGGGGTAGGGCTGGGCATATAACCTTTGCTAAGATATTTTAAATTCCTGTTTCTAACTTTTTGCTATCTGAAGTCCTCCCTTGAAACATTCATGTTCACTGCTTGTATTTGTCTTCTGAACTCAAAACTGAGAATACTTCCAAGAATAACTACCAAAAAATCAAATCAATTGCTATTTTCTAGGCTTTGGCTTTGCCACACTAGAAGATGAAATATTTGCCCTGAGGTATTTACTCTGTGTTAGACTGGTGCTACTGGTCAGATTTGTTGTGAGTGGACACTGACTTAGCCACTGTAAAATGAGTCTTTCCTTTGGGAAATTACCATTAACTTCAGCAATTACCGCTTAATTGCACTGTACTTTTCCCTCAGTTATGTGCCAGAAAACAGACTCAGCTCCTGTGAAACTTAATGAGTGATGAGAATGAGTGAGATAAAGGCACAATATTCATATCCCAGTCATCTTCCAGTCATCTTTGCCTCATAACTTTCAAGTTACTTCAAATGAAAGAAATTAAAATTCTTCCTGTCCACTGCACATCACCATTACACCATGGAGATGCGCCCACTGCAGCCCAGTGCATTGCTGGATGCAACAATTTGGATGGTGGGGATGTTTGGACAAAGGAGCCTGGGCTACCTGGTAATCTGACACTTCTGTAAGTAATACTTTTGAGGCAAAGGGATGTTCTCTAAATTCAGTCACGGCCATGTGAAAAGTTGGCATGTTGTTTAGCAGCTGAAGACACCTATTTTCAGTGCAAAGGGTAACTCCCTGCAATTTGTGGAGGGACAGTGAGAGAAGACTTTGTGGATAATGAAACAGGAAATTCCTAGTGCTATCTTTGTGCTGCTGCTCAATGAATATCTCTCTCCAGCCTTTTATATTTAGTGATTAGAAAGAGTTAAATGAGCATGATTGCCATGGAAATTTCTTAGGCATTAATGTTTTCTACTTCTTCTGAATTGAATGCCCTTGTGATAGAAGAGAAAGAACAAACATCAAAAGTACCTTTTAACTTCACAATTCTTTCTAAATTTCTTTAAACTTATAGGCTATACTGCTGGCTTTCAAACTTCAAAGAGCGCAGGAAGATCAGGGTCACACAGAAAATTATTTCTTACAGTTTAATAAAATATGCATGTGAATTGTATGACCTGCCGGAGAAATTATTTATGTGTTAATGTAATGTTGTAACATTAATTACACACTTTAATTTCTTCCTTAGTAGCTTCTTTACCAGTAAGGACAGTACCGGTACTAAATTGGGCTTGAAACATATGTTGTGTCACCAAAGTTTAAATTATTTCCAGACAGAATTTTTGCTTCCACAAGAAAACAATCCTTTCTTTTAGCATCTGGGAAAAAGGAAACAACTGAGATATTTTGCATCTTTTCCAGCCTTGCTCTTCCACCGTGTCTTTGTATGCTGGGAATTTACTGATAATTCAGCGTGTGGGTTGCGGTTGTTATTTATTTATTTATTTATTTTGTGAATGAGTCACAGAGCTTGTATTTATGGACGCTATTATGAAGTATTTAATTCCATAGGATTCATCCTTTGGGTCTGATTTCTTAGGGGATTTCCTAGCTCTCTTGCTATGATATAGCAAATGATATATTAAAATCATGTACGTGCTAGTACAAAAGCATATATTGAGTTTACCTTCTGATTTGCTGTTTATGTAAAAATCTTACTGCACACACAAATGTCCTGTATCATTTATTTTATCAGTGCTCTGTAACAACTCCATAGTTCAATTCGAAATTGTCTAGAGGCTGTGAAAATAAAATAGGTTATTCTCTCAACTACAGCACAAACTTTCTTTATGATCTTTCCATATCACCTACTTCTGATTCAGTCCTATCCAGTGTAAATCTGAGGCCTTACTTCATTAGTGTGACCTGAAATTAGTCAAAGAAAGATGTAATAGATGTGAAAAATACTATTATTAAAAAGTATTTGCTTTTATCAGTTTTTACTGTTTTGCCTTTTAAGATTTCTTTGGTTACATTTTGATCTTAGCTGAATGTAATCTAGGAGAAAAAAGAAATAGGAAAATAGGAGAGCCTATCTTACTTTCCTGTATCATACACTGTTATATTCATCTGCCATAATTTTATTAACTAAATAGTCTTTGTCTCTTTAACCTGCTGAAATGTCTACCTGCCTACTATTTGAAAATCGCTTGACTTATTTTATTTTGTATTATTTTATTTTGTTTTACTTTATTGCTTCTCTAAACAGTGCAAAATATCATTGCAGTAAGTCCAGCTGGTACAAAGTACATTGGGATTGTTACAAAAGCTGTGGAGGAATCACAAGTAAAGATGAGCGAGACTCTTCACAGAAAGTACCAATTAACTTGAGCCCTTCTCTGAAGCATAAATGATTCAAATATTAAGCTTTTTTGAGGTTAGGAATGGTGTTTAATTTTACATTTTTGCACATGTTGGTACTTTGTGGAATCTGTGGCAGCAAATGTGGAATTACCAAAATACCACAGGTATGTTTTGGGCACTGCTGCTCTAAAGGATGTTAGAAAATACTGGAAACCATACAAAGACATTTTTTTCCTGGACATTTCCTACCATTAGCATTCTGGGATGCTTTAGATAAATGTCCAGAAGCCTTGGGTGGATGTCTGTGTTTTGCATTCTCCGCAAAATGTGCTGGACTGCCAAATATTTTTGCAGTTCACTTGTAGAAGCTAAAATGTTTCCATTCATTATCTAGTGATATCTTTGTTCCTTCACTTATCCATAAACTGTTCATAGACATAGACTTAGATTCTTTATATTACAGTCTATCAAATAAGCAGGAAAAAGCTACTAGTTTTCTTGGTCTGAGACTTTTTTTTTGATCCTTCATGTTTAGGATTAGCACAGTGAAACCCTGGGCTTGAAGTTTAAGTAAGAAACCAGAGGGATAGGAAATGAATGCTGGGGTAGAGAGAAGAAAATAAGATCATGTAATCATAGAATCACCAAGGTTGGAAAAGACCTCCAAGATCATCCAGTCCAAACACCCACCTATCACTAATATTTCCTGCTAAACCATGTCCCTCAGAACAACATCTGAATGTTTCTTGAACACCTCCAGGGATGACAGTGACTCAACCACCTCTGTGGTCAGCCTGTTCCACAGCCTGATCACCTGCCTGATGATGATTATTTTTTTAAAATGATCAGTTCTTCTAATTAAATTATGGCTCATCTAACTATCCCAAAAGTCTGCAACACATAGATGACTCAGATTCCCTCCTCTAAGTTTGCTGGTTACACCACAGCCCCCTTCCCACTGTGCTGATACCACGCAAGAACTGTGTGTTGATCTGTTTGTCAGCTCATACTTACATCATGTTTGTTGTACAGATTTCCCAAAAAGGAAATAATTCTTCTCTTCTCATGGGTCAGTGCACTCCCACTGCCCTTCTGTGCTGATCTGGCTTTGCTGGAGTTAGTTAATCTGGAAGAGGACTACTCAGCATGGCCTGGTGCTGGGGTGGGCAAAGTAGAAGACCTGAGGAACAGTACCACAGGAGATGTATGCTGCATCCATAGGGCCCACAAGCATCACCCATACCTAGGCTTAAACTTCATCTCTTTTCAAGTTCCTCCACAAACCATGTTCCCAATTCATGTCCCAGAAACACCTTCAGTAAGCACTCCACTCAGTATAGCATGGGGACTGGCACACCAGGGCAACCTCAGGCCTCCTAGTTAATTGACAAGTCATCTAGTCAGACCCTCAACTAGGTGTTTAAAGGCTTAAAGGCTTCAGGTTCCCTTTTTTTTTTTTTTTTTTTTTTTTTTTTTTTTTTTTTTTTTTTAAAAAAAGACAGTGTCAGTGCTCACAAAAGACATACCATAAGATTGCCCTAACTGTTCAAGTGTACTATGGTTGTTCCTGCGTGGTCCAACCCATGTCACGATAAACCCAGTCACATTGTTGAGTGCCTGTTAACAACAGTTCTGTGCCAAGATAGCCTGAACAGTGCTGTTACTTTCTGGTTATGTACGCTGCTTTTTCTCTGGAAATCAAAACTACTGTTCTGTTCCACTAGCCTTCCTGATCAAATCAGACCACTTATTGAGAGGATCTTCTGGTTATGTTTACATACAACACATTCTCATCCTATTCCTCATTATCTGTAAGCAATTATTTTTACATTGCATTCTCAGAGGTGAGTGACAGCATGCCGATACCAGGGATGCTATTCTGCTTCCAGCAAATGCTGTAAGAAGTGTATGGTATTAGTAAGGACTCTGTTTCCTTGGTTACATTTAGCAAATTTGCATGCCAGCATGGTGCTATTCACCATCAGAGACACTGTAGGCCTTTCCATGTAGAGAAGGTTTTGGAAGTGAATAACCTTTGCATTCCTAGCTTCAGCTTTGAATAAATGGATAAGGAAGAAATAGTTGTAAACATATATATAGTAGGAGGTAGGTAGGTTGAGAATATGAGCCCTGGGAGCCTTTGGAAATGAAATCAGATCTTTAATAAGACTGGGTGATGGAGCTGTGGCTGTGATTATAGGAACAGCTTGCAAATTTAGCTCTAATGCCAGCTTATGAATACTCACAAGATAATTAGATGATCCTGCTCAGGGTTTGTGTCCTGGCCACATTCTATGATTATTCACAGTGATGGTGAATGATAGGGCCCCACTGTTGAATGTTTATTCAGTATTCCCTGGAACACAAACCAGTAGAGCTTATACTGGAAAATAAATCTTCCCCTAACTGGCACAGCCTCTCAGACAGAGAGGTAAAGTCACCTCCCGCCTTCTTGAAGGAATGTGTCTGGTGTGGAAGGGATCTGCCTTGTCCTAGCAGGCACAGCTCCTCTGTGTTGCCCACACATGGTGACATAGTGCCTCGATAGTGTATAATTTCTTCAGTAATGACTGGAGAGGGGAATCTCACCACAATTAGTTGTCTGTGCCACTTTATGTAAATTCATCAATGGGTATGATCCTAGGTGATGAGTCCAGTGAATAATCCAAAACCAAGGTAACATATTCATTTATTTTATGATTTTAAAATTATTTAAAAAAATATGTATATCACATTCATTTGGTGATCAACAATGAGTCTGCCACTCATTAAACAGAAACTGCTAGTTTTTGGACTGGCCAAGGACACACA
This sequence comes from Excalfactoria chinensis, assembly GCF_039878825.1. Classification (NCBI taxonomy): domain Eukaryota; kingdom Metazoa; phylum Chordata; class Aves; order Galliformes; family Phasianidae; genus Excalfactoria; species Excalfactoria chinensis. Next base: position 120,624,543 of record NC_092826.1, read on the forward strand.
GGGTATTTAAGTGTCTCAGAAATGGATGAGGAGTCATGGCTTCTGGGATGCTCTGCCTGTAGTTGGATGCGCATGTATTTTAATTCTACCTTGTGTTCAGATTCTCCTTCCCATAAATGTATCTGCTTTGTAAAGTGTTTTGAAATCTGTAGAGAAAAGTACTGACTTGTAAGCTGTATATATGTAGCTACAATTCCAAACCAGGGTAAATGTAAGTGCAGTTTCCAGCAACACATTATAAATGGATTGAGCAGTAAGCCATTGATCCAGACATGTAGGCAATTGAAGGCAATGTAAGCTGCAAGTTTATTTTGATGTACCAGCTCTTTTCTGTGTTGCTTCTGGACACAAAGTGCCTGAGCTTTTGCCAATGTGGTAATGCAGACTGGACTACATGTAGAACCCAGACTCATGATGGGGCTGATACACTCCTGGACTTTTGTTGTTGCTTCTCCTCAGATGCTGACTGCAAGCTGTGCTGGGCTAAATGTTCCTGAAAGCTGTTTTAATGGGAGAGCTATGCTTTGAAATTTATTGCTGAGATGAAGATGGGATGAGCTGAGGGTCTGCTTAGGCCCAGCTGGAAAAATTTCTTTCCTGATCCCCCAAAGAAACATTGTTGAGTCAGAGCTATTTCTGAAGGAAAAAAAGAGGTAACTCCAAGACACTTCAGTGCAAATGCTTAAATTACCAAAAGAAAGGTAAAAGCCAGTCATCTCCCTTCTACTTCAAAATGGCTAATGGGAAGGATGAAATTTTACCTATCTCCTTTGTGAAGAGCTTTCCCGTGCCTTGGTCTCCTCCTACCTCAGCCTGATTAAATCTTCCACTTAATGAAATGGGGACAGTTGTTCCGAGATAAGCTTTTTCAGAAAAGTCGTTCAGGTTGTAAGTCTGGGAAGAGTGAAGTTGTTTTCTTTTTCACAAACGAAATTCTTATCAGTGTAAAAATTAGTTACCTTTCATAAATGTTTGATATTTTGTCTTGCATTGCAAATTAAGATGTGGGGACAGTGTGCAAAGTGCCAGAGTTGTCTGGTCACGGTTTTGTTTCTTGTGAGGTACCCTTCAAACCATTACTATAGATTTCAAAAACTAATCTGATGGGTCCAATTTAAATTGAAAAGAAACTAATTTTAAGGTATAGAAACATTTTCAGCCCTGACATTTGGCTGATCTATGGCATTACATTGGCAGGTGGCTCAACTGAGCACTGTTTCAAGCAGCACTTGCTGTGGGCATCAGGGCATCCTGCTGTGAAAACAGATCTGCATGACACATTAATGATAACTGGTGTTCAGGGAAATCTCTTTATCTTGAAGAATCCTAAAGCGATTTACAGCTGGTGAGAACCACAGCCAGGTGTACTGGAACCAAGATACTGATATCACTTCTGCTGCTGGGGGCTCATCCATCAGACCCAGGTTGCTCCTTTTGGCTCTGCCTCATTATGTGCTAGATGTCTTGCTTTCCAAGCAGTACTTTCTTCCCTATTACATTTCTTTTATTTCCTTAGTGGCTCATAGATTAGTCATACCAGGAGCCAAGATCCTAAATCCCAGCTCTGTATTAATTTAGAGAGGGCCGAGCCTGCCTCACAGCTAAGCCTTAAATGCTTTCAATAGTCATCAGCCTGATATCATAAGGGAAGCCTTCAGGCTCTGGTGAGATGGACTTCAAAATTATATATATATATATTTTACAGTGCTATTCTTATTTGCTGCTTGTATTTATTTCCAGTTTCAAGATCTTCATTGTGAATTATGAGCTTCTTTCATTTTCAGTGAATGTGGAAATTGTCATATAATCTCCAGATGCCAGAAAAGAACGTCGTGTCAGCTGCAGGGAGGTTCTTGATAAAGTCATGAGGGTGGGTACATAGGCCTATGAAATTATTTTAATAATAATGTTGTTTAAAAGCTTCTGCCAGACCCCCACTAGGTCCTTTAATCCCTGAAGGATTTACAGGCATATGTGTTGTGCTTTAGAGTGTCTCTGTTCTTTCCATATTTGATAAACAAAAATCATCATTTTTGCATAGATGTATACTACACTCCAAGGAAACAAAATACATGAGGCCATGTTTTTTGGGCCTTAGTGTGAAGACATCTACTGAGCTGTGTGCTGGGTTCTTGAGGCCACACTTGTACTCCTCATATGTTATACACCATGTCAGTGCTCTGTAGTCTCTTGCTTCCATATGCAAACTTCCTAATGTAATGGAGCTTGTTCCCTCAGAGTTGCATGGGACAGAAGGAGAAGAAATGCATTTGTAAAGATGGAAAAGGGGAAGAAAGAAGAATTCAGATGTGTATGTTAATTCCTCCAAGATGTGTATGTGAAGAGTAATGTAGTAACTCATGTACATCAGGAAAGCTGAACTATATTTGGTACGAGCTATATTCGGTAATAAATTTTCCTGATGACCAGAAAGAGGTATTAACACTGAAAAGAGAAAAATAATCTGATTAAAATAGCATGTTTGAATGAAGTGTGGAAACAGAACCAAAATATTAGGGAGACTGAATGAAAGAACAAGGATAAGGTGAAGGTGACGGAGCACTGGAACAGGCTGCCCAGGGGGGTTGTGGAGTCTCCTTCTCTGGAGATATTCAAGACCCTACATTTCCTGAATTTTGCTGAGTCTCTCAGCTGAGACAGAATTGTTTTCTTCAGTGTGTTTGGTATGATGCTTTTTTGGATCTAGAAGAGAAACAATGTTGGTGTCATGGTTTTGTACAGTTGGTAACACAGCGATGTTTATAGTTGCTATGAAGCAGTGTTGTACAGAGCCAAGGCCTTTCTCAGTGAAGGGCCCAAGGAGCAGGAAGGGAACAGAACTAGGATAGCTGACTTAAACTGGCCAGAGAGTTATTTCATACCACATGACACTATGTGCAAGGAGAGTTTTGAAGGGAATAGAAGTTCTTGTTCTTTTTTTTTGCTGCTCAGAGAAAGAGCTGGGCATTGGTTAGGGAGTGGTGGGCAGTTGCTTGTGCATCACTTGTCACATACACTCATATATATCTCTTTATCCTTTATTATCCTTTTCTCTTAGTAAATAGTTATATCTCAACTCATGAGTTCCATTTTTTATTTAGTGAATGAATGACTGTGTGTTGCTGAGCCACCTACCAGGTTAAACCAGGAAACGGAGAACATATACTAGGAAAGTAATATTCTTTGCTGTCCTTATTCTATTTTACCTTAAGCATCAACTGTTAGCCACAGATAATGAGTTAATGGGCATTTGATGTGATCTTCTTTGACTATTCCTGACAGATTATAAATATCCATAGAAAGATACATATGGAATATTTAGAGAAAAGAATGTTTACCAGAATAAGAAATCACGATATGTACAACTTGTTCAGTACACACATGGGATACAGACAGGTGACTGAGGAGCCTGTGCCAGCAGTGGTAAAGCTCCTAGCAATGCAGAAAGTGTGAGTCTATAAGTGCGTATCTGGTTTTTTTTTGAGGAGTGGTAAGCATTAATTAAAGTAAAATCTACTTCAGAGACTTTTAGAATGCAGTTCTTCATAAAGACCTGAACTCAAATTCATGAAGTTAATAAAAGTTTACTACTTCAAGACATCAAGAAGCCAGGTCCTATGGTAAATCTCTAATGGCTTCATTTTAGCTTCAACTTGCCAGATTATGGCCTAGCACAACAAAGAGTATGGGGGTCTGGTGGGGTCCTTACAGACAAATAAGTGTTTTGGGACAAGACTAGGGCTCTCTGCCATTACAAGCTATCTTGATTTAAACTTTGGATTAAGCAGAAAAGGATGGAGAAAAGTGCCTTATGTGTGCAGGGAAGAAAAATGTTAGACCTTCTTAATTGCATACAGTTCAGCTGCAGTGATATATATCCATTACAAGTTTCTTTTTCTGGGTGAGAGTCTGAGCACTTAAACCAGGAACACACATTTTTCATGTTAAATTCTCAAAATTCAACACCTCTATTTTTCTCCCAGAAAAACAGGTCTTTCTGTTTGCCATTAAAAAAATAAGCTGCTTTGGTTCCAATGCATTTCAGACATAACTTTTTCCTTGGTGTGCATTAACTAAGCTGTAACAGCATGCTCCTTGCTGTCTCTGCATTTTGCCAGATTTCAGATGTGCAGTATCTCAGCTTCTGATGGCAAAAAGCAAATCCTCTCACTAATCGGATCTCTCAGATAGACTTTGTTTGCTTGGTTTGTGATTTGGCTGGGCTGCTCACCTTAAGACCTATCTCATGTTTTTTGGACTGCATCTCACAAGCTGCTGGTGTTTCTACAAGCTTTCAATAAAAACCATGAGAAACAGGAGGTGGTCAAGCAGCGTGTCCTAAATTAGCATAGCATCTAATTTGAGGCAATATAGAAGTAATATGAAGTGAACGTAATAAGAACAATTTGTAAACAATATGCGAACAAATGTAATTAAACCAATAAAATTATTTAGGTTGTGTGTTTTTGTTGTTTTTTTTTTCATTGAGATGGCGAGATGTTTTCTTCATATACAATCAGTGGGGTTCTAGGGACAGATTTCCAAATTTAATAGCAGGGAAAGTATTGTAATAAAAGCTAGTAACAAAGAAATATCTGTTTAACAATACTGCAGAACAACCAAATTGTTGGTTCTAAAAACAGAAAGGAAAATTCTGTGGTTTTGCTTCAAGATAAATATTTCTGCTTTATGCATGCTATAAAAATGTATCCCCTTCTGGACAAATTAACCAGCCCTAAAAAACTGACTTTTTTTGCACTCCCTAAATCTTTCTGTTTTTAATGACCTCTGTGCTGCAATTTTTGCCTCCAAGCAGTAATTAACCACTCTGCAAGTCACCACAAATAAGTCAGAAATGAATTACACTTTAAAATGAAAAAAAAATCTGCAGCATTAATATAGTTTAAAACAAAGTTATCAAACTTACGCTGCTACTCTCTTGTGTGATTCAAGGACAAATGTTATGAAATTTTCAATAGCTGTTGGTGTCCTGCATAACAATTGTGGCTGAAAATACTGCAAAGCCTGAACCACCAAAGGAAGTCTGAAATGAGCAGAACTGTCCTTGAGCACACCTTAAAAAATAGTTCATGTTTGTTATCCAGGCACAGAGACACTTTATGTGACTTTTTCCCAGTGTCTTGCATAAAATGATAGGAAAATATGCAAATAAGATGAAGTATCTTCCAGTGCATTTGATCAGCATCTTAGGGGGAGGAAATATGACAAATGCCATCGTACAATTTTCCCTGAGGTTTGCAGTTAACCAGCAGAAGGTCTACAAACAGGTCTTGCTTCTGTCACTTAGGCTGGTACCAGTTGGGACTAAATCTACTCAAGTCAGCAAAACCTCCCTCAGGCATACAGCACTCAGAGAATTCTGTCCTATCAGTTTACAGCTACAAATCTTTCAGTAAGTTTGTAGTAAATCTCTTTGCTTCTGAGATGTGGTTTGTTTTGTTTAAGGAATACACACCAGTATCTTTATTACATTTATTTTGCATCAGCTCATACAGTGTCAGCTTTTGTCAGGAGCATTTCCCTGACACCATTTTTGCCAAACGAAGTGGATTTTACGTGACCAAAATTGCTGTATTAGAATAAAGAGCACAACTTTACCTTTTTTCTTCTGACCAGTTTACACTGAAACAGGACATAGTTCATTGTTTAAATCTCTGCTCAGTTTTCTGGGGTAAGATTCATTTGATATTAATGCTGATGTGTAGCTGTTCTCTTTTTGCACCAAGGAAAAATAATATTTTTCAATTGGAATTTTGAGGGGGTGCAATTAATAGCATTTTATATAAAAGTAATACATATTTTAGGAGTCTGCCAATAAAGACCATCTTTGAATGTGCCCAAATTCATTAAACCGGTAGGAAATAGCTTCATAGGAGTAAACTTTTTAATCTGTTGAAAGTTAAGAATGCAATCCATTCTGGTAAGAGAACACAAAATCTGAGATAAAACAATTGTCATTTTGAATGTAAAGATCATAGAAATGAATAAAAAATCTATTTTATGGGTATTTTAACTTAACGTTACAGTCAACATTTTAGATTACATCATTTTTGTGTAGGCCGTATATATCCTTGGGTGAAATCTTGCAGAAATTCCCCACTTGATATCTACCTTCATATTTGGAGTAACTATATACAGCATATCAAAATTAGCTAGATTTATATCAAAATAGCTAAAATTAGATTTCTGACTACTCAGTCAATCTATTTTGAAGTGAAGCAATGAGAATCACTAAACTATGATATTCAACTTGAACAATCCAGTGTCAGCACTGCATTCTGCATGTGTGCATACATACCACCCTGTATGTTACCTAAGTGCTCTCAGCGTAGGTTACTTCCACATCAAACAGTTCATCTCTATGCATATCAGAAATCTGCTGTAGGAAAAGAAAAGATTGTGAGTTATTACAAAAGGTTTTCTTGCCAGAAGGTCATATTATACTCAGCGTCAGTGGGAAGAGGCTGGAAAGGCAGCATGAAACCTAAGGCATTTTCCAAGATTACTGCATCAAAATACCAATCCTACGCTACTCATTTTTTTAGTCTGGTTCACATTTTCAGTTGTTCTTTGATGACAAAAAACCCCACAAAAATACAGATCTCAGGCATTGTGCTTAAGGCTGCAAAGGAGTAAGGAGATTATATTGGCTGTTCTGTATCGCAGAAACTGCAATGCTTGAAACAAAACAGGTGGAAGATAAAGAAGAGGACTGCAGTGTGAAGGAAGAATGCTTTCTTTTCCTTTTTCCTGCTCTCCTCATCACTCCTTTCTTCCCTCTTTTTATTTTTATTTATTTATTTATTTATTTATTTTCCTGTGTGCTTCTTCCAGGATTCTCTTTCCCACCTATTTCCCTCCCTTTTCTGGACTTCTGTCTCGCTGCCCCAGGTCTGACAGAGAACTTTGTGGATTGGCACTGCCATGAGCAGCCTGGAGATCTGCCCTGTGCATCATCCTCTTCTCTAGCAAGGCTGGCAGTGGGGGGAGATCCAGTACCAGGAGTATCAGGTGATGCAAACAAACAGCATACATTCATTGCAAGAGCTGAGCTAGCAGTTCCTTTCAGAGACGGTCAGAACCCACACACAGACTGGGAGACAGGGGTCTCAAGCTGCCCATGAACACTGTTTTGTGTGATGCAGAGGCTGGAACAGGAGCAGAAGTCCATGTGGTGCATCCATTCATCTGCCAGGACAGTGTAGCAAGTCTGCATTTCATCTAGCGCAATTCTGCTTGGTTTGAGTCTTCTTGCGGTGGATTTTTGGGATCATACACACATTTTTATTGAGTGAATAAGTGTGATGACACCAGCAGTTATCTACATAAAGTATCTCTGAAAATAAAACAGTTAATTTCCAACAGAGCATTGCTTCTATGCACAGCAAAGGGTTCACAAAACTCATGATGCTCACCAGTCTGGCTCTTTCCCACATACTTGAATGATTCTCTCTTCCCACTTGCTCCCTTTTCTGGTTATAGGAAGTATCCTTCTCTCCTTTCTGGGTGCCTGTGGGCATGCTGAAAATCCATGTTCCTAGTTCCTCTCTATGTCCAAGTATTTGAGTTTTCCCTTTGTTCTTGGACTCTGACCGGGAAAGGTAAATCTTACTTGCTGGATTTCCATCAGGCAGATGTGATCCCAGTTACTGGCTGCTCATGTTGTTGCCTCCAAAGCTTCCTTTATAACCTTATCTTTCCTTTTGTCTAATTTCCTTCTTGTTTTCCACTGGAGTTGCCTTTGATTTAGGAGGTGAACTCTGGGGCACATCATGTTTAAAAAATATGTATATTTGGGTGCCTTATTCCCCAGTGAAGCCTTGGGAGGGCTGTACACGAGCCTCCCTGAACTATTTAGAGGGGTTGAGACTAATTCCAGCTCCTCCCTGGCAAGCTTGGCTGCTCTCCTCCCTGCAGCTGTCTTCTAACTCTGAAAGTCAAGGACAACCTGGAGAAAAACAAACAAAGGGAATGCTTTGTTGGCTTGTAGTTTAAAATAATTGCTTTGCTTAGACCTTGTAACAACCTCCATCATTAACTTTTGGGAGGGGGTTGTTTCCTTAAATGCAAACACGTGCTCATATGCTCTCTGGGAAATTTGTGACTTAACCCAGTGAGATGGCATGACCTTCTGCCAGGATGAATAATTTTTGAGCAGAAATTCCAGTGGCACTTAGTAAGCTGTGCTGAGAGGTCGCGTACATAGCATTACTCATGATGATAACAGCATCCTAAACCTTATCATTACGTTTTCACATTCATAAATATTTCAGCAAAAATCTGTGACATTTTGCACTTGATTTTTTCAAATACATAGAATCAAAGACTTCTAGCAACACACCAGTGAAGAAAAGGGCAGTGAAGCTGTCATTTTCCCTCTGTTATATGTATTCCTTGATTTTGTCTTCGTGTATCCCAAGAAATTTTCTTTTGTGGCTTGTGTGCTAATGGCACTTTGAGATGAGGCTGAACTGGGCTCCCTCAGACCCAAGGACTACCATATGACCATTAGAAATTGTTTAAAAATGATCTTCACAGCCACTTATCTTTTCTATCCCACAGCATAATTATTACCTGCTTACCTTAGAACAGGACCAACGAGACAGCAACCAAAAAAAATTGTAGAAATGAGCTTTTCACTTTCTGCTGGTGAGAACAGAAAGCAAGAACATGCAAGTATACAGGTGGGATAATGCTAGACTACCTGAGGTCATCTAGTCACCATTCTGTACCAGCTTTACTTTTGATGTGCCAACCAAGAAGTTTAAGCTTTTCTGCTTTCTTCACTCAAGAAAGTTTCTTATTTAAAAAAAAAAAAAAAATACAAACTAAACTAATGAACAGGAAAGACTTCTTCTCAGTTGTTGTCATCTTCCTTTTTGTGTCCTCTGCAGAAAATACTCATGAGTGTTAATGGTCTGTAAGTTTAATATTTGCATAGCCCCAAGTTGAGCTCTTCTCTGTGAAACAATATATCAAACACAGTGCAGCTCCACAGTTCAACAGGTAAAGAAAAAACAAATGGAAGAGATATAGGTGTGCTGGAATAAGAATACAGCAAGGAGATGCAATAGAATATGGTCACTGCCTTGCTGTTCTCCTTGTTACTTACCCATAACTTTTACTTCATTACTTACAGTATTGTAGTGATGGCTTTTTGGAATCAAGAACAATATCTTGGCTTCTCAGTGCTTTCCTGGAAGCTTTGCTCATTTGTACCATACATCAGGGGGGTGCTGTGTAGATCAAAAATAACTTTACTCTGTATCCTAAAGTTAATGGATGGGAATACCTATACCAGTAGTTTAACTGCGGAAAAAAAGAAACAAAAACAACAACAAAAAACACAAACAAAACCCAAATTCAGGAATATAATGTGTCTGATGCAACCAATTATAACCAGCCAAGAGTGTTCAAGTTTGTTGGCTCATGCAGTGGATTGCTTGTGAGCAATTAGCAGACTGGTTTCACAAGTTGCTTGGTAAACAGTTTTGAGTAGTGAAGACCTACAAGATTTCAGGGAAGACTCAGCAACCTCCCTTCCCCCCGCCTCAAATAACACTGAATACACAACTTTCTAGGAAAAATTTGCCTTATTATCTTTACATTTTCCACTTAAAAAATAAATAAATCCACATTCACTGTTTGGTAAGAGTTGAGATAGTGTCCACTTCTTGGGCCACAGATGAAACACATATTTTGTTATGTTAGGCTTTTTGATCTTGCTAGATTTTAATATTTCATTGTTATAATAGAGAAATGAAAGCCATTTAGACACACTAAAGAAGCAGTGCAGGGACTAGAATCACAATTGCAAGTCCTACAGACTCTGGGTCTCAGAACAGGTTTTTAATGATGCTTTAAGATTCAGTAAGAAGCACACTATTTTGTAAAGTTTTCCATATCTACACCTATTATAGCTGCTTTAATCTCTGATTAAGAAACAGAGTCTACAGAGCATTCTACTCTGCCGATTGCAAAGTAGGCATATCATACGATGACAGAAAAGCATCAGCAGCATTTAGGTCAACTTCACACTATGACTTATTAAGCCTTTTAGAAAATAAAGCTCAAAGACCTTATTAATATCAACAAGGTGTGTTATAGCCACTCTTAATGGCAGGGATTAACCTTGTCATGGTTTGCTGCTTTCGTTACAGTGCTAACAGCGAGCTAGGCTTATCATTCTGTTCACTATACTGTATCTTTACTGAGTGCAACGAATAGCTGATTTGGTCTTATTCACAGCAGTGAAATGATATTTCAGGATTTCAACTTTCAGGATATTATGAATTTCTGCTGCAAAGCAGGGATCTAAGCCTTGAGATACTGTGGCTAATCAATTCTATTAATTTCTTGTTGAAGCAGTGAAATAAATTTTCTGACCTCGTATGTATTTTTCTGTGAATCAGCCAGGAGACTTGTGGGGACGTAAAAGAACTTCTGGTTAAAAAAACAAAACAAAGCCAAAACTGGAATACTGAGCTAACTGTGAATTTAGGGAGTGAGGTTGAATCTTAGTGGAGGAAGGCAACAGAGATTTATTTCAGTATCCCTGAAATCCGTCTAAGTGGGATTTGGTATCCCTATTAGTGGCCTATGCTGTATTAAAGCCAGAAGGGCTTGAACAAGATTGAAGCAGACAGAGTGTTTTGGAAAAGGACTACCACACCAGAGGAAACAAAACCCCAGTGCTTATCTACAGCTTTCAACTGCAAAAGGAACGCTTCTGTTTATTCCAGGCATTAATCAGCTGCCAGTATGGAGTTGGCCATATAAAACTCAGCGTAACATCTTGAAGCACAGAGAGTAAACTTAAACTGTAACTACCCAGAAAAGTGAGCATATTCTCTTATATCTAAGAGATTAATACAATTCTGTATACCACATCATTTTAGGCTTTTCACATGTGAGCCTTCCTGGATGCTTGGGGAACCTTTTAAGTCTCGATTTCTGCTTCCATTAGGCTAAATGGCAAATTTCCATGGGACATGTGAAAATACTGAAAACCTCCGAGACTCAAATAATTCTTTTCTTTTTAAAGTAGACCGAATAAATAGAGAGAAAAACCTGCCAAAGTAGAGAGTCTTAATGACTCTAATGCACATTATGTTGGAAACTAGGACAATTAATGATTTAACTTAATGACAGAACATGTAGAGAGGTTTCAAGGATGGCTAAATAGATTTACTTCAAAGTCAGGAAGAATCCACATCTGGGAAGAAGTAATGCCTTTGTCTCCAGCCTCCCTGAAGTCAGTATTTAAACAGTTTTCTTTCCTACATAACAGCTGGGGAAAAAACCCAGGAGATTTACTGTGTTTGAACCAAATCTCAAGGTGATCTATTTCAATGCAGCTAGTACAAGCTGCAGTAAATACAGGAAGGAGATCAATGTGTCTTTTCCCTAAAGGAGGCAGGACAGGTAAAAAGGTATTTCTGCCACAGGAGCTGGTGTCTGCTAGGATGCCCTGAGGTGTGTGAGACCTCCAAACATGCACAGAGCTGCTACTCTCATCTCATGGTCTTACCAACTCCCCATTAGTCTATTAGACCTAGAGGATGGCATTACTATGTCTGTGTTTTGAGTAACTTGACATTATGATTCCTATTTATTTTTTTGCCTGATCTCCATTACAACTCACAGAACTTCAGTGGAATAAAGGGGTGAGAACTGGATCTGATTTTCCCTCTGATATCCAGAGAATATAGGATGTCTCTGGCAGCTCTTTTCCTTTCAGATACAGCTGTACCTTTCTATTACACAAACCGTTTTCATCTATGCTGGGACTAGTGCCAGCAAGAATTGGCCTAAACACAAGAAAACTGCAAATGAACTGCCCCCTCAGCTCACTTGTGCACAATCTAAAAGTATCTGTGGATCTGGTACAATTTTCTCATTTTTGGACATCCTTTGATGAGATTCATCCCACTTAGACACCAGAGACAGGAAGAAAACTTAACATACCTTTGAAATACAACACACTGTACATAAAGAGGGATCTGGAGAAATGACTTGTATCCCTTTCAGAAACAAAAATATGCAAAATTAAGGTTAATGTAGACAGAGGACAAACCAACACAATTTCCCTTGTGTTTACATTTTGGCTTGGCTATAGTTTTGGGGCCATGGTATTGAGACAGAACTCAGAGGGCATCAGGTGGCAGCATGGCTGACAGATCTGGTGCCAAGGACTGGGTTGTCCTGGCACTGCTGGAGTCCAAGGGCAATTACCAACAATAAGGCCGCAGTCTCATCCAGCCCCACTTCTCCTCCAGGGAAAGAGCTCAGGTTACAGGATCATTTGCGTAAGAAGGCAGTTCAAGTCCCAGATCTGAACACTCCCAGAAGATTTAGATTTCAAGTTTGAACCCTTTTCCTCACTGATGACAAATTAGGAACTAAACTAAAAGTGAGTAATCAGAGACGTCCCCCGTGGAACTGAGCTATTTTAATGTAGTCCAGAAGACTGTGAAAAAAATAAATAAGAAGAAAGAGCGCGTGAGCTGTGTGATGAGTGTGTCAAGAAAAACTTTAGGAGAGCTTTCCATTGTGTTTGGATGTAACAGACCCAAATGCAGGAGATGGATGGAGCAGCAGCACTAAGAAACCTTGAGTGGTTGCAAAACCTTTCGGTGCTTGCTCTGCCACGGCTTTCCAATGGATTGCTCCCATGGGCTACTTTTCTGCAACATTTCGCTTGAATAGATTTCTACATATTTTCCTCTGGAGAATCTAGGGAAATATTTACTGGAAGTACCAGGAGAGATGTAACCCTACGGGGCATTATGGCATGAGATGAACTTTGTGTCACTAGTAGGGAAAGCAGAAGCACTGCTGCAGAGCTTTCTCCTCGCTCCTTCTTTCAAGCAGACAGTGTTGTCTGCCAACCAGACATCCAAAACTGAGCATCAAACTTCATAAGCTGGGGGCTGAGTAAGGTGAAAAGAAGTCTGCTTGCTCTCCCTTATGAATTACGCATAGGTTTAGGAAATATCTCACACTGCATGTCAGCACCAGGTCTAGCCTCCATGTAGGGCCTCTTTTGTTTTTTTGAAGCTGAAAGTTTTGTACTGCAAGAAAATTAAGAGACTTGTAGTCTCAGTTCCTATGTAGCTTAGCTTGCAGATTAAGCTATGTCTGGTTGCATTTTGCTAGCATGCTGAGCTCACTTGGAGCTGTGGCGGTGACACCGTGCAGGTGTTGTTGGCCTGTCTCACTCCGTGGTAGTCAGTTCTGATATGACACACATTCCCATTTCATCCATGTTCCTGTCTCTTTTTAATGAAGTTTGATGTTAGTTCATAGAGCTAGGCTATTTTGAGATAATCATTACTAATTCTTTTCCTGTTTAAGGCAAAATATTTGTCTTATTTAACATTCTGAGAATCTCTTCATTTTAACAGAGAAGTAGCAAGTCCTGCTTGATTTCTTTTTCTTCTGAGTAAATAACATTATTTATTCTGTACATATACAGTAAGTCTTCTGCAAAACCCAACTTTGCACTTCCAGTTGTAGAAAATGACTCCAGTAATTGTCCCCACCACAACACAATGAGTGCATCATTAGCACTTGTCTGTGCGACATTTTCCTAATTAGTGCTTCTCACAAAAAAAAAAACAACTTGAGGCACAGAGAGGGCAGGTGGCTTGCAAAGTCAGCCAGAGCCAGGTGTGAACCTCAGATCTGTTAGCCCCAGATGAAGGTGATTTGGCTGCAGAATTGTCCTTTTACAGACATTACAGCTGTGACTTGCGAAGAAGCCTGCACAGTCTACTTATTCCAATCTGTATAATTTGAGCACCTAAATCCTTTAGTACCTTTGAAAATCCACTAGAAAACACTTTCTCATCCATTTTTTTTGGTAGAAAACACTGTTTTCTCTGTTCCCTATCTAGGATTGTACCTGTTTGTAAGGGTGGATCTGTGGTTTAAGATTATCTTCACCTCTTTCTGACTTGGAAAATAAAAGATGTAAGAATCAACATTTGGCTATTTTGTAGACTGTGTTCAACTGCCTTTTGCTGCCATCACAGTCTGTATTATATTTAAGTCCTGTATTATAACTGAGAGGGAATACATTTTTGCATAAAGCAGCCAGCAAGCCCAGAGTATGAAAAAATCAAATAAGCATCATCTATTTTGTGTTTTCACTTTTTGAATGAGAGCTCTGATAAAACAAATTTTTTTCTGAGTTGCAGTAGATGGACAAGAAGTTGCTGGGGAAGCATAGACAGCAGCCTGTATATGCATGCTTTTTAGGGCAGCCAGCCAGCCTCCAAATTCTTCCCTTCCTGTATACACAACCTGAGCTATTTTAATGGAACTTCAGCAAATGTCAGAGCCTTTCCTATTCTCTTTGCATTGCTAATGCATTTGTGCATTGCAAAACCTTGCATCTTCTTGAAAATATCAGCTGGTGAGGGGAGCGGGGAAATCCATATTCCTCTGTTTGGCAGAATCTCTTTGACGTCTCCTCTCCTGTCATGCTTCTGTCTGTGTGAGGATAAATGCACTGCAACTGGAAAAGTGAGATAAATAGCATAAGGAGAAATCATTATAAACCCCACTGCCTGAGAGGTGCATTCTCGGAAATGCACCAGTCATAAAACCTGACCAGGCCTGAAAAATAAAAATCCCTCAAATAATAATATAAGATCCCCATGGACCATTTTCTTATGCCTCTTCCACAAGCATGGAGCATTAAAAGATTGAAAATTCTTTTTCACTTCATTCCATGCAGCCTGAAAAGTCATATGACATACCCCACATGCATTTATAATAATAAACATTGGAACAAATGATTTTTCCTTTTTGGGACTATGCACAGAACAAAACTTGTCCCTTCAAAATGAAGTACAAATAAAAGGAATTGAGGAGAGCTATAGTAGAAGCCCAAGTATTCTTCCCACCTCTCTTCTGAAAGGTAAGTTGGAAGAGTGATGAAAACTGGTGCTTTCTTTTCTGTTCTTTGGGTTGATATATTGTCTATGGGTACATATATATATTTGTATATATTCGTGAAGTGCATGTTATACAGTTTCTATGAGCAGCCAGCTTCCAAAGGTTCCCTTCTTCACTGAGAATATTTCAAGCATTCAATGGATGTGAAACAATGTAAGAAACCTTTGGCCACCCAAGATGTCATGGGTATTGTTGTGCTGCATTTGTGGCCTTTCTGGGGCTGACACACAGTGTAATGAGGAACAGCTCTCCTCCCCTGGTGCTCCTGTAGGCAAGTTGCGCAACTTGTTTGTGAACAGTTCTTCCTCCCTCTTGGTAGTGTGACTGGCACAACAATTTTGTGACTGTAGTAATCTCCTCAGGGAAGCCTTGCTGGTGTGATGCTATACTCATTAGGCTTTGCAGGTTGATTCCATCAGACTTCACCATCTGCTTTGATGGGCGATTTTCATTCATGAGAGGGAAGATTTTTTTTTTTTTTTTTTTCTTTCCCTAGAGGTTGTTCACTGGATTATTAAGGAAACCACATCCTACAAATGGGGATCACCCCAGTAGAAAAAGCCAATTAGCACAAGTTGCATTCTGGAGCATTCCTTTGCCAGCTGTGTTTAAAATAATGCCAAAATGATAGACTAGACACATCTATCATGAACAGCCCATGTTGGCACTCAGCCCCCGACTTGCACTCTGCTGTCTGAAATTCCTGTGTGCAGGAGACACACGAGGCAGACGGCAAGGCCTGCTCCTTGCCTGCCCTGAACACCTCACGAGAAGTCAAAGGCTGGTGATTCTTCTCCCCACACCTCCCCCTTCTTGCCTCCCACAGAGATGCCCCCTGGGACACGAGGAGCTCTCAGCCAGCTCCACACTCTCTCACCTGGTGGCAATTTTCACCTGGCTGCTTAAGCAATTTGTAACCACTGTTGAAGTAAAGGCACTAAAACTGGTATAACAGCTTGATGTATTTCTTCTAAGAGAGGAAATATAAAACAAGTGAGTTTTTGTATTATAACTGGTTATCTCTCTATCTTCTAGGTAGGGTTTAATTATACTCTATATTTTCCCAAGTTCACTCCAACTTCTTCCTACAGATCAACACTATTCAGATCACACATTTGCAGATTTGCTACTCGTGACAAGACCAGTCTGGCTTTTTTGTTATTCTTCAGCTTTATCGCTTCTCCTGTATTGAGGCTGCTATCATTAATAGAATTTTTACTGCCACAGTTAACTTCAGCTCAGAACTGAGACTGCATTTTTTTTCAACTTGACATAAAACCTAAGAAAACAAGGTCTTGGTACTGAGGAGATTACCTGGTAGACTGACCTTTCAGAGTCCTCCTACATTCTTTTGGAAATGGTTTCCGTTGAGAATTTATTATTTTCTACCCACACTTAAATCTCTGAAGCTGTTTTTTTTTTTTTTTTTTTTTTTTTTTATGTCCTCATGCTCCTCTTCCAGTGCTGGCTGAATTTATTGGTACAACACATCTTGTGCCACTGTCCTAATTAGCACCTGGCTGTGGTGTCAGTAGCAATCAGTATAAAGCATTCAAAAGCTTCCCCTACACTCAACAAAGCTTCTACCTATCCTGGCCAGTTTGATTTCCTGCATAAGGTAAGTTCTGCAAGACACAGTTCATCACAGTCAAATATTCAGGATCTACTTTTTACACTGTTTTATGGATGGGAGCAGAAAACATGTCATGTGTTTTTGGTCTTCTATTTTCGATTTTGCCAGCTTGGCAGATCACAGTAAGTGGTTAAAAATTGACCTCCACTGTGCTGGAAGATCCATTTTCTCTCCCCTCTCAGTTACTCATCTTTGCTGATCATACACTATTGGACTTCCTCAAGTTTCCTTTGAGAGACCTTTTCAAAAGAGACTTTTTCAAAACTATGATTCACGAGTAAAGTAA
Organism: Excalfactoria chinensis; assembly: GCF_039878825.1. NCBI lineage: Eukaryota > Metazoa > Chordata > Aves > Galliformes > Phasianidae > Excalfactoria > Excalfactoria chinensis. The sequence continues at coordinate 120,641,447 of NC_092826.1, forward strand.
GTTTGCTTTTTAACTACTTGCCAGGTTGAGAGCACTGTTGTTTGTTTAAGGGCTGCCAGAAGCTCCACTTAAACTGTTAGTGCAGTCGGTTGTACATTGATTTGCTCATCGATTCCTGCTTTGTCATCAAATGTCTTCTGGAGAGAACAGAAAAATAATTATTCTCTCACTCAGTAAGGAATATAAAATTGTTTTCTGGCATAGATGTTGTTAGTTGACATTTGATATGTTTCCCCTTACATAATATGATAAAGAATGTGACATAATGTCGTGTTTATCCCTGATCATGTATAAAATCTGAACAAGAAATACTTAAAAAAGGTCATCCCTATAGATATCTTTTTCTTCTGCTCTGAAAGGATCTACTTACCCATCCAGCTGTGTTCATCCTGGCTTCACAAATGCTGTGGACTGGAGCTAAAAGAATGCCTCTGTCTAAATTAACAGTGAAATACTGTAAACAGCTCTGGAACAAGGACAATGCCACCAAACTCTTGCTTTTCCTTTGTCCTCAGAATGTCCCATCTCGGAACCTCAGAGTGTCACAAGCTCTGTCTTTAAATACTTCATTTTTCCCCATGGCTTATTGAATATATTTGCTGCATGAAAATCATTTTGAAATAGTTAGAAACAATCACTGAAGCAAGAATTTATTTCAAACCATCTTAAGGAAAAAGAATCTGACAAGATAGAGTTAGGAGCTGACGTTATATAGATCTAAATCTAGTAAATACTTAATTAGCAATGCTACGCAACTCAATGTTTTGCAGTGCAGACAAGTCCTATTGGAAGTTTCCATTGCCAGTTTGGAAACATCAAACCTTAAAATTTGATGTAAAATTGTCATCAAAAGAGTGTAGAGATGCACACAGTAGTAGAAAGATTTTGGTGAAAAGTGAAGACTGCAGAAGAAAGCAGAAGTTATAATGGAGATGAGGATCAAGACAGTGAAAGAAAACAGAAAACGTAGTCTTCTTGCTTGAGCTGGGCAAAGAATTCTGATTTGGAAGGAACTTCTTGGAGCATATTGATTTGAATAATGAATAAATGGTGTGTCACTGCATAATGACTGAGTGACGATGGAGAGCTGACTCAGCATAGGTAATAGCTGACCATGATGGTACATGTAGGATCTTGCACATGAGGCAGAAAAGCACGTGACATAGTCCTGGTCTTCATCCCTACTATGCCTGTGCCCTCCAGGCAGCCCTTCCTCTGACACAGCTCATGCAGCCCCTGTGTACATTTGTCTGTTGCCATAGTATAAGCATTTCTGAGATTGCAAATACCATTTTAAATACATCTTTGACATGTTATTACATCTCTATTATATAGAGAAATGATAGAGTAAAGAAAATGCAGAAATGACAGGATACAGAAAATGTGGTTGAAGAAAAATATCAGAGACAGTATTGCTTCTGGTCTTTATCTGGCTCCCACAACACCAAGCTAGGGTTCAAGTGGCCTCGTGTAACATCAAAAATCTGTGTTTGAACTTGGGATCTGTTCAGAAACTACTAAGAGAAATGAACACTTCAGAGACATGATCCATCTGCTCTATTTTATGCATTAATATTAGGATGAGATGTTCTTTCTGCTAATAACTAGATAAAGTAGGATGAGACCCACCTATGCTGTCTCTGAGCCATGTTCTCCATCTTCTTTGGTTTTGTAGGGGATTTATTTCCTTGTGTATGACAGTGAAAAAGCATAATTTATAGGTTCAAAAAATGTACAGTTCCAACTCCCATGGGGCTGAAATCAAAGAAATACACTCTGATGTGCCACAGCTTTCTCCAAATGGAGGCTCCTTGGATATGCCTTCACCTGCAAAGCAACTTATTCACAAACCAGATGGTCTGCTCATGGATAATGGAAAGTTAAAAATACACAATCATGGCATGCCTGCAGCATACATTGCAACACAGCAGGATACAACTTGCTATGACACATGTATTGTCAGAAAATGGGATTTGGTATGTGCACTATGTATCTAAATTCTCATTAGAACTGATGAAGATCAAGTCAAGACAGCCTGCACAGCCTAAAGAATGACCCAGTTCATCCTAAAGTAGACAGAACCTGAATTATGAAGAACTCACTTCGTTAGTGATGTTTAAAACCATAAAAGTTGTCCCAAAGACAAAAAAGATGACCAGGCCTCAGCTCTCGAGCATGCTGTGATGTGTGAGAGCTGCTCCTCCTCACGCAGATGTCCTGTGTGATCCAGGCAACCCAGATTTGCACCAGGTACCTGCACGTTGGGACTGATTCCTTCTGCAATGTCTCATTAGCTGAGCGGGTCTTGAGATGCTGTTGATTGTCCTGACCAGATTTCTACTGTGAGCAGTAAGAGTTTGGACTCCATGTGACACGCAGACATCTACCTGCAGATATGTGAATTTATTTGTCTTAATCTGCGAGCTGAGTACCATCCTTGGTAAGTGTCTGGCACTCTAAAGAATAGCAGTGTTCTGTCCTGCAGCATCCATCTCATCTGACTTTGGGTTGAGGAGAACAGTGGGCGTAGTGAGCAGCCCCCTGACAGTGAACCTGACTTTCGCCATTTGTTTTTTGTGTTGTACAGAACAAAGGTTATGATCTCTCCAGAGGTAACTTCATCTCTTTTGTGCACGCAAAGCTCATGTTCTAATTCCACACATCCATGGCCACCCCTGCAGACTGATTTCTTTCATGGCATGCATTTTGACCATGGGAATGCAAGGTACCATCAGTGAGTCATTAGCTGTAGGTGTTGTGAGGCAAATCTCAATGACTTTTTACTCATAATTAGATTTGTTCTGTGGCTTGAAGATAAACACTCAGATCTGATAGCACGCCAAGGCAATTTATCAGCTTTTATGCACCATAGGATTGTACCAAGAACATGACTGCTAAAACCAACCTCCCTTGTGGGAACAATGTGAAAGAGTGCTTGGTGTAAATGAGAACGATACTGGTAGGCTGCAGATTTAAGCTCATCTAAAAAAAGATGAACTTATTCTATCTGACACATCCAGCTGTGCAAACAGCTGTACAGAGAGACCTGTAGTTAACTTCACTAATACAAGAGGATTAGAACAGATCCTGTGCTACATATAAATGACACCACTGCTTATAATGTACTTGAGTACCACAGAGGAAAGGAAGGAAGTACAGGGGGATGTAAGTTATTTCTCTAGGGGTCAAGAAATAGGTTTGAAACCTGTGTTCATATCAGAACTTAATTCTTCCACTTGCCAATGTCTCTTGCCTTTCTGAGGTAGAATTTATATGATAAGAATATTTCCATTGCTAGGAAAGACAACAAGGACTATGCTGGTACTACTTTCATATGTAGCACTGAGTTTCTAACAGTCCTGTGACTCTGACCTTCTTGAGTGACAGGTTTCTCTGTCTGGATCCTCAGTAAAAGAAAAGGCAACTGAAGCTGTTATCCTTTCTTTTGAAACCGAGGGCATGCTGTGAACTGCAGTCAGAATGGAGATGAGGATGTCCAGTGTTCACTGATGCTTTAGAAAGCACTGGAATAATATTTTTTTGCTAAGCATTTGTTGAAACATTTTAAGTCCATTGGGCGAGGTCTGTGTTTGTGCTTGCCACCTGCAAGCATGCATGGCTCCAAAAAACAAAAAAAACGGATCAAAACCAATTTAAGTTGCCATATGCAAGATCAGATGTTATCAATATTAAAAAAAAAACAAACAACCAAACAATGTTTCTTATGGAAGCTTTCTAAGGTTTCACATGATGAGCATGGAGCATGCTGCTTCCACTAGACTCCCTTTCCACAGAGTCAAACCACCACTGGCATCTCATTAATTCACCCAGCTGTGACTGCTCTGTATCAACATGTGTAGCTAACCTTTGTGTTCACAAAATTCACTTTGTGAAAACATCTGCTGCTGCTCAGTGTCAGACTCTTTCTTGCTGCTTTTTTTTTTTTTCCTCTTTAAATACTGTTTTTGTGTTCTGCCCCCCTCCCTCCCCTCCTTATTCCCCCCCCTCATTCTGTTTGAGATGTGGGAGATCATTTCCCTTTGGAGTGCATCCCAGTGCTGAGCTGTGGAAACAGCAGGGGATGCTGTAAATCTGGACAGGGAAAGGTCTTCATCCACAGTTACTGAATGCTTTGTGGCCATTGCAGGCAATGCTTCTTCTAACCTCTGTGACCTTTCCTGACCTCAGACACAAACCTTTCAGTCTAAGGTGGAAACCAGCATCTTGATAACACACTTCCAAATCTGCTGTTCCTTAGTCACCTTTTCAGACAGACATCAAAGAGTACTTAGGGCTTTTCAGGCATCTCCTCATGACCTATTTGGACTACTTTACCTCTACAAAAGCAGAAATAAAAAAAGAAAAACAAAAAAGTATCTGAATACAGTGTCCAAATAGTAAGGATTCATTCTTAAACATTTAACATTAGAACAGCTTGAGCCCTAATTAAAAATAGTCTGTTGCACTGTTGATGTAATTTCTGCTTTTAATGTTTAATAAAGGATAACAGGTCTGATTAAATTGTTCAGGTATCCCTAAAGTAGGTGAAAGCTAGTAATTTTTGCTAATTTCTTTTGCTCTTTTAACATAAGGAATATATCTGAAATGAGAGGGGAAAATTGTGTTTGTCAAATGTCTTTCAATGCATTTTTTTTCCTTTTGGAGAAAAAAAAAAAGTGATTGTTCTTTCTCAATGACCTCTTCTCTTCTCTTCTCTTCTCTTCTCTTCTCTTCTCTTCTCTTCTCTTCTCTTCTCTTCTCTTCTCTTCTCTTCTCTTCTCTTCTCTTCTCTTCTCTTCTCTTCTCTTCTCTTCTCTTCTCTTCTCTTCTCTTTTTCTTTTCTCTTTTAAATCAAAACAAAAATAGTCATTTAATTCAATTTCCTTTATGTGCGACTCCCCTGAATCTTGGAACAAAGATCGAATATCCCTGAAGTAGCTTCTCCATGCTTAAAGTTTCACGTTATCTTAGTTGAGATTTTTTTGTACTTTGAAGCAAACCAGTGATCTTTGAAGGGCAGTGATTTTTGTGGAAGAGTTTAAAAGGTGCATTCCTGAACTTTCTGGGGAAGAACAGAGAATTAATTGAATAGAGATTTCTGCTGTAGTATCTCCTGTTCCTGCAGTAGTAACTCCTGTTTATAAAGTGTATGTATATACATTTTCTGTAGGCTGCTCCAAAATTAGTGCCTTGTATTTATTTCTGGGGGAACTATCACAAATACAAAGAGCACAGTAACACCACCTGGTAGAGAAAATTCTCAGCTACAAAGCACAATTTTTCAACATAGTCACTACAAATAGCTATGTGCTTTCACCAGTGATGAACAAGAGCCTGCATGCTCTGCTTGTAAAAATCTGCACCAGTGGAGGTGACCCACTGTTTCACAGCTGCATAGTTAGGAAAACATTGACTATGCAGTGTATCTTTCATTGGCCTGAACAAGTGGAAATCAGAAGGCATCAAATTTGACCAAATTGTGAGCAAGGTAGGACAGTCCAGCCAAGACTGACAATGTGTTCCATGGTCTTTATGGGGTCTGGCATTACTGTGTTTCAAGAGAGTGATTGCCTTGTTCTCTAGCCTGACTCAGGAAGTTCAAGCCTTCAGCTTAGTCAGCATCATGATGTAGCTGAGCTGATGGACTCCAGGAAATTCAGAAAGTTTGCTGCTTTCCAGTTCTAAAAGACAGGGCACTTCATTTTACTCAAGACTCTGTCTTGAACTTTTTCTTTGATGGGGAATTCACATGTTGCCACTCCACGGACTGCTGTTTTGACTTTGGCTTGTAGTGGTGACACCACTTCTCATCACCAGTAATGACCTAAGCCAGGAAATCATCACCTTCAGCCCCATATGGGCTCAATAGGTCCTGACAAACTTGCATACAGTGTCCTTTCTGTTCCTGCGTGAGCATTGTGGGACCCTCCTAGCACAAACTTTGTAGTATTCCAGTTTGCATACATTTGTTCCACAGGACTGGCTTTTTCAGGCTAGGCTAATGAATACAGATCTGAGCATAATTTTGATGCAAGGAAGTGAAAGTGTGCTTATTACCTGTTTTCATTCATTCTCAGAATTGCTTTTTATGCTGAGATTATTTTACCATCAAGCCTTTCTACACTGATTTTCATTTTTGTTTAAATAATTCTTAGATAATTTCATCTGTAACTAAATTTGTAGTTTTTCTACTGTTTTGTTCCTTTTATTTTTCTGATTTCTCAAAGTAGAGAGATTTTCTTTTCACTTTGTTGTTTTCCCCTCCCACCAAGTGAAGTGTTTTTTGCAGCCTTACAAAAAGTATCACTCTGGGGTTGCCTGCATTACAGGATTTGATGTGTCTCATCAGAAGGCTAAAAATGTCAGTTGTAACATTTTGGTACCAAGACAATCTCTGTGGTGTCCCAGAAATTGTGCTGATGATTGTCGTGGTTGATTTATGTCATCCAACACAGTGTCAAGTACATCATATTTGTTTAATATTATGACAAGATTATCCTCTACAATGTATTGAATTCTCATCCATGTATGTCACACCAGACATACCTCTGCATTAGAAGAATAATTGATGTTTTGCAAGAAAATGGCAAAGGTCAGTACTAATAAGCATCAGGTTTTATAAAATAATTATTTCTAATCAGCATATGGCCTGTATCTTTCCATCTACTTATGTAACTGGATATGCAGTTATCTAATGGTGACCTTGATGTTTGAGTTAAATAACTGATGATGATGGATAGAAATTGTGCCAATTTGTGCTTGTTTTTCTTGGATGAAAGTGCCATCAAAAGCTATTATAAGGCAGTGATATATGGTGTTCATTTCCCTCTGTGTGATGAGCTCATCATGCAGTGGGATAGACTATACCCTTGCTTCCAGTTACAGATTGAAATAATCTTTGTTGGCATTTGTTGCTTCTTCAGTAGCAAGCTGTATGTCTATGCAGAAAACCAAATCTGCTTGCATATAAAATATTACCAGATACAGAATGACACATTAAAAGTGGTTTCACATGAAGCATGGTTAAAGGATCAGTATTGCATTTATTTCTCAAGATTTCAGCAGTCCTGTCTTCTACGAGGTACTGAGAATTATTAATGAAAAAGTTCTGATATTTCTGACAACGGCAATACGATTTCTTTTCAGTTGTCTACCTCAAACTGCTAGATAACAAACCTTATTATGTGGCAGATTGTTTGAATTTCACAGCAATTCTCAATTTAGCTAGTATTATATATATGAGGCTCTTCAAGGGTTTCTATTGACAGTTTCTATGCCTTCATGGACAGTGGAAAACTGATTTTCTTTCCTCTAATGGGTATGTGTTCCTCTGCCTATACTCCAGGTTGCAGATTTTAGTTGGTGTTACCAACCAGACCTATTTCAACAGACGCTTAGGTTGTGCAACAGATGCTGCCTAACATTTTAGGTTCTCTTTGTTTTGAAGTAAATGATAATATTATCTTTGTTTTCTGTTGAGTTCCAAAGACTTTTACTGAATGACTTCTAACTATTGTCTTTGATCAGAAATGTTAGCAAGAAATGTTAGCAACCAGACAGTTAAAGGACCTGTAAATCTTAATGCGCAAGAGATGGAGACACAGTTTGTCCCACTTGAACAGAGTAGAGATCACATTAGGAGAGAGCTATATCTGAAATGCAGCCATGATTGTAGAAAGGAACCAAGCTAAAAGCAATGTCAAAAACATCATGGAAGTGGTGAATTTTTTCCATTTTTCCTTCTTTATTAAAGGGGAAAGAGATTCTCTGAAATATATATATTTATTTCAGGAGTGGAGCATGAAACATTTTCCTGTCCCAGTCTTTTCTCCAACCGACAGGCACTTTTCTATTAAGACCCATGTGGGGTCTTATTCAACACAAGTAGTCAAAAGATCTGTTTTTTATAAACCCCTTTGTTTTGTAGTGGAACAGGACAAAAACTACTCCCTTGTAGTCTTTTGGGACTCAGTAGCATTCTGATTGCTACTTTACTCGTATCTTACAGACTCCCATGTTTTCAGAGCCAAATCTCGAGAGCTTGAGAGCTCTTGAGAGCCCAAGCTCAGCTGTTAGCTGCTGAAACCATACACATTTAAACTTCTGGGGTATTCTTGTATAGCATGCATGTCTATAGGTCTCACACACAATGGCAAGTGTATAGAAATCTCCTTGGCAGGGAAAAGTGAATTAGATATCTAAATGTTTCTCAAATACAGGTATTCTGAAGAAAAGCAACAGTAAAATCTTGCTGAGGAATGATGCTGCCTTTCACAGAACAGGAAGTGATGTCTTTTATGCTTGTACAGCTCTTAAGAATAATAATTTAGCTCTGGATGTGTTCAGTCTGAGAGAAGTTAATGTGTGAAGAAAATACTTGTATGACATTCGAAATCTGCTGGAAGCCTTGTTAGAAATAAAAAATTGGAGCCCCCTTCTAAGCACAGTAGGACTGTAAGATTCCTGGCTGCTAAATCATGGAAAAGAAGAAGAAATGAGAGACTCTTTGGAGGATAAACCTGTTTAAGAAGGATTAAAATATATAAACTGATTCATTCAGTTGGGCATATCTACCAGCTCTGCATGTGCTCATTCTATGTCTGTTAACTATTTCTAGCTGCAAGAGATTTATGTGCTGTGCACAGGCAGTGATAATGGCAGTCTTGCATTTTGTATGATGTATTCTCTGCTCTCAGGACCTATGTCTCTATTGAACCTGTGACTGTATAGGCAGTACCTGGGCTGCACCTGGCTAGTCCTGCAAATAATTTGAAATGTAGCACAATTCCAAAAACTTCACCTTACTCTGCTCTCATTGCCCTTTTATTTAGCCTACATGTTGATGCCTATAGACACTGTTTGGTCAGTGACAGGTGGGAGCCCCTTGCAAATGCTATGAAGTAATGCTCCTTGGTTGTTAAAGAGCGGGTCTCAAAGAAGCAGCCAATCCATTATGCAAGTTAATGTGTACTTGGTGAATCTTTAGCTGGTTTGTCTTGGATCGCAAACACTGTTTGAGTGAATGGCTGAGGAGGAGAAAAAGATTTAGGAAATGTTTAGGTATTTTGTCCAAAGGCTAACCTTATTCTTGAGGGAGAGGACTGCAGTAACCAGAAGGGAGGAGGACAATGTAAGGTAGACTTTCACATGCCTTCTTTCACAAGCATGTTGGCTAGGAGGGAGGGCTAGCTATTGAGATATTCGTGGAAGACACATTACATCCATGTCCTGCATTTTACATTCTTCATCACCTGCATATCCTGCAGCTCCCTTTTACCCACCTCATTACAATGGTCTAGAGACTATTCACACAGTCACACTGAGAGAAGTCACTTCAGCCTGATCCAGCTTTCTTAGGATGCAAGATTCTCTTAGACTTTACCAGGAAGAATTTCTTACTGGAAAGAGGGACTAGGCATTGAAACAGGCTGCCCAGAGAAGTCATGGAGATGCTGTCCCTGGAGGTATTTAAGAGACATGTGTATGTGGTACTAATGGACATGTCTTAGCTGTGAACTTGTAGCACTGGGTGAATGTTGGGCTTGGTGATTTTTCAAGCCCAACCTAATGATTCTATGATTCTAATTTTATGCTGGAACTCCACTGGTGGCCCACAGTTTCAGAAGATACCATGTGTTGTCTTTGACTGTGCCCAAAGTAAATTCAAAGTATATATAAATTCTACTATTCTATACTGGTAATGTTTGGTGCCCATTTTTCTAGATGGATATACAATATGCTAGGTAAAGGTAGAAAAAAGCTCTTTAAATAGAGTGTTCCTGATTTGTATCAAAGAAGTTGAGGAGAGAATCAAATCCCATATCATTATTTTCTGAACCAGTATAGAGACAGAAACACTAGACGTTAAGACTCTGACTCAGGGAAGCATTAAGCACCTGCTTAACTTTGAGCACTGACTTCAATGTATTTAAAGTTAATCAAGTGCTTAAGCTTTTTCCTCTATAGGGATTCTTCTCTGCATAAGGGCCTAAGAGAAAATAGATAACTATAAAGAGCAACTGTAATGAGAGTGCACATGGGCCAAAGAGAAGGGGATTATTAATGCTTTCAGGTTCAGGGAGGACTAGGGTTTAAATATCAGCCTCCTACAGTGAAACATGAAAGACTCTCATAAATGTGTTAAATCGCATCAGGTCCATTTAATATCATTATGTTTAATAAAAGCATCTTTACACTATAACGATCAGCATGGATAGTAGGTGGACCAGACAGACTATTCTGGAAACAGAATATATTCCTTCTGCTGGGGTTATCCTCCTTTCTGCTATTCTCTGTAGTGTAGGACTCCAATAAACAATAAGTTTCCAAGCTTTAATCTCTGGGAAAATCTTGAAATTGCCTTGAGGGTGGTAAAAACAACTCTTCATGACACAACTGAGCTAGGCAATGAAGAATGAGGTTCTCTGAACCAGAATAGGAGAAATGAGTGTGGGAAAAGTTCTTGTGCAACCTCTGTTTTGTTGGCAATGCTTCCAATAATTGGTAAGAAAGACCACAGAGTTACAAATCAGAATGTAACAGTACAAAACTAAAACCAGGCCTTTTATCAGAAAGGCCTTTCAACAGTCTTTATTGTTGCTCCCTCTGTCTTTCTAAGGCTGTTGTTGTGGACAGAGGAAAAACACATCACTTCTTGGTTGTTTATGATCCTAGAGGGCAAACTGAAGTTGTTGATTTAATTGGAGCATTTAATTTTAAACATGGTTTATGATATGAATGCACTGCAAAGATTATTTGTCAAAACAAGAACCTTAGGGATCCTTGACCCCAAACCTCAGCAGCATTTATTGTAGCCACTTCATGATATCAAAACATCTTAGCAGCGAGTCTTTAATGCAGCGCTGTGACATTTTGTAAGAAGTTTGAGGGTAGTCACTGGCAATTTTTAAATTTGAAAGCTTATATGGGACATTTTTATTTTAAACAGGTCAAAGATAAAACATGTGTAGGGAATATAAAGGCAGAACTGGGGATAGCCAGTTTGGGTTTTACGAAATCAAAATCGAACTGGTGAACAATTGCAAAACAGATTTCTGTTTCCCCATCTTGCAGAAAGTACTATTCAGTACTAAGACCTCATACTTCAAATGAAACTGTGCTTTTTAGAAGAAAGAAAATGAACTTCATGCAACTTTGCTTAACAAAAAGAGAAATCCATGCCTTTTTAAGGTATTTGCAGTTTGTATTGTCATTATAGCAGTACTTTTTGCTATCTTCTATGTTAGATAATAAAGGCTTGTGTGAATAAAACATACACAGTTACACTTCTTCTGCTTCTTCTTCAGGCAGAGCTCTCAGAGGTTTTTCTGCCATCTGTGAGGGAATGGCCGGGCCTATCTTCCAGAGCACCTCCAAGCTTTAGAGCTAGTATTATAATCTGGCAGTAGTCACATCTCACCAGGAAAGAAACTGATATTATTCCAAAAACAAATTACAAGACTAAGTCCTTACCTAAACGTTGGTTGTCACAGGTGGGTTAGTTTGGATTCTATAGCTTGTTTCACCTGGTAACAGTATACAAGGAGAAGAAACTGTACCATAAAGGAGGTCTGTTTTCTGCCTTTTACTGCTGACCAAGTACCGATTCATTCCAAGCAGAAATACATACCAGTCCTGTGCATTGTGCAGACTGTGCCAAATGTGATGAATTTTGTTTTGGAGTGGGAAATAGGTCATACATCAGGCCAAGTTCTGTCAAAGTTTTTTGCTTATTGTCCTTGGGGTCATGCTGAGTTAAATAAGAAGTAATTGTTTTCCAAGCAATTGTTTTCCAAGCAAGTCTAGAGAGAGAAGTGAAGCCAATCTGTAGGCCCGTGATAGAAGAGATGATTACATTTCATAGGATTTCCATTAAAATTTTATGAAAGTCTAAACAAGGATGAAAAGAAGTTGTATATTGCTGCCACACTGTTCTTTTAACTAATGATTTGTAACAAAAGGTAGAAAGGCATAATTCCATTAGCTAAATAGAAAATTTGAGTTAGTAGAAATGTCCTTAAACTGTAAGGTGCTGAATACTTGAATCCCTCATATAGGTCTAAGTGCACAGTGCAAGGTACTGATGAATGATATCTGAGAAGAAATACAACTGGAATGCAAACTGATCTTCCATTCACAGTGCAATCTGTTTTTATGTTCCATATGCTCATTTTTTAAAGATTTGCTAGAATCTGGTTCAACAAATACGTTGAAAGGAAAGCAGGGAGATGGTACCTTGTGACAGCTCGGCTGAGTAGGAGCTTCAGGGTTCAGCAAAAGGGAAATGCACAAAAGGAGGAGGAGAAGGGGTGAGTTCGTACAGCGACAACACCTTTGCAAAAAGATTGTCTGGGTCAAGGAGATACCCTATTTTTTTATTTTTATTTTTTGTAACTAACAAAGTATCTTCATAAGGCTTCCTTAGAAGCAAAGTGTTAAATACAGTAGCATGTAAATCTACAGTCAGGGCCAAGAACCCCTACTAAAAACAAGGTCACCCTCAGAGGTTATATTAAGTAACCCCTTGGGTAAATTGCCCTGAAAGAGTTTGCAGTAAAATATTTTCCATTTTCCCCCATTTTTTTGACAGCAGCTGGGAACAGAGATCCATTGATTGTGCCAGCAGTGCTCTCCTAATCTATAGTGAGGAGTAAGCAGAGGAAGGTGCTCGCTGCAAGGAAGCAGTGAAATGGGTCTTATTTTCATGTTTGTTTGTTGTTTTTTTTTTTTTTTCCCCAAATATTCTATCTGCCTTGCAGTGTGAAAAAGTGTGAAAAAGCATGAAAACCAAACTGGATGAATGTGCTTTTGTTTTTGTTTTAGCAACAATTTTTCAAAACAAAAATAACCCCATTTGTATTTAGTGAGTTCTTTCTTAACTATTAGCCAGTGAAAAATAAATTGGGGAATTGCTCATCCTAAAGGAATCCAAATCATTTAAAAGTAATAAATTGGGCATATTCCCTCAGGATCAGTACATATTATCAGTCAATAAGCAGGATTAATTTAGATTTCAATATGTTATGCTCTCTATCTTTGCTTCTGGTGCACATTAGAGAGCATTTTGCCCCACAAGATTAGCCCAGAATAAGTAGTCTTTATCAAAGTTCATCTAGCTTCTTAGAATGATTTAATTTCCTCAGTATTTAATAACGAACCCTTTCTTTATTAATCTGTTTATGTATCTAAAAGGTGATCCTCCCATTTTGAGTAGATCATTATGTTCTCAGAAAAAAAACGAATATAGAATAGGATGAATCACTTTAAGATATTCCAACACACTAGTGCTCCTCTGTACGAAGATCTGTGTAGAGAACAAACATTTGCTTCACTTGATTGACAGATGAGATTGTCCTACGTCTCCCAGCATCCTTCTCAGACCAAATTAATTCTTCAGATTTGACAGAGATCTTCATTTAAACAAATAGTAATGATTGGTTCATTTCTACTGCTTTCCTCTCATTCTGTTCTACTGAGGCGACAGTGTATTTTATCTGTTTTGGAGATTCAGAAAGGCAAAGGAATATGCTTGGGATCTCACAGAAAACTAAAGTCAGAAAAAGAGCCAGAGCCAAGGCAAAGAGGAAAAATATCTGCAATCTTACTGTACGTAAGTACGTTGCTGCCATTGCTTATGACAGGCACAGCATTGCACTGAGTTAGTGGTAACGGCCTCCGAGGGTTTGCCTGAATATGTCTTGACCTAGGAGATCTGCTTCAGCTTGTAATAGTACTTAGTTAAGGGACTGTTACCCACTTGGTATAATATCTGTTACTAAATATAGTTTTGTAATTATTAGATAGTGTAAACAAAACATTTCTCTATTACCCTAGAAGAAAATGCAGCAGAAAGGGAAGAAGTTACAGGGTGAGGGCAGAGGCCTTGACAACAGGCAAAGGAAGATGCGGAAGACCTATGGGCTATAAACTGGGTCCAGTTATGGTCAGCAAATGAAAGCAACCTTAGGCAGTGTGTAAACCAGACCCACAGGCAACAGCGAGAACCAAGAAATATCCAACAGACATAAAGCACACCACATAGTGTTCATGGAGATACATGGACTTGTGCATTAATGAGAAACAAGGCACATCATAGCACGTAAGCAAACAGAAAAAAGCCCCCTGCCAAATTTGAGATGTGGAGGTGTTAAAGAAGACTTTAACACAAACACCATACTTCTCCTAGGAGAGTGCTTGGGACACCGAGGACTTGTGATAGCTCCTCCTTGTGCCATACACTGAGAGACACCATCAGTCTTAGGAAACTGAGGGGCAGTGGGTGTGTAGGCTTGGCACTAGATGAGGGCAGAGGTGCTAGAAAGTTGGTGTATATCTCATTTTAACTGTGCTACACAATTTAAACTGTGTAGCGCCATGGTAACTGGATTAACAATAACTTTTCATTGAGATGGTTAAGAATGTAATTAGAACAACAATAAATGACTGACTTTGCATATATGGTGTGTTTCTTTTTACCATTACAAAGCTGTACAACTAACAAATTGGTGGGAATTCAAACAACCTGTTTTTTAACTTGATAACACACTGACAACATAAATAATAAACAAACATAAACCAGAAGAGACAAAATACAGTGAAGGCCGTTTCTAGGATCATTAAACTTATAACATTGAACATACTGGTAAATATAATCTAGGCTCAGATTCAGCGAAGTGGTTACATGTACGTTAGCATGGAACTTCACATATAGGGCAATTTTTAACTCACACTGCTTTGTAAACAGCCCCAGAGAGTGTAGGAAATTCTGGTCCTGCTGTGCTGATCTCCAACTGTCTTCTCTTGCTCTTTATAAATCTCTCTCCCTGTCTGCTTTAAAAATGTTATCTTAACATATGATTAATAAAGATACACTGGGGAGCTTCTTATCTCTTATAGGAATTATGATTATACTAATAATAAAAAGAACCCTTAATCTTGAAGAGGGAGGGAACTGGAAAGGAAAAAAAAAAATGTCTGTGGGGGAGAATAGGTAAATGGTGACAGGGGCAGTGGAGGTCTTGAACGGGCCCACACCAAAACCAGAGATCCAAATACCCCTGAACTTAGGGAATATTTGAAGCCTTTTGATCTGGACCCCTACTTTTCTCTCTGAATTAGGGATGGATAAGCTGGTTCTGGTAAAAGAAGATCCATCCCGTGACTTTTTGAAATTCAAAAGAGCTCAGCTTACCCTTTAAATTAAGTTCTGAGAGGATTTCCTACTTCTGTTCAGCTAGGAGAAGATGTGTAAATATCAAAACACAGCATGAAAAACAAGCCTGCCCAGTCTGAATGAGGGTGTACTGAAAATCTCCTTGCAAGGATAGATCATAAGACATTTACAGAGCAAAGAAGTCTGGACGTGCTTCAGAAAAAGTAGTGGAAGTTTTAGGCAATTCATTGAATGAAATCACTGCATCAGACAAATTGAGATTCACCGTGGCTTTCTGCTTAACTGCAATATAATTACATTTATTTTAGGTATATGTGATTCTCCAATTTTAACCAAAGTCCTGCAGTTTTTACTGGCTCCTGCGCCAAAGACATGAGTGGCTACGTCTATACTAGGAAATAAAGTGCAGCCTGGCACTACTCCGTCCTGGAGGCAAACTGAAATGGCAAAGCTCTTGGCTATAGGACAGAACTGTCTTGTTCTCCAAACCCAGATGGCTGCATCCAAACTCTCTGCAGGGAGTACTTCTTGGCCCTCTGAGTCATTCCTGCTGGGGAAAGGGGATAGCAGGCATGATCAGAAACTGTGCCAGATATTTTGTTCATATTTAACAGTATGGACAATCATAGCCTAATGCCTTGACACTATTTAATTTAGTAAAAACAACTGGATGCTGGTTATGTGCTGCAGAGGCTGCACTATCCCTTCCAAGCAAAGTACAAGGAGACCACCACAGTGACCAGTTTTGCATATCATAGAATCACTGAATCATAGAAAGTCTTGGGTTCCTTGAAGATCATCTAGTTCCAGCACCACTGCCATGGGCAGAGCTGCCAACCACTAGATCAAGCTACCCAGGATCCCATCCAACTTGGTGCTGAATGCCTCTAGGGATGGGACATTTACAGCTTCTCTGGACAGCCTGTTTTAGCACCTCACCACCCTCTCTATTATCATTCTCCACACTGCTAAGCTTCAGTATGTCTGAAAGATGCCTCTTGTGAATTAACTTCTTGTTTGTGTCCAGTTAGAGTCTGGATATCTTTGGTTTTGGTACTGTGAAACATCCCACTTGATATTTGTCCTGTGTATCATCAATTATTCTGGACCAGATTCACTTTTAATTGAGGTGTATATCCCTGCTGTCAGAGTTCTGCTGCTATTCTGAGAAGCTAACACTGGAAGCTGCAGATGATTCAGTAGTGTAACTCTGAAGGGATATAGATCAGGGAGAACATGTAAAGGCAAATAAAATCATCCTTTAAAGCCTGGAAAGCCAATCATGACTGGCTAAGAGCTATACCGAACTTCTGAGTCTAGTGTATATCATGGACACACCTTGAGTCTGTATTTGAAAGAGACATAGACAGACGTACCTATAGTCATATATATATATGTCTCCAACCGCATGCACACTTTCTCACTGAAAAAAAAGCCTACATCTTATGAACAAAATGTAACTTATGGACCTCTCCTATCTAGGTGACTGAGAAACAAGGGTTGCAAGATACGCTATGAAATCTAACTACTACAGTGTTGCATTTCTTTTTTTTTTTTTCTTTTTCTTTTTTTCCCAGTAGAAATGTCACCGGTCATTCATCTAACACAGCCTCTTGACCCTCAGTAGGCTACTTGCACTTTTTGAAAGATCACTTTTCCTGCTGATATATTATTCAAGTAGGACAATACAAAAGCATATTGTGCTATTGAAAAGTGTAAGACTCTCAGTATTGTCTCTTGCTTTGACATGTCTTGAAATCACCCCCACTAGATACATCATTTGGTTTTTCCAGTTTTTAAATTGAGATATTGAGATACTACTCAAGGAACTTTGTCATATTAAGTTATATACTTAGAATGAAATCTTTGTACACTCATGTTATTTCTGTCTGACTAATAAAATCCCCAAATCATTACCCATATACACCTTACTCTCAAGTTACTGAAGAAGAAATAACTTGATTATTTTCTGTTCTGGCTGACTGGGGGATTTTAATAGGAATGGAAAGGTGTTTTTTGGATAGTAAAGAGCAAATTACAGAAGAGAGATTAAATAGATGAATTTTGTTTACAGATCTGAATGCAATGAGACCTACAGCAATAAGTTTCAATTTCATGAAGTCTGTGCCTGACTGTAGTGTAACAATATCTGTGTCCTGCACTCATGCTTCTCATTCCTTCCCCCACACACTGATCATTTAATTGCTTCAGGAAGGTGTTGTTATCCCAGAAGATCCTGCATGTGAGTCTCAGAGCCACCAAGGCCCACAAGTGGGATCTGGATACCATCTGCTTTGATTGGACCTAACAATTAGTAAAGAACCAAAATGGATTACCAAGACACAATAAATACAGTGTCTCTCAGATGAGAGTCTGCCATGTTCTGCAAGAGATGAACTTATAGAGCAAGGAGTGGTGCTTCATTATTGGATATGAGCTGAAATGGTCAAGCTTGAAGGTCCTTAATGTAAGGACATCTTTTGCTGGAGCTGAGGCTGTTTGGATACAGCAGAGCTTCCTAGCCAGGGAATTATTTTCTTTCATACAACATGAATTTTTATGTCAGTAGATGTTTGTATGAGCATCTGTGTCTGTGTGGAGGAGATGGAGGAAAAAAAAATAAAAAAATTCTAGCATACAAATGAAAAAAACCTGCTCGTTTATGAAGAAAATGGATCTGCTCTCTGTTGGTTGCATTGCTTTCATAGTTGATAGTTTAAACTTTATTATAAAGTTTCTTTTTGTTTTTTATTTTTTTATTTATTTTTATTTTTTTTTAATGTGTGGCAAACTAAGCAACTGGAACATAGGTAGAAATAATATATTTGGGTTACAGGAAAAAAAAAAAAAAACAACCAAAAAAACCTGGCATGACTTTAAAGGCACACATTTCATAACACCACATATGCAAAGCATTATAATAATTGCACTGTGCACATCTGTAACAGACAGAGTGAACACTGAATATTAAAAACACACTCCTAAAGCTGGTTCAGAAGCTTGGCAGTAGTATTTTATATGGGAGACCTGTGCTAGTGTCCAAGTGCTGGGTTCTCTGCATCCAGAGCTGGCAAGCTTTGGCTTTGGCTGAGGTGATGGTTGGTCTTGGGTGCAGTGGGGAGGAATGTGGTGAGGCTGTTCCATCTACTGCTGTTTCATCCCCTCACTTGCTACCCCACAGAATATATTTTGCTGAGGAAATCTGGCTGGAGCCCTTAGTGACTGCTTCATGGAGCTTTTGTTGTACCAGAATGAGGAGGAAAAGGGATGGATGTGGAAGCAAACTTGCAGCAAGCAAATGGACTGGAGGCCTTGTTGGGAACACCTGGCCTCTTCTTAGCAAGGATACAGAAACACTGAGATGGGACTTCCGAGTAAGATGGGCAAGACAAGTACCCACACCAAGGTTGTGTGGTTCCTGCTAGATGATAATATATATCATTTAAATAGTGGACTATGCAGCCTATTAAATACATTTTATGGGGAAGAACAGTGTAGTGTTGTTCAATAAAGGACTCCTTGCATAAAGTGGAAAATGTAGTAGCTGCCTTACAAGGAATAGATCATCTTTCCACCAAAATGCCAAGTACAGAATGATTTGAAGATTCAGATACTGCTTTAAAAGGAAAAAAGTAGGGTATCATGTTTTTCATTTTATAGCAACAGGAGACATACCATGAAAAGACCCATAACTCAAAAGCACAGGAGAGTAATCTTCCTGTTAGACTCTAAAAATGGCATGGGTATCAAAATGTCACAGCTCTGAATTCAGTGACTTTACCCTGAGATTGCAGCTGTGAAGGCAGCACTCAAGATTTCATTATGTCCTGTTGAAGGAGGAACTTGGAACACTTGGTCACCAGACACAAATGGTAACATTTCTCTGGGAAATGTTCTCATTCTTCTCTTCTCTTTGTTGAATTCTTTTGTTCATCTACATTATTTTACTTGCCAGGGCCATTTTATTCCTTTCCTTTTCTGCCTTAGAACTTTTCTCTTTGGATGCATAAGAAAATTAACAACTGTAATGTTGCTGCGGCATTATGTCTATCACACTCATCACCAGTATTTCACTTTTGCCTTTTCCTTCTCTGTCAGCCAGTCTGTAAAACATTATGAAAGTGCAAAGCTTCTAGAGGAAAGACCATCCTTGCATTCTGTGCTCATGTAATGTCAACCTCACCCATGATTAATGCTAAAATGTGCTATGGTTCTACTTCTATTATTACCACTAATCCATCCTTAACAAATACTATTTAAGATAATGTCAAATGTTGAAAGACTGTTCTGGGCTCAACAGAAATAACATCTTCATTGTCATGAGACAGATTTAAAAATCTTACTATTAATAATAATAAATAGACTTCCTGAGGCAATGCAAAATAGATGCCTTATTTTCCACAGGAAAGCGGGGATTTGCCAGAAATTCTATGACTTTAAGAGCAGAAGATTAAAAGAAACAAACATTAGGAGATTAGCAACAAAGTCATAAGAAATGAAAACACTGGATATTCATAAGCTAACAGTCACAAAAATCAGAGATGCAATGAATTTCAATTGTAAACATTTAAGTCATCTAAAAATTATTATAATCCCATTTTGTTTCTTTCTTTTCTTCTTTGAAACACTTCTCTGGCTAAATAAAGTTACTTTAATTGTGAATTGTGTAGCTTAAAAATAATATCTTCAAGGACAATTAACATCATTCAGAAAGGTTCTTTGATGTGAAATGAGAAAAAATTAATGTATTAAAAATATTTATTTGGATTTTGATTAAGTAACCCAGGAAAGAGCCATACTGAGATGGAGAAGTAGAAGTTATATATACAGGAGAGCTGTTGTTTGTCTACATCCATGTAATGGGTTATGATGTGTTATAGCTAAATTCAAAGGTGTTACACAGAAAAAGGACATAAATACTATGCTAGTTATCTTCTTCATCAACATGCAGTCTCTATCAAAAACTCACAGTAATAAAACACTTATGATATCTAATGAGAAGTATAGAAAATAAATATCTGATATTACATGATTTGCAAAATATGGTAGCTGTCTTGAACTGTTGCAGAGAGCAAGAAAATGAGTAGGGTAGGAATGATGTACTAATAAAGGAATGCTATAGGAGTGGTGGATACTGAGGCAGGTATCTAACGGGCACGTGCAGAGAAGAAATCTGATCATAGCTGGTAGGGAAGGAGTCATACTTTATGTAAATCTTAAGCCTGCATTACCAAGAATCAGAGATAAAGGAAAGCAAGAGAAGTGAGATGAGATCCATGATGGAAAGAAAATAGACAACCTGAAATATCTCACTGATGTTGGCAACTCTGGAGTTGTGATGATAGGGTATTAGATGTCTGCCTTCCTTTTCTTCTGTTGTCCCTTCCATTAATACTGTAGGTCAGTTCTTTGAGATGGTATTAAAAAGACAAGACTACTGAGCTGCTGACTTGGATTTTGAGGCTCAATGCAGCCTTAGAGAGTATGCTCTGGAATACAGCTTCCTGAAGGAGGGGCTAAGCAGTATCTATTGCCAACTATCATAGCTAAGAGAGAAGTGATGGATGGCACTTTGGAGAAGAGAGTAATCACAGGCGTATTTTAAGCTGTTGAAAATACATTACTTTTTTAAGGATTCACAAAGCTCAGGAATGGTACAACCCAATGAGCAGGAAATCAAGAAAAGATGCCAGGAGATGTGTGTGGATGAATGTGCCTCTCACTGTTGAGTCATTCAGGATAGTATTTGAGAGTTCATGGAAATAAGAGGTAACAAATGAGGACTGGAAGAAATCAAATGCTACTACTGTGTCCAAAAAGTGCAAGAATGAAGAAAAAGAGAACTATAGGTCAGATACCCTCAGTTTGTTCTCTGGATGGCTGAAGAAGGAAATAATTCTTGAAGCTGTTTCTAAACTCATTACAATAAAATAAAAAAAAAAAAATAATTGCATGAGAGGAGTCAACGTGTATTAATGAAGGGGAGATTATGCTTGGTCATCCTAATAACCTCTGATGATTGGCTTGGTGGATGAGTGGATAACAGTCAGCATTGTTTATTCTAACTTCAGTAAGGCTATCAACGCTGTCTCCCACAGTACCCTAGCAGATAAAGTGAAGTACAACACATATTAATGAACAGTGATGTGGACTGATAACTCGCTGAATTGCTGGGCCTAAAGGTTTGTCATCACTGACATGAAGCCCAGATGGAAGGCATTCATAGATGGTGTATCAAAGAGATTTAGCCTGGAGCCAGTAGTATTTAACCTCTTCATTAATGACTTGGTCTACACAACAGAGGGCACCCTCAGAAAAGTTGCAGGTGACAGAAAACTAGGAGGAGTAGCAGATATATCAGATAGTTAGGCTGCCATCCAGAGGGACCTCAGCAGTTTGGAAAAGTGGGCTAAGAAGTATCTCAAAGATTAACAAGGGAAAGTACATGGCCCTGCACCTGAGGAGGAATTAAAACCATTACTAGTAAATGCTGAGGACTAACGAGCTAGAAAATATCTTTGCAGAAAAACACCTAGCAGTGCTGTTAGATGACAAGTTGAATATAAGCCAACAAAATGCTTTTGCAATGAAGCAGCTTATGGTACACTTGAGGCTTGAGAAACATCAGCTTGCACTAATAAATAGCTATGCTGATGCATACATAATGTGTTAAAATAATTAATGAATTTAAATGAAATCACAATTCCAAAGATGCTTTATAAAATCTCTTCAGTTGTATCATATAGTTTTCTCATAAGGACAAAAACTAAACACATTCATGTTGCCTTGGGGAACTGTTTGCCTAATGGTGATGTCACAAAGTTCGTACAATAGGCATTTAGGATCTACCTACCAGTAAATGACAGCTTGCTGACAAGTATGTCTTCATTTGCATATATAAAGTCAGGAAAAAAATTAAGCTGTACAATCTTTAAGACATGCTCTTTTTGAAAACAGTCTTAGATGTTGTAGCAGTGTAGTTATGTGAAAAAAGGGTTTGATAATAGAATTCATAACATGTTGTTATCCTTTTTAGCATGGCTCATTTCTTTGGAAGGTCAAATAATGAAATCTAGCTCTCTTCAATTGCAGGATAACCTTGAAACCACATTTAAGATATTCAGGATGCATGCTAACATTAGCTAATCTCACTGATTAAAATTCTACACAACAACTTATTTTACTCTTAAGGTATGAGCCTTTTTGCTCCCCAAAAGACAAATTTAAAGTTATTAAATTCTAGAGGGAATAAGTGAGTAAAGCAATATATGAATTTTTTGCTTATCTATGTTGAAATATTCTGGAACATAAAATCATGTGAATACATACATACACACACACATATATATAATCGATACTTTGAGATACAGGACTGGATTAACATATTATTATAGTTTTATTTTGGTTACAGAACTCCATTCATTTCAGAAGTTACTCCAAGCTTACCTCCAGAGTGGAAACAGATTTAAGTTGAAACAATAATGAAGATATGGATTTATTGATAATATTTGTGATGTTAACGGTGTGGCTGCTTGAAATGATAGGTCTGAGAATTTCTCTTAAAGGCATAAAAATTAGTTGTAGAATTTCTGTGTGTAAACACAAATCCCACGATCAGTAAATGTAATTTTTCTGTGAGATCTGGAGGAATTCCTTGTCATTACAGTAGCATACAGAAAATGTTTTGACAACAGGGAATGTTTCAGAAAGACTTCACTTATGGCTCAGTTCATGGACTTAACAGTAGCACCAAGACTCTTGCCCTGGGACATCTTGAGAGAACAGGAGGAAGGCTAAAATCAGAGTAAGCTCATTTACATGCAGATATCAAAGTAAAGAATAGCTTGGGCTAACAAAAATTCTAAATGACAAATTCTTCACTTTATTCTGAGCCTGTGTGACAAGAACTGGTAAAATGAATAAAGAGGTTGGTACAATCCAAGGCACAGGTTGACAAAGTTATTAAATATGTGGGACCAATGCATGTAATGTGAAATAGTACTACAGATCGAAGAGACTTGTAAAACAACAAGCAAAGAACTGTAACTTCACAAAGAATGTGTTCTTCAAGATATGAAAGTTTCATGTGTAAAGTCACAGGTTTTATCATTTTGCTGGGAATATTAATTCATTTTGTCTGTGTTCTTTCCTGTGGAAAGCCAGAGCTTTCCTCTCAACAAAATTACTTCCTATAAAATGATTTTTTTGCATCTTTTATAGCTTTGCATTGCATTATTCACCTGCTAGTGAACTCTATCATATCAGAGAACTGATGGAGGACAGGTACTGGAAAAAGTCTTGGATTGAAAGAACTACAATCTAGGAATCATTCTTCTACTTCTTTAATATTTATATTGCAGTTGCTATTAAAGATTTTGTTATTGCATGTGAGATACAAACAGAGTGAAACAAACTGGCCCTTCACAAAGTGCTTTCAATAAAAGAATTAAAAAAAAAAAAAAAAAGGAAAAAAAGAAGTGGCAAGGCTAACAAAAAAGACTTTTTATGAAAGGACAGTATCTTGTGGAGTTTCTGAGAAGGCTGTTCACCCTTTGCTCTGACTTTCTGGCTTCGTATATTAAAGGATCTCTCTGGCAGATGGAAAAGTCTTCAGCATCGTAAGCAAGGGTAAGACTGCTTTACAAGAGATCAGAGAATTAAGACTGATCTGGAAGAAATGCAGCCACATAGCACATAATCTAGATTCTTCCTTGTGATTATTACTCCAAGTTAACTGTCAATTTAGTAGGCAATAAATCTAGTTGATCAGCATATGGAATGCTTCCCACATGGAAAAAAGATTTTTTCAGATTAGACAACAAGCTGGTAGGATCATGCCACACCATAAGCCTGGGGAAAAAAAAAAAAAATCCTGAGTGATTACCAAATAATTTACAGCTAGTTTTACACAGCTGTCTGAGAGAAAAACGACTGGAGAGAGGGGGAGGAAGCAAACCAAATATCTGCTGACACATAAATGTGAGAACTAAAGAGTAGAAGGAATTAGGTTAACCTTCAAGTGACTGTGCCAGGTAAAATCAAATCTGAACAGCTGCATTCGTTTTTGTAAGCAGTGAAATTGTGAGAGGATGTTTTTAAGGTAAACTACTAGGCTATGCGAAGGGAGGACTCGATGGAATGAGAAAAAGACTGTTTTCAGTGATGGTTTCGGTCTGGGGCCTGTAGAGAGCTTTGGAATTATTTGCAAAAGGTGACTGCAAAAACCAAGGTCATAAATATTCTAGATCAACCCACGTGTGCTAATTTTCACTGAGGTTTCCACCTCTCCAATTTAATTTGAAAGGGGTCCACGAATCAAAAAAGTTGAAAACCACTGGGCTGTGGGCTAACCTCGGTCCTTGGACACGCACCCAGTTCTCATTGCTTGCCCTGGGAATGGCTCTTGTGTCTGAAGAATTGGGCCTATTCATCCAACGGTCATTAAGAAAGAAAAGTTGTCCCTGGCCAACCACTGAGCAGGAACAGGTATATATCAGATAATGGACAGCCCAGAATGCACAGAGGCTGTAATTCAAACATGGGGTCCCTGTGAGTGCATGTGCACAGCAGTTTGAATTCAGCCTTGTGTTTGCACCACAGCCATCTGGTGCTATTTAAAATATATACTCTTCAACTTTGACCTTTTAATCTTTCTGGTTTGAAAACATGCATCAGTTCAAAGGTTACCTCTCTTAACCTTGAGCAATTCCCTCTCAGGAACAGCACTGAAGGGTTATTATTATCACCGCTTTTACTGGTGTTAATGAAGGGGTAATTTTCTATTGTGGTTTGTACACAAATTTAGAATAAACCAGAATGCAGTCGTTATACATTTAAATCCACAATTTCCATAAGTGCCATGATTTTTAGGTGCCTCAGTTTTGGGAAATTCAAACTGAGCAGCTTTCTCAGGGGCCTAATTATCAAATGGACTGAAAACTTGCAACCTCTCCACTGCCCTTCAGATTCCAGAACCTGAGGCACTTGGGAGCGTTGCTAATGTTTTAACAGTTCAGCCATACAAGGCCATGCAGATGCACACAAATCACTGTGCTGCAGAGCAAATATTCAAGGTCTATGTTCTGTCTATGATAATGAACAAATGTAAAGTCAACCAAAATGTGCTTTCTGCCCTAAAGCCATATAAAATATAAAAACAGCCAACAGCGGGCAACAGCAACAGGGATCTCCAACAATGGAAGCTACTACAAGGGAGCCTTTGAGTCTTTGGTAAAAACTTCTATCTGTCCAGTATCAAGACAGATGGTAGGTAAGGGTGGTGCTGTGATGGCCATTTTTTTTTTCAGTGACAAAGAAGTAGCCCTGACAATCAGTTTCACTTATTCCTTTTAGCTGATTTCTTGTGTTAAGTGTCACCCAGACAGTTTAATACCACATGGAGCTTTGAGTGAGACTGAGGCATTCATAATGGGAACCCCTATCTCTGGGTCTTTTCTTTTGTATAAAATTTAAAATTTTATTTAAAGAAATATAATATTACTTGAAATGAAACTATTTCCTGAATGAATGTAAGAGAGGAGCAAACTCAAAGGAAAGGTAACTAGCTCTGTGGGCACCACTTGAAGGAGCTGATACCTGACCCCTCCTTCATTATCCTAAGATTTATGTTTGGTTTTCCACAAATACTTGCTACTGATTATTTCAAAAGGGCTCCAGATTTCCTGGGACTGAGGGTCAAGTATGAGAAGCACACCTCTCATTTGTCCCCAGTTTTGAGCCTAGCATTTGAGTTCTTCTATCATGTTAGATTAATTCTTTATTCTATCCAACTTGACTCACAAACCCACAGTCATTTCAACATCAACGTAAAAATTATATGAAATAACCTGGAGTTGGGATTGTATTTTTACTTCTGTGCAGCAGATTTTAAGTAACCCACAAAGAATATGAAAGGAACTAATTCTCTTCCTTACATTAAAAAAATATATTGGAACTTCTAAAAAGGATTTACACATATTGCTTCAGGCTGCTAGCCACTCACCTACAGGTGGGTGGTGTTTGTTTAATAGCTGAAATAGTTTTTGACTTGGCTTTCTGTTTTCCTTGTTTCCCAGGTGATTGGTTCTGGTGTTTTCAGAACTGTCTACTGCATCCTGAATATTTTCCATGCATCACTGACTGGGAACATTTTAAGTTGGCGTCAAAGATAGAGTCTGTGGGGAAGTCTGTACACAAATAATACTTCTTCATTGTTCTTGCTCAGAAGTGTTCATGCTTTTTGCAAGCTGTTTCACCCACTGTGGCAGAAGAGTAAACTATAAATAATCAGTTTTTTTCCTTAGCAAGCCATATTCTCATTTTCAGAGCCAATGTACCACTGGATGACAGAAAGAGAAAGTGCTCAACTCCATTAGCATCAGCCATCCAGTGGGGCCTGACTTGGCAGGCATGTGATAACAGCCATGTAAGGAAGCATAGGAGAGGCCACACAGGAAGATTATATAAATGAGAACCACAGTTGTAGACAGATAATGAAACACAATGAGATGGGCTGGAGGATACTGGGTGTCCTTTGGCATAAGGAAACAATCTATTTTTTGTAAGCTTTTATTCAAAAAAATGTCTTACATTCACATATATAGACAACAATCTGTGAGAATAGCATAAAACATAACTCCAAATCTTGAAGAAGTCTCCTAAGCTAGATACTTATGAAGCAAGTTACCTCTGAAAGGGCAGTGACAGTTCCCTGGAATCAAGCCTCTAGCACCCTATTTCATTGTATTAAGCTCTGAAGTTGGAGGGGAAGGTGAACAGTAGAGTGGTGAACACAGTGTTTGAGCTTGCAGATTTGGTCAGGGTCAATAAAATCGTGTAGAGAGTCCTCACTGGCCAGGAGGAAATAAAAGTGTGATAATGTGTCACTGAACAGCTTCTGGAAGCAGCACCAGCAAGGACATTGTGAGCTAGAGTTCTAGACCTTCTACTAAAAATAAAAAAAACCCTAGACCTATTTCCACTCCGTCAAATTGGAGCTGGAGATATCACAACTACTGTGGGAACTATCCTGACTATTCATGCATGGTCTGCTGTAAGGTATTTGCCAGCAACTCTGGTCACGGCCTGAGGCTACGAGAAACAAGACAAGAAGCAAAATGGTACTTTCTGTCATTTAATTTCTCCCTCTATTTTGGTCTAGGTAAGAAATGGTGGGAAAAGAAAGGGAAAAGTAAGGTAACAGGGAAGATACTTGGAAGTATTTGAGTAGAGGGATTCTTCACCTTTCCTATACAGAAACCCAAAGGAAGACAGTCATCCAGAACTGGTTCATAAGAGCAAATTTGCTGCTGAATTTGCTGATAAGAAAAGAGACTAAGAGCCCAGATGGAACATGATGTTTAATGAAAAACTTTCTAAGAAGTAGTTCTGTTAGGAAAACTTGATTGCCACATTCAGGAGGGCTTTAGCTCTCATTTGGTGCTCTCACAGGTGTTACCTCTGGGGCCACAAAAGGGGAAATTTTACCTATTACTTATGTAGGATCTCTGAGGTGTCCAAAACAAGATATTCACACAGCTAACTGGTTTTGCAGAGGAAAAGAATTTAGGTTCCCCCAGGAAGCTCACTGTGGATGTTTTTGTAGAGAAGGAAAATCTACCTGAAACTTTCAGGTGTTCAAGCAAAAGTCAGAAACTTACATCAATTTTACACCTGGATTCTGGAGGAGCACCTACAGCTGGATCATGGAGAGGCATCCAAGATAAAGCCAATAGAAGTGAAAAAAATTCTCCCTATTCCAGTAAATAGGCATACAAATCTAAGTTAGGCCTCATATGTTTTGAAAACAGCTTCTCCATGGATGAAAAGGTGGTTCTATATTGAGTGTCCTGTAAGTCCTCTATCCATTTATTTCATGAAAAGTCTCTACCACCTGTATTTGGACACTCTGTAAACAAGGTACTTCTGCTTGTGCTCACGTTCGAATTCTGAGTTGGAAATCCTGTTTACCAAGTTACCACTTGCCTGGGTAAAGAGTTTCTTTGCTAGTTTTTTACTCCTGGGACACAGGGATCTCTGATTAAAAAAAAAAAAATAATAATAATTTGCAACACATAATTTATTTGGCAAAGTTAGCCTTTTGCTCTTTTTTCCATGAGCATAGCAGCAGCATGATTTCTTGAATGTAGTCATTATTCTAATATATTATCTGAATAAACAGCCAAACACTCTTTACTGTCAGATTTTGCCATGACATGTTGACTGGTGATGCATCTCTCTTGGGCTTGGCTGATTGCTCTGAGGTTGAGAACATTTATGCAGAGAAAATATCCCACCATGGTTTGTAATTTGCCTCTGAGCCCCTTTCCCCTCATTCTGAAAGGCGGATCTGTGTGATTATAAAGCCTAAACTTACATGTGGGTGTTGAGAAGGGGCACTAAATAAAAGCCTACTATTCTGCAGTTCTGTAGCGTACGATAGGACAAGAAATCTCATATCAGCCGTGTTCCTTTCTATTTCTTTATTCAGAAGGAATTTCTGAAGAGATCTGAAGCAGAGTGAGGAAAAGCAACTAAATTTTGTCTATTCCAGAGCCTGACTAACTTGCTGGGTGAGTCGTGTTGTCTACCTAGACAAGACTTCCTTGTCTGTCTGCATCTTGAGTCAAGCCACTGTGGCAGTAATTCAGGTGGGAAGAATCAGCTGCTGATCTCTGAGCAGTGCAGGCAGTGATGGGAGGGCTGGGGAGTGTGGGCGCTGTTGGCAGGGTGTGAGGGGATAAAGTGTCCTCATCTGCACAAGGCACAGGAAGCAGATTGGTGGGAGAGAGGAATGAAGCTGAGGCCAATTCTTTTTTACAGAAAAGAATGGAAAAAGGCTCCTTATCTAGCACCCACCCCTGCAAACATGGGAAGATGTGCATCAGACTGTTGTGGTGGAAACATTCTGGCAGCCTCAGTGTCTGCCATATCTCTGCTCAGTCACTTCCTCTCATACCTCAAACAAAGCAAAAACATCAAATACATGCAGGACATTCCACAGTTTGAAGACATTGCCTCCCTAAACATCCAAAACGAAATTAACACATAAGGTAGGTGTTAGAACGCAAGATAATTTAAGCTGTCAGTTATTTAATTTCATTGTTTTGAAGGAAAAAAATGAACATTCTCTGTCACAAATTCAGTTTGGAAAAAATTGCAGATAGTTTCATTGTGCACAGAAACTATAACAATTTTTGCCTTTTGTGAGCTTAATAATAGATGCATCACTTCCTTTGCTAGCTAATCTCCCTTTAACCAAAGGCAGGTCTTAACCATGGTGAAAGTGCAAGATGCCACCAGAAGTCAGATCCAACTTGGCACATCAATTGTTATCATCTCAAATCATCAGATGATGGCTTTAGGTTTTCACGCTGTGTCTGGATCTGAAAAGCACCAAGTAGTTGTAACCTACAGGGGCTTCCCACTGGGTAGCTGCAATTTTTTAGTCTCTCACAACTGAGTCCCATCACAACAGGAAGTCTTGGAAGAGTTGGATATACCAGGGCCTGTTTCCATTCTTCAAGTGAAACTCCTGCATAATACAAACAGCTCTCTATATCAACCACAAAGATTATGGAGTGTGAAGATTAAAAAAAACAACAAAACACAACACAGTACATCCGGAGACATCTTGATTGCAGATGTTACTGAATGATTCTCTGGTGCTGGAAATGCTCATCCTGGCTACATGTTGATCATAGAATACATTCCGTTCTCATGGTGTTCTGACACAAAGAATGGAAGAAATGCCTCAGAATGTAACAAGGGAGAAAAATACTTCTGTATGTGGTGATAGCCCTCCCTATCTTTTGCTCTGGGAGGATTCCTGCCTGAGGGGGCCTGCGTGAGGGATGATGAAAGTAATTATTCTGTCAGTTTAAATATGCTTTTCTTTTACATGTCTTTTTCTTGTGATGTCAGTTGATTAACCTGTCAGTCATCTTCACATGGCATGGGGCCACATGATCTCATGTGCTGAGGTACATGGTTTATTGTGTTAATCTAACATAAAATTGAAAAAGGCTACAGTTTAAGCCTTATTTCCTTATCTACATTTTGCAATTTTCTTTTGTGTAAATCTTACACATTACTTCTTTTCTTAACTCCATCCCATCTTACCCAATATTTATTAGTTTTCCTTGACTCAGTTCTTCCTTTAATTACTATCTTTGTACATCTCACTTTTTCTTTCCCACACCTCACTTCTGCTCCACTATTCTCACGTCCCTCCATCCCATCTCTTCATTGTTTCCACACTGGGACAAAGAAAGCCATGATGACAGAGATTGTTTTGCTATTGCCTTCTTTACCGCATGTTACTCCTCTCAGTCTTTCCATGCTACCACTGATTCACTTTGAATAAAGGAATAAAAAGAAACTGAAAACCAGAGGTGTTCACCTTAACTGCCCTGGTTATGTCAGAAAAAAATAAAAATAAAAATGGAGGAAATCTAGAAGATGCTGTGTGTTACTTCTAAACTCTCCTTGTAATGCTGAGTTTTAGGGGTAAGAATTTTGTCTTAAAGGATTTTGCTTGATTATCACCACATGGCAGTAACAGCAGCTTTATTTTAACCTCAAAATTCTCTTTTTCTTAGTATTAGAACACTGATGCTGAAATAGGCATCACGACCATTTTAGTTGTGGAAGGACATCTCAGCTAGAGCCCAGCTGGATATGAGGAGAATTAAAGATAAACATCTGGCATGGGAAAGATTGAAAATCTTAAGGGATGGACAGCCACCATATTCCTCTAACTAAAGCCAAATCATGTGTTACGTGTGTTTTGTTAGCTTGAGATGCAATGAGTATAAATATAAACAAATATATTGTTTAACCTACTTCTGCTTTGAGGACGGTGACACACATGGGATGGCTTTGAGAGGTCTGGATGGAGGTGTTCCCATTCAAGTAATTCAGAAATCAGGTGCAGCTCAAGTTTATGTTAGCAGTTTAGGGTGGGGATGGCCCAAATTGATTTCTCACACAGACTAAATCTGTTCTTCAAATTTCTCATGCACAATGTGTTTTCCCATCCAGGTAGAGAACATTTCGGTATCAATTCTACTCACAGTGGCCAGGAGTGGCAACATAAAAGAAACTGTTCAATACCTCTGCTTACAGAGATAAGTGAAAGAGTCATTGCCAATAACTCTGTAGTAATAGCAGAAATAAGTACTGGGCCTGATTTGAATCTCTTGATAGTGATACTGGGATGCCAGAATATTTATCAAGTCATTAGGATAGGCTGTGCCTAGCTGATAAGATGACTACAACTGATGAAGTCCACCTGAAGGCTCTGATGATGTTGGGGTAGATTTGCAGCCAACAACAGTGGGTAGCAGCGCTTGCCTTTAAGAGCAGCATGTACCGTTTGTCAGCAAAATTATGTAATCTTTTGCCAGGGGCAAGTTTGTGGAATCTTTAATGAATAGAGTTAGGAAATGTCCTGGTATACACATTCCTCATACTGGGGAGCCAGGGCCCTGCTGAGGAAAGTTTCACTGTGTTAATAGCAGTGGGGAAGGACCTGGGAGAAAATTGTTACCAAGACTGATTAACACGGGGCCTTGTTTTACACTCTCCCCATGTCAAACTGCCAAACTTGTGATGGTTCTGTCCTAGGAAGATGAAATTGTCCTGGTTGTATCATTTAGTGTCTCAGTGTCATCAAATCAAAAGAACATTCCGTCATTTTGATTAGAACTAAATTTGGAACAATTTTTTTGCAATAATCATCTGTAAGCAATGTGAATGAGGAAGGATTTCTCTCTGCTTCTCTGATGTTTAATCAGCACATGTTATGTACCATGGATAAGATCAGGAGTTAGCACTTGAATTTAAGCTGAGAAGTGTTTTTCTTTGAGTGTCTTTTGTTACTCAAGGCTTTAATAATTGCAAAAATATTTTATTGCACACTTCAATTTAGCTGCCCAGGTAAAGCACAGAAGTTAACACTGATGTCTGTTTTTCCTTTTTGTTTCATTGTGGAACCCCTGTCTGCTATTGATCATAGCCCTCTGGATAATGGGGATCCCTGGTCTGGCCACCAGGTCATGCAAGTTCAAGATACTGTTCCTGTATTTCTGTCTCCTTGTGTGTAGAGATATGGGCTCAACATAAATCAGATGTTTTCCCTTAAAGGAATTTTAGATTATAATCATAAAGGATTTATAAATGAAAAGGCTTTGTGCTGTTTACTTCCAGTAAACATAAAACAGTAGATAGAGGGGAGAAGTGGAGAAACAGCTTGTTTTGCTGTTCACAACAAATTAAGCGTATAAATCCTTAACAATGAATGAATACTATTGACAGAGAAAAGTAAATATGTCTTAATTCTTTCTGGCTTCTAAAACAGAATCAATCAATAGCAATACTGTGCTTTCAAATGTGTTTTGAATTTGACAGTGTCTTTTTGACATTTATAAAGCACAGTGATGAGCATATAATTAAAGTTCTTTCCTTGTTTTTCAATATTGCGTTCTCAGTCTTCCAGACTTTAAGCTTGAGAGTGGCTGAACAAAGGAGGAGGACTTGCCAGCAAGTGGCCCATTCCCATGCAAGCCATGCTGTGCACCAGCAATGAGCTCCCCTTTGAACCCAGTGCCAAGCCAACCCATGTGCATGCACTGAGGAACATCCATTCCCAATGCACTTGGGTTTTTGTTTCAGTTACCACAGAACTGAGGAATAGGATGTTTTTCTAAATTTATTTGCCTTAAAAAAAAAAAAAAATTGTCTAAATAAGAAGTATCAGAAATTTCATGGCAAAGAGAGATGTTTTCTTGGGAGCTCACATATCTGGTGTGACTGCAGATAAAATACTGAACAGCATGTATAACCCTGGAACATTAGCACTGAATCCACAGGTAATGAATTTTGCTGTAGGCTGTTTTTCAATTGTTGTTTTCACTCCTTGCGCTCAGAGTGTGCTTTTCAGTAGTAAGTATCCTGTTCAGGATTACACACCAGCACTCCAGCCTGGGAGGGTTGGAGCAGGCTTAGCTGTGTCAGTAACACAAGCCCTGGAGCCAGCAAACTCTGTCACAAGCACACAAAAA
Source organism: Excalfactoria chinensis (assembly GCF_039878825.1). NCBI lineage: Eukaryota > Metazoa > Chordata > Aves > Galliformes > Phasianidae > Excalfactoria > Excalfactoria chinensis. The sequence goes on from NC_092826.1 coordinate 120,674,681, forward strand.
AGGCACGGTACCAAGGCTGTCTAGGTTGTCTCACTGTTTGCACTGAGAAAATCATTATTTGGCCAGAACCATTGGTGGAGGTACATACTTGCCTCAGATTTCTCTGAAAATAGAAATTATTATTATAAAGCTGAACAATGCATTAAAAAGTCACAGGACGATGTATACAACCAGTCTGTAGGTCACGGACAGGAAGTGGGATCTTCCTCTTTCCATCTGGCTCCAGATTCATTGTCACTCATATACTTTGCCTGTCAGACTGGCCTGTCACTGGAGATGGGGCATACTGCTTTGAAACCTACCCAACTCTTGTGAGGCTCCATCTGGAATACTGTATCCAGGTCTGGGGCCCGCAGTACAGGAAGGATGTGGAGCTGTTGAAGCAGGTCCAGAGAAGGGCCACAAAGATGATCAGAGGGCTGGAGCATCTCTCTGGTGAAGAAAGGGTGAGGGAACTTGGAGAAGGGGAGAAAGCTCCGGGGAGACTTCATTTTAACCTTCTGGTACTTGAAGGGAGCTTACAAACTGGAGGGGGACTAACTGCTAGCACAGTGTGATAGTGATTGGACAGATGGGAATGGCTTCAAACTAAAAGAGGGAAAATTCTGTTGGATGTTAGAAAGAAATTCTTTACTCAGAGGGTAATGAGTCACTGGCACTGCTGCCCACAGAGGTTATGGATCCCCACTCCGTAGAGGTGCTCAAGGCTGGGTGGGATCGGGCCCTGGGCAGTCTGATCTGGTGCATGGCAGCCCTGCCCACAGCACGATGTCAGAGCTGAATGGTCTTTAAGGACCATTGTAAACCAATTGATTATTTCTAGTGACAGAGCAAAGTGAACCTGACAGCAGACATGGCTGTCATGTAGATGCAGTGTAGCAATGTGGTAGCAGGCAAAGGCAGTTAGTTCATGGCATGCCCAGAGAGACAACTTGAACAACAAGAATTTTTCTGATATGTAAGTTACTATGTGAGATATCACAGTATTTTTGTGAATTAGTTCATCCTAGAGAGTTGCTAAATTCATACAGAAAATCATCAGCAGGTGACAGGACTGTATGTAGGCCTCCAGAGGCCCAGCGCAGTTGCCTCTGGCTACACTTTCCTGAAGGTGCCAAAGGTTGTTTACTTAAAATTGATGCATTCAGAATTATTTAGATCTTTAGAGATTAAAAGATAGTGTAACTGTTTCAAGCAGAAAGCTAATCCGTGACTAGCTGCTGAATGACTGTGCCAGGAAAAGGCATTCAAGATTGCTAAGGGTGCCTGCTTTAGGAAAAATACCAGCAGCTCCCATGAGGGACTTGTGTGAGCTCCTGGAGAGGGTGGGGTACAGAAAGAAAGCAGACAAGCGTGGTACAGCCCAATCAACTTAGACAGAAGCCACGTGTGGGCTGAAGCCTGAGATCTCTGCGTCACATGAATGTCACTCTGGTCCCGTCTCAGAAGAAAAGTGGAGCATGGGTCCTGTGTGCGTTCTCTGTTGTGCACAGTTGGTTTACCCTCAGCAAATATTGTTCTAACAGAGCCAGCTGTCAGATTTGCATCTGTTGAACAGATACAAAACACTGATCTCAGTGGGAGGCAGGTACCTACTCTGCATAAGCACTTTTGCAAATCCCAAAAGGCATTTCTCCATCTTCAGGCACTTCAGCATCTTTGAAAATCTTGCCCTTTGTGCCTAGCTTTAGCTCTCTACAAAACAGAGAGAAATCTGCCTCCCTAGGAAATGAAGCAGAGTTAAATTTATTCATATTTGCTTTAAGCTGTGGAACCATAGATAAGACGTGTGGCACAAAGGTGTGCTTCTTGTTCAGCTTATTACACAATGCAGCACCTCTGTGTTCATTATTGTCCATGCTGTCGTTGGCCTCATTTGAAAGATGTATCTATGAAGCAGAGGAAGGCAAGGTGCCACGTTAATGAACGATAGCTATAGAAAGAATACAGTATAGAAGCTACGCTATTTTGTGATGGCCCAGCTGTTCTTTTATGAAGGACACAAGCAATAGGATCTGCTTCGGGTATCCTCCTGTGTTTGAATGTCTTGCAGAAAAGAGATAGAAAGCTACTACAGGTGCTCATTATGGTCATTGTGCAAGATGTTTGGTGAGATAAAGACTGCAAAGATGGCTAAATGCCTGGATCTGCAACTTTGGTGTCTAAAAGAGTTCTCAGTTTTCCTAAAGGTGTCTCACACTCTGTGTGCTGAGCTCCTTCTGCAGTGAATTCTAGGGCAACTTCACTGAGTCTCCCTTGTTGCAGTGGCCCCCTGGTCCCTCCCATGTTTGCTTCTCTGAATCTTGCCTGAACTGTCAACTTCAGGGGGTTCCAGAATCTGGCCCAGCACTCTTTTGATAACCTGAATAAAAGCAGATGTAGCGTTCGTGCCCTGAAAAGTCCTTTTGTCCTAGTTTTTCCATGGACTGCCTGGAGTGCAAATTATCATCTGACTTGTTTGCCCTAGCCCCAGATCCATGAACTCACATAGGCTGCCCTTTCACTGCTGGCCTTACCTTGAGATCACTGGCTGCTGTTCTTTTGCAGTGGATCTATCCCTGCCTCCCTATGACATTCCATCCTTAGCCTGATGGTGATTTTGGCCCTTGGATCAGGTAATGCCCTCTCCTCTGTAGCTCAGAGTCCCTTTTCCCAGGGGAAATAAGAGGATAAGGCTTCTTTTGTTTTCTGCTTGCACTTATTTTCTTGTCTGCATGGATAACATCATGCTCTATAAATACGATATATTTTTAAATTATGATTGACATTGTCCATTTAGAATTTGAGATTTGTTTTGGTTTATTTAGTTGGGGAACTTGGCCTTTCCAAGTGGCAAATGCTGTTGAAAGCCATACCAGAACTTCTCTTAAAAATCTTTTCTTAAGGACAACATCTTAGCTTTCAATAGCTGAGAGGCAACTGAGAGACAATAAAATGATAGAATTTGAAGCCAGAACACTTTGTTTTAATGCCTGGCCAGCCCAAGCATTCCAGTGCTCTGCTTGTATCTCTTCCATTTACTGCTATGAAGACAGAAATATGATCAAAGAAAATAAAAAAGGAGGATCTGCAAAAAAAGTTGTTTAAGCTTCACAGAAACATTCTACGTTAGCAGCGCCAAAGGCTGAGAACTCTCTCAGTGTGTTAAAGCCTTTTAATAATTTGAGATCACATTATAATCCCCTTGTCCAGAATCCTTATAATTTATACATGGTTTAATACTTGGAATAAATTTATAGTCTCAATCTTTCTTTTTTTTTTTTTTTTTTTTTTTTTTTTTTTTTTTTTTTTAAACTCGTATGCCATAGTCAAGGATAATCATTTTAAATGCTGAAATGTGTTAAATGCATTAATTGCACTAGTTTAAATGTTTTATTTTGAGTTAAAGTCACTCAGAACTTTAATATGACAGATAAGATACAGAGTAATAATTCTCACTGTGACTCAGAACAGGAAACAAATCCCGACTTTGATCTGAGTAATAATGCTTCTCTCCCTGACCGACAAGGTTGCATTAGTGCTGTACTGAGCCTGCGGTTGAGGCTTAGCACTGGGAGCACCCAGAGAGAAGCTCTCGAGCACAGTGATGCAGCTGGTGGGGGCTGAAGCTTGCCCCAGGCTCAGCCCCACACTCCAGCCATGCAGATGGAGGGGACTTGCACAGCTCAAGTGGGAGGTAAGCTTGGGATGTCACTCTTCCCTGCCTCAGAGATAGGAACTGCCTGCCCTCATGCTCTTAATCTGTTTCAAGGCAGTCACAGCAATTAGCTTAGACCACTTCTGGCATAGATAATGTGTTTCTACTGATAAATAGATGTTTAAAGCTGGAGCACTTCATGCATTTGTTAGAGTGGTTAAATGAGCAAGGCAACAGACGTGATACAACAGAAACATTTGGGGAAAGAACAGGCAGCTGGAACACACGTTTGAGGAGCAGGCATGGGATTACAGTGAACCACATCTGCCTCCCAAGGAACAGAATACATTTCCACAGCTCTGGTTCTGCTTCCAGCCCTAATGGCAAAGAGTGAGCTGGGCTCACCATGTACTCCCACATTTAACCGGGGTATGAAATGCATGTGCTAGCAGCAAAATTTTGAATGAGTCTGGGGTCGGAAATTTAATCACACTGCTGTGCCGCTGAACTCTTGTGCTAGTTCACCTAAGGCCTGCTAATCACCTGCAGGGATACAGTCAAACCATTCAGGGATGGATTACTAGCAGCACGAAGAGCAAGCTGCCATGTCAGTCCCACTCTAAGACACCTAGGGGGTGATTTGGGTACCCAAACATATGTGTCCAGCACAATTTAAATGTCCCATGGTGTCCTGCCTCATATCAAAAGGCCATGGATTTCCCATTTAATGTGTCAGTTAACATAGGTGTTTGATTACTAGAAATCACCTAAAATGGCACCATTCACCTATATTTAGGCACTTTGTGTCTAATTTGTGCCCTAATGCAACGTTGCCCTTTCAGCTATTCAAGCTTGTAAGAGAAAGAAGAAATATCTGCTCAGTTCTGCAGGCTCACTTCAGTAGGTCACTTCCACCTATTTTATAAAACCGCAGTGAGTTGGTGGTCTTGCGGTTTGTACAGATTTTCCTAATTTTTTAATGTTTTCATTGGGAAGAAGTCATATTTCAAAACTGTGTGCCTGAAGTTAATCTAGCACTATTAGGTTTCAGAGTTGACTTGTGTTTGAAAGACCCTAACTTCTTCACCTCATAGGCCATCATCTCCCCTGTGCCAAATATTTTGAAGGAAAGTCGGTCTTGGCAGCGTGTTTGGAAAGTTACAGGAATCCAGTTAAGCTGAATCATAGGCGAAATCGTTATATTTGCGTGACTTTCACAAAAGATATTCTACCAAAATCTCTCCTGAACTCCCATGATGATATGAACAGAAGAACTTGGTCAACCTGGTTTCAGAATCTGAAGGTTGCATGAGTGCTCAGACACCTACCAGTATGAATGCTATGCCTCTTTTTAAAAGCAATCTCAGTGAGCAACATGGTGTCTCCATCAATCTGGTCTCTCCATTTTTGATCACTCTGCTACTCTTCTTCTTAATGTCCAGCTTGGGCAAACATTTCTGCCACATGCCTAATCTCAGTCCTTCCCAGATCAAATATTTCTGTTCAGGGTATTTTGACAGCATTCCATCCTTTTCAGGAAATTACTTCAGAACTAATTCTTTTGCTTCTTTACTCTTCCCATCTCCTTGGTGTATTAATAACAGCAGGTGCCACCTGTGGCACCCATTCAGCTGTCTCAGAGCAGAAAAAAAAATAGCAGGGCATCCTTATTTGATTTAAACACTAAACTACTTGCAGCCCATATGGGATTTGGACGAGAATTTTTATGTGATAATGAACTGTAAGACCCAACTATGGGTCTTCTTCTCTATTCAATGGAAAAAAATCTGCTTAAGGTGACTGACAATCCTGCAATGCTCATGCATGGAAATAGTGCCAGGAACCCATTGCCAGGTGGCACTGTTGGAGGCAAAAACTCATAAAAAGCATTAGGGCCTGTGCTGTGAGGCATTCAGATTCTGAGTGTCCAGCTTGATTTTCCCTAAAGCACTTGGATTTGCCTCAAAGTAGTGGACATCTAAGTTTTGAAAATAAGAATCATTCCCTTAGAGAAATCAAGACTGAAAATCTGGAGCTGCATTTGTATATGTACATTATATAAATATCTAGAATACTACTACTTGGAATGAATGCATATAAACCCTCAAGTATCAGTCCATAAAGCCAGAAACTACCAGAGATCGTAGATAAATTCTGTCAATGAACAGGTTTAAATTTCAGTGACTTCTTAAGGAAAGATTGTATCTCTGCCTTGCTTTAATTGCCACATGCAGCAGTTTCAGAGGAAAGCATGTCTGGCTAAGCAGTTAGCAAAAAAAATGATACCATTAGCACATGATATATTGTGTTGTTTTCTGTACCATGGATTCTCCTCCATATTGCTTCAGCTTACCCAGATCTCACAACAAACTCTAGTCTGTCTTTCTGCAGCCTGGCTGTTATTCCTGCAAAGATCAGTGCCTCCTGGTTGACTGCAGATATTTAATTGTCCCCAGACGTGTAATGAACAGACTGGAGCCTTACTGTACATTTAACTCTGAGGATAAAGGTCCGTGACCAAACCTTTCTCTGAGCAAAAGTCACTTAACACATTTTTGCATTACAAAATATCCCACAACGAGATCTCACTGGAACCAGATGTTTGTAGCAAAAAGCATATGGCAAGAGGATGTAGATCCATTTTTCTTAAATCCTCTTGAAAAGTCATTGTATCATAGCCCAGATTCTGCTAAAATTCATGCTTATAATCCCCAAAGCCTTTTCTCAGTCAAAAAGAAAAAAAAAAAAGAAAGAAAAAGAAACACATCTCTGCTTTCATTGCTTGTGAATCATTTCCACATCCATTGATTTCCAATGGTTTGCAAAGAAAGCAGCTGTGAAGAGAATTTGACCCACAGTGTACAAGGTGTGCATGAAGCTTGAATGAATGGAACATGTGTGAAGAATTACTGAATGAGTGTTTGTCCTGGAGGAACAGAGACAATGGCTGAATAAAAGTCAGCCTTTGTGTGTTCCATAAATATTTGATCTCAACCTGAAGAGATAGAAGTTTCCAAACAATATGTATGCTGTTTATGATATCATGTCATCTCATATTATACACTGCTTGTTGGTGCATGACAGCTGCTTAATCTGTTTATGTAGTTGGATTTAATCAGGTGAGTATGTTCTTATTGCCAGGATTAGGGTGTCTGACAGCATCCTTCTTTTTAAATTGAAACTCTCTGCCAATACAGACAAGAGCAGGGCCTTAAATAACACTGTAATCCAATGCCTCAGGCTAATGAAGGCTAAGCAGCACTTCAGCCATTTGTTTAACTCCCTCAAACCCACAGGTTCTTCATTTGCCACAGGGGTTAATTGCTTGTGTTTTGCCCAGCATAAGGCTAGTTGCATGGTCAGGTACGTGCCCTTTGTGCCAACAAGAACACTGTAAGGCACCTGGAAGGGAGAATCCAGGCCTGGAGAAGTGAGTACAGAAAGCTGAGGCTGGTGGGCTTTCTGGGTGGCACACAGCCAGGTCCTTCATGCCCATTGCTGGACTCCCTTGTTTTGGGGAAGGTTGGTGCTGCTGTCTGTGCTACTCCAAGGAATGGCAGAGGGAGTACAGGCTTTTACTAGCATCTGCGAAGGAGTCACGCTTCAGATCTTTTTGCAGGAGGTTGTTGCTATGTGGCATCTTTAAACACAGAGCTGCTCCGTCACAGCCCAGGCTGCTCTATGCAGAGATGTGGTCTTGCCAATGGTAGGAGAATTGACAGTTTACTATATTTCTACAATAATCTCCCCCAGTCTTTGCTTAATTTGCTCTTCACTAGGGATCTTTCAGGCAATTGCCTGAAAATTATTAGGTGATAGGAATGGTTTCAATGGCATTTGCAATATGTGGAAAAGAGTAAGCCAGACAGGTCTTAGTGTTTAATAACAATTTATTTATTTAATAAATGCGAATCATTTACAAAACAAATATGGAATGGCAGCCTAAGCTCAGAAAAAGGAAACAAGGCTTTTCTTTAAAGGCTTTCAATAACCAGTCTGTGTTTTCAATATTTATCTGTCTCTTCTATTTAAAGAAACTCATGCTGTCTTGATATCTTTCTACATTCATACAGAACTACTATGTGTCATACATGGGTACAATAACAGGAAACTTTGAAATACGTGAAGAGCTGGTCTGGTATCACTGCAGAAATTTTGTAACATCATGAGGACAATTTAGAATGCTCTTTAAAAATGTTAAACTGAAATATTTGACTGATGGGTATTATATGAATTTCATTTTTGGCATGTTTAGTAAAGCATCATTCCCAAATACTCAAAGCAATCTTCTTTTGTTTGTGAGGTATGCCTTTATGAAACCATAAACCACTTAAAGGTATTATGCAATATTGAGATATCATGCTTTGTGTAATAGAACTTTCTCTGTGATGATCTAAAAGCACTTATCATCCACTGATGACTATATTCTCACCACACCCTTTTTTAGGGATTTTTTTTCCAGTTTTGGAGATGAGTGACTGAAACAGAGGCTGTATCTACATTGGGAATGCTGGTATAGGGATTCCAGTACGTTATGGAAATGAAATATGCTTTGTATAGGCACAATTGGACAAACAGGCTTGCTTTGTACTGCAATAATGAAATCATTTTATACCCTTCAAATAAAACAAGCTGTACTAGTACAGCACGATTTTCCTAATGTGTCTGAAAACTTAAATTCTACTGGACAGGTCTTTATCTAAACAAAAATCCTGTCTGAGCAGATTTTTAGGATTTTCCACCTTTGTCTGGACTTTATGGGTGGATGCCTTGCAGCCCTGGGGCGCTGCTCTAACCGTGCTGCTGCACTCAGGCACTCAGGACACACCAGTTTGAGCAGCATGCATGAGTAAGAGGATGCTGGGTGTGCTGTGAGGCTCCTGTGCTCCTGCTGTGACTCTGTGCATCAGTAGCTTGTCTCACTAAAATCCAGGCCATGCAATGAAAAACAGTTCCTGATGAGTTCCCTGAACAATAATAATTTAGCTTCTTCATAACGGGAACTAACTGTACTGCAACAGCATGTTTCTGGGATAGCAGCATGTTTGTTTACCAGATCATATGTATATTGGGAGTGAACCTTTAGGCTGGGGGAAGACACATGGCGTTTATATCCACATACACACAGATGAAAGCTGCTCTGAAAGTACTGCCTCCTATTTTATTATGTTGGCCTGTGGCATCAGAGGCAGATGTTTGTGGTATGGCTGTAAATGCTGAACCTTCCTACCTTCCAGCTTGCAAGGTACCTGGTAATTCTGGAAATGTCAAGTAGAGAAATTTCTCAATATTTCTAGACAGGAAGAGAAAAAGTTTTAGAAAATCCATGTATTAGTCTTGGGCAACTTTTCTAGTCCTCATTCTATTTTTCCTTTTTATCCCATTGCACTGGCACTGGTAATAATGTATTTATCAGCTTTTAACTTCAGTTTCTGTAACAATTATTTTAGTAATCAAATATATTAATCAGAGTCAGAATGTTCTTTAATACTACAAATTTATATGTATTAAAAAATACATATTATATAAAAAGTAGACCCTTAAATGGGAAACATGGCTTTTAATATGGAAAACCAAGCTTCTTTTTAACCTTTGGGTATTGCACATTTGCTTTTAAGTGCTAGAAAATGAAAAGAAAGAAATGATACAAAAACTAGCGTAACATCTACAGACCTCAAGATAAGGAGCCAAATATTATGCAACCTGCAAATATTGTGCAGCTGAGCTTCATATAGAGTTAGATCACTGTAACCATGGAGAAAGCACTATGAGAAACAGGTTTATCACATTGTTTTCACTCTTGCCAGTTGGATGCAGAACTAAATAAAATCAGTGGGACCTTTCAGAACAAGCACTCACTATCTGCTATGTGTTATGTCTTCCCTCCCACCCACAAAGGCACACCAGGTCAGCAGACCCTGTCCTCTGGAAGATGGTCTTGGGTGCTTTACACTGTATGGTGAGTGTGTGCTCTTGCCAAAAGGATTTAACCAGCGGGATAAGCACATTCTTTTGGTTGGGATTCACCAGCCCAGTAATCCCCTGTTTGAAGACTGTGTTGCTCAAGAAATAAATCCTGTCCAGCCAAAAAGAGGGAAGGAATGAGATCCCAAGATGACTACCAGCACATTCCTCTAAACTTTCCCAAAAGTTTGGTTCAAAACAGATTATTCTCAAGGTGAACTTACAATTACTAATACACTCCTCGTGACTTGGATAACTTTCATAAGAGGGGAGAAGTATTTTTGTGGTTATGGCTCAGAAGCAACACTGTGGAGGTGTGTTGCAGGGGCAGCTGTAACATCATTCCATGGACTGATGAAGTCCTCAGGAAAATGATCACAAATATGGATGCATAAAGGAACTTGCTTGTATTTGGGAGCCCACATTTGAAAAGAGGAACTTTAATCCCTTCATACTGCTTTTTACTCAGCTACACACAACTCTGCTGGGAAGCTTCATTAATGCAATTGAAGGCCATTGTGATCCTTCAAGAATGATATGGAAGAAACGCAGGATTATATCACCTCTAATTCTCATTGTCCCTGAAGAATAATCAGTATAGAATTTCAAGTGAAAATGCCTGAATATATCCTTTGCTAGATACATGCTGATCCTTAAGGGTTGTCTCTCTGTAAAATGTAGTGTGAACATAGGGAATGAACATAGGGAATGTGATTCGGGTCTTTGCCTTGTTTTTGGGACAGAATAATTAATTGTGGCTACTTGTCTTTCATTCATCCTGCTTGGCAAGTGTGTTGAGGCAAGAGGAGGAAGGAAATACTCTCCAGAGGAGGAAGAATAATGGATATCTCCCTCTCTCCTCCCCTCCATCAGGAGCTGCCCACAGAGCAATCATGTTGAGAATGAAAAAAAGAGGAAGATACATTTTGTTTCCTCCTCATATTTGTCTTCCCCTCATCTTCATCCAGAGATGGTATCTTTGGTCCTCCTGTCAGAAAAGTGTGAGTCAATTTATGATTTCTCTTTTGGTAGTACCTATGGTATGCAGGACACATGAGTAAGAAATTAGACCTAGAAAAGTCTGGAAAACTAATTATCAATAAGTTGATTTTTTTAATTTTTTTATTTTTATTTTTTTTATTTTGATTTTTTTTTTCCTGAAACGAAAATGTGGGAGTTTCTGTCAGTTAATTTGTTTTGGTAACAGCATAACAAACACATAAGAATTACTGTCCTGCATGTAATTTCTCTGCTTGTTATTGCCTTCCCTGAAGTACCTCTCAGTAAAATAACAGTCCTTCCCCAGGGCCATTCTCAGATGGAAAGCTCTGGACTAAGAAGCAGAGAGAAAGCTGGAAGCTGAGTGACAGGACACACTTACCACTTAATGAGGCTGGCAGAGACACAAGGCAGCACTGCAGTGGCCATAGGAACCTTTCCTAAACAATTTCTGATGACAAAGAATAGTTTTAGCTGCAGGACTTTAGTGTCTTGTTTCCACCATGCTTTTATGAGACAGCTTACATCAGCTTTACCCTCCAGAGATAAAGCACCCTTTGTTTCATTCGATGAAGATGTGATATAAACAAAACCAAGGCCTCTAATGTGTGTCTGTCTCTATTCTGCCAGTTTTTTCTCCTCCACAAGATCCCAAAAGTCTTTGGGTTTCATGGCATGGGAAGCTGATAAACTGAGGTCCTGAAAGAGAGGGGTGCATCTGAGGGAAATGGTACAAGTGAATAAATACCACTAGGATAATTTCTCTTCTTTTAGCTTAAAGGAGTTACTGTTTTGCAGTCCAGCCTAACGAGATGGAACTCCCATTGGTATCCTGCAAATATCCTTCTGTTGTCACTGTATATTTATTATCCTATGTAGTTTGTGGTGTTCTCTCTTTATCTTCTTATTTTTTAATTCCGGAGATGTTAAAATAAATATGGCTTTGTGATTTTTGAACCTTGAAAGCGAGAGGCCAGGAGTCCTTGTGGAAAACGGTGATTAGAAACTGCATCTTTGTCACATGATCCCTAGAGACACAAGAGTCACAAAAGTTGAGGAAAGGCATTATATTAGGCACAATCCAGCATTCTTCTCTACCTGCTTCACACATAGACCGCAGGATGAAATGAAGATCTCTATGTACTTGTGGTGTATCTTGTACCAGCATGGTACAAAATTAAGTGGGGAAAGAAATTGCTATTCAAATAGTTACCTCTCTTGGTGAAGTAGCCATGGAAAGAGTAGAGAACAGTAAAGATGGTCACACCATCTCAGAGAGGAAAATAATGCATGGCAAGGGAAAGGGTTAGTTTGTTTTCCAGAGTCCCTTTGCTCCAGCACAATGCTCCAGGTGTATCAGAACCAGAGCATTGCCAGAACAGTTTTCAGATAACAGGATGGCCCTGGAACTATATAAGTAGCATGGATTAGGTCTTCTTGTTTTGTACTGTAATAACATTCAAGGATACAGCATGAAGAGAAAAAGTGATAGCTTTTATATGACACATAGTTGATCCCAGGTGAAAGAGGTATTAGACAAGAAAATGTCTGCAACTAGGAAAGGGCATCTGAAGAACATTATCAGTATTTACTGACAGTGGTACTAGCAGGGGAAAATGAAGGAGAAAACTGGATGGTGAATAAAGAGGTTTCTTTAAACACTGTAAGCTTTCTAGGCGTGTATTTCCAAAGGTATAAAGTGAGGACTTAGATGTGTCTATGAAATGTGGGAGGGCAGCCACGAACTGGATGTCAACTAATTGCAATGAATAAGGCAAATTAGATAGCTGGAAGAGGGAACCTCAGAAAACAGCTGGGCCAGGAGCTAAGTTAATTCTGTAAAGTGTGCAAACAAAAATATATTTACACACATGCATGTTTAAAGAGGTTGAAGAGGAATATAGGTGTTCAGATACTTCAAATTACTTGGACCTTCAGTACCCCTAAGAATTCCTTTTGATGCTCTAAATCCACCTAGAATAATGCAAGAATGTGACTACTGTGCCTACAGTATATATGTAAATATATTTATACCTGAGCTACTTACCTTGTCCTCTTTCATAATTTAGACACAATTGATTTCAGTTGAAATTTCAGTCTTCTAATGAAAAGGAGTCATTGTGAAAATGTGTATTTCTCACTACTGATATAACAGGAGTTCTGAGGTGGATAAGGTGAATCCTACAGTTGAAGACATTTTTGTCATTTCGTGCCTTGTCTTCCTGTGGGTATATTAATGGTAACCACTCCCATTTTACCCATCTTTGTGTAACTTGTCACTTGAAGTTTGGTTTTGGGAGGAGGGGATCATACATCCTGTAAAAATTCTTATAGAATATGATAGTGTGGCAAAAGCTCTACACACATCTGTGACATTGCTACTAAACATGGCTGGCTGCACAGCTCACAAAAGGAAAGCCAAAATGTTGTCTTTATTATGAACCAGGTGCAACCTTCCCACCCTGCCTGCACAGGAACAAATATGCCCAACCATTGCAAGCAAAGCATAAATGGAAAGACTGACTATTTTGTTCCATCTGTCACCTATTTTGAAGATTGATGCTCTGGACTTCCATATGTTTTCTCACATTCCTCTAACTGACCATTAACTTCCCCTTTGTAAGCTGGAGACTATAACTAACACCTGATTTCACTTGAATCAGCGGCAGTAAGCACCCTACATCCCGTTGTGTTCAGAGTTTGAGAATGAGTTTAGAATGAGAATTTTTTTGAGTGTGGGGAACTCAGCTGCTCCCGTTCTTAGAAACCCATACTTTGAAATCACTTCTTTTGGCTTACTCCAAATATTCTGCACTTCAAAACATCTTTTTATTCACCTGACAATTTTATATGTCAGTGTGATGTTATTACCAGAGTTAAGTGAATAGTTCAATGTGATGATATGGCAGTCCATATATACCAAACAGAAGAATTTGTCAGTGCTTCTTTGGCTCAGATTAGTTTTAAAAGCCTTCTAATACATCATGTTATTTGAAGAACCAATATTCCCTGTGTGTGTGAAAGAGAAAAAGGAACAGAGAGTATGCAGAAATTCCTACAGGCATACTAAGTCAAAACACACTGTTATACATTTTGTCCCCACAGGATAATGGTGAGACATCCACAGTATGTGGCCTACTTTTCTCACAGACCCAAGATTAAAGTCTTGAGAACTGAGATAAGCACTAAATGTTTGCTCTGTATTCCCTTATCACGTTCACACGCAGATCCTGATGTGATAAGTACAGGCTGTCCTTCCCCTGGCAGCCCACAGGACCACAAACCAGGGTGGGAGGGCTCTGATCGGTTTTGGAAATGAAGCCTATGTGAAACATTTTTGGAAATAATCCAATGATTATTAAAATGAGTGAAGGGGAAAAAAAAAAAAGCCAACCCCATCCCACAACCTTTCTGCAGTATTTTTGGAATCAGCTCTTAAAATAGTATTATTATTATTATTATTATTGTGAATGCAGTAGAAGTCATTCAGATGGATATTCTGGTCAAATTCCAGTTTGAATAGTTGCATTTTATTGATTTGGACTAACCCCTTATTTCTGCTGAATAATGCAAACCCAGTATGGGTTTGGAAGGTGGCTGGCTGGATTTTCTTCCTGTCCATATTTTAAATCACATCTGACTTCATATTGCTTGCAACACTGATTTCTAGTGAACTTTTTAGGTGAGACTGACTTTGCTTAAATGTTTGAGAAATATCATTTTTCCATGTAATTTGAGTAGTTTAAGGCAGCCTATTTTTATGTCTCCTATTATTGTGATAGCTGGATGTTTAATGTTGATTTGCTTAGATTTTGATCTTGTGTGAGATTTTGCCCACTTGCCTTATATTTGAAAAAATAATAAAGTAAAAAATCCCTCAGAGCAGTGGTTTCCCAGACACTGTTGCTAGGTGATCCTCCAAAGCAGAATGAATTTTTAAACTCCTCAGGCTCCAGGCACCTGAGCAACAACCGGTAACCACACATTCAAATGAGAAGGCAGCATCACCATTTTCCAGTTGCTTCCCAGTTTTGCATCCTTCTAATATGCAAACTGAGACAGGCAACAGCTGTTCTAATCTCATCTTTTACTCCCGTGAAAACTGGGCAAGGCATTTACAAATGCTATCAAGGTTAGAGGAATTAGTTGGGTAGAATATCAACATATGTAAAGCACATCAGTTTGCACCACCTTGTTAACTCTTCTGGCAGCTATGTATGTAACATTATTTGTGTTAAAAAGGAAATACATGTGTTTCTATAAATAAATAGTCAAAAGTGAGCGTGAACTTTAGAAAAGCTGAAAGTCTGTGCTGGTTGATGAACTACAACAAAATCATTTATTTTTAAACACGGTTTTATAAAAATAGGACCTCCTAAATCTTGGTCAATTTAATTAGAATTTAGCTCAGAATTTGTTAATAATG
This sequence comes from Excalfactoria chinensis, assembly GCF_039878825.1. Taxonomy (NCBI): domain Eukaryota; kingdom Metazoa; phylum Chordata; class Aves; order Galliformes; family Phasianidae; genus Excalfactoria; species Excalfactoria chinensis. The sequence goes on from NC_092826.1 coordinate 120,689,707, forward strand.
TTCTTCAAAACAAGCTATTATCCTAAGAAGTCTTTCAGATAAAACTTGAGATTTCACCTTTTTTGTCTTCACTAATTATACTGTCTGTTTTTCACAAGGCTCAGGTCAGCACAGACAGACTGCAGCAAACAGATAACATGTACGATGTCCCTTGCATTTTGCAATAATGTTTCATATGAATGTGATAGTTTAATAAGAAGCAAATACAGCCAGCAAATCTGTTTTACTTTCCTGACTTCCTTGCTTCTAGGAAGTTACTAAAGCATTGTAAAGTCTCTGCTTGATTTACACTGCTATAATTCCTCTGGAAAAGAAGGAAAGTTTTAGCATTTCATAATGTTCACAACCTTCCTTATCTCCGATAAGCTGCAAATCCTCCCCCTTTCTCCCTTGAGACTCCCTACATTAATCAGAATATTCTCTCACGCACAAAATACAGCTCATTGTCTTCCTCTAAGCCTTCCTCTAACATCTCTGCTGAAATGAGTATGCCAGTACTGAGAGGGGGCCAGTCAAGGCATGACAGTGACAGCACGTGGAGGAGTCATCCTTCTGCAGGTCCCTCCCCATGGGAGAGTCACACCACCTCCTGTCTTTGTGAGAAAATATCCAAACTTCATTTCTGATTTTATACCAACACATTCCCAACAGTGTTGCAGAAAATTAGTTACATCACAGTAATCTGTGACTGTGTAAAGGCTATTATAATGCACAAACACCAGAGAGACTAGATTAAGCTTGCACTGGCAGCTCTATTGATTTATTGAAATTGAATTATTTATTGAATTGAATTATTGACATTGCAGTCTTAATAACAGTACTTTCACTTCAATTTTTGTGTATGATTTTCATAAGTTTTGTAAAAGTGAAATTTGGAAATAAGACCAAACCATCTCATTTTCTGAGATTTTCCTTGCACCTATATGAGTTAGAAGGAATGCTATCAATAACAAGGAAAAACAGCAACAACAACAAAGTTTTCAAAATATTTTATGCAGATATTTCTTTTTTCCTATTTTCACATTAGACACATGGATGAGGCTGTGTGAAGCTAGGCTGGGCTGGGAAGTTGCTGGGAATCTGCTTTCATTAGCCCCTTGCCTGTCCTGCTCCTGGGAACACATTAAGTGAATTAAAGCCAAACTGTGACTCTAAAAGCTGGGTAGGTTACTGTTTCTACCCCCCAGCACATCTCATCCCAGCATACTGATGGCATAGTTCTGGCTGTGCCTGCCAGGCAGAGGGCTGATGAGGTGGCTCTCTTCCTCTTTCTGGGTGGTTGTGAAGATGTGACAAACGAAGAATGAATCCTTATTGTCTGTGTGGAGCTGAAGGAGGGAGAAATGGATGGAGCGTTTTCCAAAGACTGGCTGAAAGCACCTCCAGGATAGATCTTTTCCATTGCACTGGAGTCAGCAGTGGTACTAGAGCTGCAGACAGCGTGTTTCCTCTCCTCTGGCTCCATTCCCTTAATGCATTCCTTTCTCAGTCTCTCCCACCCTTTTCTCATTGAGTGGGTTCTGGTGCTATGCACCCATCAAGGAAAGGCAGACTTCGCTAGGCCTTGTTTCAAGTTCACTCAGTAAAATGTGGGAGAATGAGACTATTCTAAATAAAAGCTTGGCAGAATTGTTGTTTGCATGGCCAAGAATAACTTTTCTTCCACCCTCCTTTTTGCTAATGGGTCAGAACAGTGACAAAGATTTTTATAAACTCTCGAGTCTCAAGCCAACATGTGGCAAAACAAATCTCAGCCCAAGCAACTCAAGCCTGGCATTTGAAAACAAAGTCCTTAAAGCAGGAAGTGTCCTGTGAATGTACTGAATGAGAGCTTTCACCATTATCAAGTATTAGCCAAGAGCAATGCAGACAAAGACAAAAATGGAAAATTTTTCTGATGACCAAGTAACTAACATTGGTGGTGTGAAGGTTTTTGCCAGTGTATGGGAGTTTCTAGGTCACGGCCTGAACCAGAAGGTGTAGCTAACCCAGGGAGAAGATCCTCACCCTTGTTTAAGGGTTAGCAGCCAATGGAGAAGCGTTTCTATTTGGAGATCATGCCCTTTTTGAGACTCCACCAGCCTTTGGAAAGGGTAAGTATTGCTTTCTAAACAAAATGTCGACTGATATGGTTGCAAGCATGCTCCTATTCTGGTAGAAGGCTCGGTTGCACCTTCCTTTGCTGCACAACCAGTAAGGTGGGTCTTCCCCATACGGAGATAGATGGACTAGACAAGCATTCTCACCACCACTTCCTCCTCACACATCATAGCCACCAGGAGGGTTTCAGGAAAGTAAAAAAAAAAACACTAACCACATCTGAGCAGTCAAGTGAGACCCTCAGTACTCACTGTTTTCTTAAGAAAACCTACTGTAGGCAGCACTGTAAGAGTAATCTCTAGGGTTTTGCGAGGGCTTTTTTACTCAGTGCAGTGAACAGTATGGAAGCACTGGAGGTCCACTGTTGTTACCGCTGACAAGTCTTCTTCCTTCTTCCCCAAAAGCCAAAGTATTCATTTAAATTCAGACAACAACATTAGTTGAAAGAAAGACATTTTTGAGTGATATAATTAAGGAGAGAAAAATAGTACCAATGCTACCTTACTGCATATTATATTTCATCCCACGAGCTGCAAAATATCTGTAAAAATTAATTAAATATTTACAGGTGGTCTGATTTGTTGTCTGAGTTTTACTGTTAGATTGCAATTGTTTTATAGATGAGCAATATTATTTTCTTCATAAACTGAGAAGCTGAGAGACAAACGCAATTCAGAAATGAATTTCAGGTAAAGCTTGAGGATCAGTACTTGTACACTACAGATTTCAGTCTAAGTATCAAAATAGAGACCTTTTGAGACTGTCAGAAATAATGTTCTGGGAGGCAGATGCAGGGAATTTGTTTAGGGTTATGACTCTTCATGATGCAGTCAGTTAACCTACTTAGAACTCTGGCCTGTGCTTAGAAGTGACAATGAACAGGATTAATATTCAGAAAGAAAACAGATCCTGGTGTCTGATCCTTCTAATTATTATAATTGCAGTAAGGGCTGAAAATGTTGGCTCAAAATAAACAGCAACCTCTCGTAATGTTTGCTATACAAGTCACATTGAGCAGAACCAAGACCTCAAAGGAGAAATATATTTTCTAGCCTCCCACAGGACTAGCGTGGTATTTTGACAAAATGTTGAACACAAACAGTATAACCACCAAGATAATCTCTTATCTGGAATAGATCTTTTAATGGATAGGATTGTGTACTGCTATCTGGTAGTCAAGCTAATCAGCCATAAATAACCCTGAAAGGAGACCAGAACAGTAGCAGATATTACTGGTGGGAAGGTTCACTGGCAGCCCTGATTTTAACATTGCTCTCTTTAAATCACTTACCAGTCACATTGCTATTTAAGTAATTAATTGTTATGGGATAAGTTCTCAGCTTACATAATATTACTCTGTCTTAAATTTATGATGATAGGTCGATGTAAGGCACCTGAAGTCTTTGTCTCATTTTCTTTCTTAAATCAACATGGATTTGAAATGAAAAAAAAAAAAAAAAAAAAAAAAAAAAAAAAAAAAAAAAGAAATGCTAATTTATTTGCTTTATTACACAGCAGAGAAATTAATTGCTGTTTCATTGACTGCATGGTTAAGCACAGGTACTGGTGACACTTCAGGCTGTCTTGTCTTCATTTGGCTCTTGGTATACAAGGGCACAAGTCTCCTCATGGCCTTGTGCTACATGTACCAGTCCATGAAGCTGCTGGGTAACGTAAGTAAGTTGTCCAAAATGACATCAGATGCCTGAGTTTAAATACCAGAAAACATTTCTAATAAAGAAACCATTATGAAATTGTACTGAGAAGAGAATAATAAGCACTAGGCCTAGGGCAGTGTCCCATCATCTGATCCATACAGGTGTATCTTTGACATTGCTGTGCCACTTTATTTTTGTTTATTTGTATCTAGCATTTAATCTTAGCTTCAGAATAAGGACTTACCTTCTGTACTTTGTACTGGATTCCATCACAGGAGATGGAAACTTGAAAATATAAGCAGTAGAAGTAAAGACATGCTGACTCTGTATAGAAGAATTCCACATAACAACCACGTCTTTGACATGTATTTAAAACTGTATATATTGTTATACATATATATGCTGGAAATATGTGTATAGAATCACCAAGAATTAAATTATTGTTAAAAATGTTCTTCTTCCCCCCATGCAAACTCTGAGAACCATTAAAGTGAAGCTTACTGGGAGTCTGTGACTGGGTTGTTAGAAAAATCTCATCTGAGCCCCTATGCAGCACAAAAATCCTGCCATTAAGGCTGGCTCTGTTTGAATCTGTTTCAGAAAGACATCCTGTCTTGTCTGAAAGCCTTCAGATGAAGGAGAATACACAGCAAGCTGTTTCAATAGTTAATTGCATGCACTGTTAAAAACTTGTCCTTTATTTCCAGTCTTATTCCTTCTTTTTTTTTATTTTTTATTTCTTGAAAGGAAGGGATTAGAAAAGAGTGCAATTCAGCTGTGGGTCTCATCAGGCTTGTTCAACACTGTTCACTTGTATTCCCTCCTGTAACTATTCCTGTTTGCTCACCAGCTCACAAATGAACTTCAGCCTCAGAGAGATCCTCAATACAGATACAATACTCATTATTCCAATTTAAGTTATATTAAATGAAGGATAACCTCTTTCCATTGGATGAAGCACAAGCAAAACCACCTTACTGGGAAGAAAGTGTTTTCAAACGGAGCTGACAGCATATTCTATTCTATTCACATTCCTTCACTGTGCCCATCATCATGTGTGCGAGCACCTTTCTGAGCAAAACTAGCACATTGCTACTTGCACCAATACTTAAATGTTCCCCTTTCATCACCATGGCCATGGAGTGTACATTAAGCAAATGCTGAAGTGCTAGGATCTGGAATACAGGGACTTGCAAGCAGCAAAATTTGTTCCTAGGAGAGAAGGATGCCAGGTTTTGTTTTGCAACCTGTTTTCATCTCCCAGCTAGCCTCAGATGATGGGGAAAACATCATCTTATGGCTGGCCCCTTAAAGAAATTACTCTGCCTCATTACCCTGAAAATAGCTTTGCTGAGAAAGACTTAGTGGTACTGGTGGATGGCAGCTGAACATGAGCCAGCAGTGTGCCCATGCAGCTCGGAAAGCAAACTGTATTCTGGGCTGTGTCAAAAGAAGTGTGGCCAGCAGCTCAGGGAGGAACTCCTGCTTCTCTGTGCTGGTGAGACCTCACAAGAAGTACTGCGCCCAGATGTGGAGTCCTCAGCACAAGAGAGACAAGGACCTGTTGGAGACCATCCAGAGGAGGGCCAAAAAATTATCTGAGGGATGGAGCACCTCTCCTAGAAAAACAAGCTGAGAGAGCTGGGGCTGTTCAGCCTGGAGAAAGGAAGACCTGAGACTGGCCTTTCAGTATTTAAAGGGGGTTGTAGGAAAGAAGGGAACAGATTCTTTAGCAGGGTTGGTGGTGATAGGACAGGGGGAATAATTTCAAATTAAAAAATGGGGAGATTTAGATGGGACATAAGGAAGAAGCTTTTTTACTGTGAGGGCGGTAAGGCACTGACACAGGTTGCCCAGAGAGGTGGTGGTCACCCTATCCCTGGATACATTCTAGGCCATTCTGGTCCAGACTCTAAGCAACCTGACCAAGCTGTAGGTGTTCCTGCTCATTGCAGTGAAGTTGGACGAGATGGTCTGTAACGGTCTTTTCCAACTCAAATGATTCTCTGATCCTATTATTTCTACGGGAGTTCAAAAAGTCCCCTAGACTATCAGTAGGCAAGCCTTGTCAAAGGAAGGCACCAAAGAGGATTCCTGCTTCTGAAATAAAGATAAAATTGAGATCCTGACTGACCTGATTTATTTGGAGTTTGGTTCTGTATATCAGAAATCTCTCATACTCTTGTATCTGTCAATTTAAATGCTTATGTTCTCTTTTTATCCTTCCAATTACTTAGTCAACAGAGTGAAACTTAGTCGCTCACTTCTTAGTATATAGTGAAAAATAGAATTGTAGTTGTTACAAAACTTTTTCACAGATGAAAGGTCACATTTGATACATATTTTGAATGTAAATAACTATAAGGCATGTGGAACAAGACAAAATTAAGCTTGCATCAGTGCCTCAGCCTATGAGACTGATGACAGTGTAATAGCATTAGCCATGAGTACTGAATGGGAATTACTGGATGTGATTGTGACTGTGTCAAGAGATTGGACTGCCTTTGTGGCTCCTGTCCCTCAAGTCCACCAATGTTAGGACTTCTCAAGTCTGAATTCCACCAGCATTTTTCTGTAAGAACAGGAGGAAGGACAATGCTTTTGACACTTAGATAAATTGCATTGTTTGTCTTACTGTCAGCATTATATCTCTTCATTCAGTGGGATCAGGAGCCTACTGCCAAATAGCTTTGTAACATCAGTTGTTTGAGCAAAGGCCTGTTCAGTCAAGTGTTTCACTGCTCATCTGTCACTGAGGTTGCCAGTAAAAACAATTAGCTTGACTTAGTTTTGTATTTTAACAACAGCTTAATATTACTCAAATCTTTCCTTCACTCATAATCTAAGATACCTTTCTTCTGAATGTGGTTTTAATTAAGTCTGTGTTCGCAACTTTGCACAAGCTGTTGAAAAATTCCTCCTCTGTAAGAAAAGTGATGATGCAGTAAATGCTACTGTGGCAGAGACTGAGTTTTTATTAGATGCATGTTGAACCCTTATGAATTCATGACTTTAGATGAGCATGTGCAGATGCCACAGGAAAAATGGAATAGATTTAACAACTGCACTAATGTAAGAAGTGTGAAATAAGCAGGTGCTGATACAAGTACTGTTGTACATTGAGAGGGTGTGTATCTTTACAATAAGTGGGACCAAAAGCAGAATGAAGTGTGGGCTGACTGGCCTTCCATGTGGTTGAGTAGTATCAAGCTGATGAAGAAGACTGTGATGGAGCATTACTGCAGCACTACTGATTCATTGCACAAAAAAACAGCCACATTTTTCAAGAATGTCACAGGAAACAAGTGGAGCCTGGAACATAACTTTTGCATAAGTACAGCTCTCACAGATCTGTGCATGTGCCAAATAGATAATTCTTTGCAAGATATCAGCTACTGAACCATTACCCCTCATCTTCACAAAGGAAATTTCAGTTCCAGACTCTCTTAACAAGACAAAGCTGTTACACTGACAATCCTCCCCAGATGCCCCAAATAATTCCTTGGTAACTGAAAAAAAAAAAAAAAAAGGAAAAAGAAGAGGAAGTTGTTCTATATGTGGAATTATGATATGAGCAGGGATCACTTTCATCTGGAGCAGATGTCATGTGTCCTTAGCTTGGCTTCTACTCAGTTGTGGAAGGTGTGACATTTATGTTTCTTTATAAACAGGCTGGGACTTGAGACTGTGCAATCTTTTTGGTAATAGACATTCAGAAATATAATCATCACCCTCTCCTCCTTTTTATTGTCCAGAAGCAAACATTTTATAAAATTCACTCCTAATATTCTGCCAATAAACATTTTAGTGATCCTAGCAACAACCTGTAGAAGTGCTGTAAATATACTTGGCAAGTTTAGTGCCCCTGGCCACTTTAAACAGACACTTTCCACTTATTTTATGTATTTTGCACATGTGGAGAACGGCAAAGGAGGGTGGAGCAGCACACACAGGACCCACAATATTCATCCGTTTTATATCTAGAAAGGTGGAAACTTCCTGCCTGAAAACTTTTGTCAGGGCTCTGACAGGATCTTACTTTTGTAGACAGTTTCCTAATTTATTGGCTACTTAGGAAACAAATGATCTTTTAGACTTTTTTCCATTGTGAACTTGGTTGAAATATGCAACATATTTAAAAGTTGATTTGACAAAGCGTGGGCCAGCAGAAACCCAACCAGTCACACTAATAGAGGTGATCCAATGACTTTGTTTCTAAAGAAACCAGTCAGCTACCACTGAGCAACTGAGTCAGAAAAATATCAGTGCATAGCAGCTGCAGGTAACAGTGTCTTCTGCTCATCCTCCTTGTGATAAAACCCCCATCAGTGCATTGCTCAACTTGCCACCCATTACACTACAGGGCTTCAGCATCTCCCAGTTCCTAAGGCTTGCAATTTGAATGGAAGTATCTTTTAATAACATAGCGATTAACTATTCCATGAAAGAAAAAAAGAAGCATGTTGCTTGGTGAGCGATGGATCTGGCAATGACCCTGACACTTTATGGCCTGTGTCCAGCATTGGTATTCCCTGGCCTCTCATATGCGGAAGAGTCACTGAGACATTTCCTTCAGTACCTGCAGTATTACAATCTTTCCCATCACTTGGCTAGCTATTTTCAGACAGCTTGCAGGAACTTAATGGATCTATGTCAAATTCCAGAAATTATATGGTTAAAATATACGCCATTACAGACACAGATAGACCATACATGCATACATATAAACTTATACCAACAGCAGATCCATGTGAGATTCATTTTAACAGGAAGTCAGGTTAAAAATTAGCCCACATTGTTACCTCTAATGCCAGACACACAAATATATCAATTCCATCTAATAAACTCTAGCAGTTTGCTAGCACAGGGGAATGGCCCGCTTGCTGTAAAAGTGAAGGCTCTGTCTGCACCCCAGATCCTGAACTAGTTTCCCCAAATAGTCCAAGAGCAATCTTTCCTTGTAATGGTCTTCCTTGATTTAAAGACAATAAAGGGAACGGGTTCAGAGAAGAAGAGATTGTTCCCGCTCTGAATCTTTAGAGAACTCAATGGGATTTTTATAGGACATTTTTTACACAGGTGAAGGTGAACCAGTCGCTGTGTTAATGATCCTTGCTGAGCTTAATGATGAAAAGAATTGCCTGGCAAGCCAATGCAAAAGACTGGGACATCTGAAAGTCTTCCTCAGCTACTTCCAAAGCAGCAGCTTGAGTCCCTTCTTTGGGAATTTAACAGCACTGGGGAGTTGTCTTTGCCATGTTTTTACATCTCTTTGACTGTAGCTATGAATGTCAGATCAGTGGGATACCACTGTTCCTACTTATTCAGAAACAAGCGCAAAATGCAAAATGTGGATCCAGATCTGGATCTAGAATTCAAATGTTGCAGAGGCACAGGATGTTGGTAGGATCTGGGGTTTTAGTCTCAATGCCAAAAGCAGGCTGAAATTTATCCTCACTCATGTTTGTTCAGGTATTGCTCTGTTTTAAGACAGTGTATCTTAAAATTTGTACTTTGATTGAAGTTGAAGCACAACTTGAGTGAGCTGTCTGACCGGGCTTCCCATGTCTGGCATCATTACAGGTGCCTGAAACCCTTTTCCCTGGCTCTCACATACCCAGAATGGAGCAGATAGGTACCCTGTCGGTAGAGGAGTCAGAATACGGTTGTGTCTTTTTTTAGAGAAGGCCCTACAGGGCTTTGCACAATATAGCAAGTCCAAGCAGGTAACAGGAGAACTAGCATTTTTCCCAAGCATCGTGATAGTTGTAATTATGGTCATATAAATCAATATGATGAAAGAAAAATCACATATTTCCAGATGCCCGTGGTAAACCTACTTACTGTAAATTAGAGCCAGAGTTAGATGTGTGGAAAACTCCCATAATTTGGGCCACAGCTGCAAGAAAATCTGTAAGAAAAGGCTCAGAGCTGTGACTTTGTTTTCATCACAGCATTTTTTTATGTCTCTTGTTATTGCTTTATCAAAAGAAAGCTGGGGTAGCAACATTCTCTCTTAAAACAGCCCTATTTTTCATTTGGGAAAAAAAAAACACAAAAAACAATTACATTAAACGAGTTGAATGACTATCTTTAATTACCATTCACTGACTATGCCATGTCAGATAGAAAGATTCCTATATTAAAATGAATGCTTTTGAAAAATACATCAAGCACGTTGCTGTGATTTGTCCTGCCAGCAGATTCCAACATTAATCCTTTCCCAGTGTTGCAGCAGAGGACTGTATCACCAGAATTTCAATAGCAGTCATTGCACAGAGCTAAATGATGAATCTTTTTTTTCCCAAAAAGCATCAGTACATCATCTGTTCTGCTTTGTTTCATAACAATAGTTTGAAGTTTGTTAGTTCTTTGATACTTACCTTTTCATATCAGATGGTTTGATATCATATCTTTTATTAATATGTTTTATTAGTGATAGGTGGTAAAATCCATGAATAAGGAAAACAGTCATAGATGTCACTTTCTATTGTTTACACAGTTTTACAACCAAGACTTTGCTTTACCAGTAGGTATTGGTAGTACAGCTTTAGTATCACTAGTATCTTCTGCACTGACAGCCAGCATGCAAATGCCACAAATCTTCTTAGTAGCTCCTAATCATAGGAAGGTACCTTCCAGAGAGATGAAGCAGGCAGGTTGTCTCCTATTTTGCTGATAAATGCTTTCTGTTGGTTGTCCCTACTTAGATCTTGTAAGCATCTTCATACAGCGTGGTAGAAGCTCCCAAATCTCTGTAGAACAGGCTCTCTTCTCAGCTTGTGGCTGGTGCTCTGTGCTCAGATCTTCCAACAGGGACAGAAGTTTGACTTTACACAACATGATCTACAATCTGATTCTCATTGTTGTGGCAACATCCCCAGCTGGGAGAAATCCATCCCTTCCCAAGCCACAGGCCGCTTGGCTCCACAATACCTGCAGGCCATTGAAACTAAACTAACTTGCCCACTAACAATTTTGTTTTGTTTTGCCTTAATAGAATCTTTCAGTGATAAATTGGTTTCAGACTAATTTTCTGCTCCATCTAAATTGTCATCATGGGATGGCAGACTGCAAACTCCAGATTCTACCCAAACAGGCTTCTGCTAGGAGATGATCAGGGAGGCAAGAAAGACATGCAGGCAGATACCCCAAAGCATCCCATCAGGACCCCATATTTCCCACCACTGTTGCCCTAAGGCAGGGGTGCTGCCTGCAGCTTGCAACCCTTGAGGTACTCCTGGCTTTGGGGGTCAGTCTGCTGTTGTGTCCCGAAAAGGATGGTGCTGGCAGCTCCCAAGCTACTATTTCAGCCAGAGGCAAGGCCCGGTGACTTAAAGACAAACCTTAAAACAGAGTTTTTGGCATCTTCAGCCAAGGGCTGCATGTCAGTGTCAGCTTCTAAGGAATTCAATACTGCAGTTTCTGTCAAAGGCAGTCCCCACTGTTTTCCATTTTTACAAACAAATACGATTTTCTTCTAAGCAAAAATAATCTGAAATAATTTTAAATCTGTGTCTTATTTTGCTTGTCTTTCACTGAGAATATATACATAGCACATCGTTTATACAGGGCAAAAAAGAACACATTTTCACAGCCATAGGTTCAAGGGCACAGCACACACAACTGCATTTAATTCTGTTCACTTACATTATTAAGTGCTCATGCCAGATCAGGAGTATTAACATTTTTTGATCCAGGCTACAGAAAGCTAAATGATATGGTCAGTGCTTTAGGCTTCAGCATCAAACTATCATAACCTAAATCTGTCCCTGTGGAAAAATCTTTTGAGAAGAAACTGGAGACCACTGAAGACCTGAAACATAGTTGGGTTCTGCAAACGACACATTCAGCCCCCACAGACATAGAGTTTCGTTTCAGCAGCCTTCTCTCCTATAGCTCATATGCATTCTGTTCAGCTTTTTAGTGAGAGGCTTTACAAATTTGGGGATTTTTTTTGAATGGTAAAGAGGAACTCCATTACATTTATGGGTGAGGGGGCCACTCTGGCTCCTGCTGAAGACATTTTATGGACTTCTCCTGGAGTAATTCACTTTGGTGTCTGGTTGTGGGCTGACAGCCTCAGATCCAGTGCACTCCAAATACTGCCAGGACAACTGTGTATGCTGGAGCTGGGTTTTCAGCAGGGCCCATTAAAAAGGCTGAATTTTCAGCAACAAAGTCTGAGAGCTTCTTTTAAAAACACGTTTTACCCTGGAGCCTTAATTTTAGCATCATATTATATCCAGATATCTATAATTTGTATTAATATTTTACTAATCTAATTAATCTGAATTAATTAATATTATTAATTATATTCCATAGCCTCTTCTAGGAACATAATCCTTACTGAAGCAAGTAGATTTTTGGTCAGACTCATACTGAGTGTATGTAAATCTGTAAATCTGTAAACTGTAAATCTGCTTATAAGAACAGTAGTGAATAATCAACCTAGTATCTAATAACAGATCTACTAATCTGTAATTGTATAATAGCCTACATGAGTAAAATAGGATATTATAAACACACACATGCTATAGACAGCACTGAGCCCGTTTTTTCTCTTTTTTGCTGATGTAATTATTCATGCAAACTGCTAGATTTGAATATTTTTATTTGAATAAATGTTTCATGAATCCAGTCTGTTATTGTTTAGCAAGTCTGGGAGAATAATAGCCAAGATGACTGAATGAAATTTGCCTAATAATGTATTGGTTGATTTTTGTTCACAGACCTAACTCTATCAATTGTGAATATGAATTTTTCTTGATTTTCTTGATCATTCTTGGAATTAATGCAGAAATAAACAGTAGAATTTCCTCAAAAAAGTAGAAAGAAAAAGAACATTACCTTTTTTTTTTTTTTTTTTTTTTCTGCATTTTCCCTATAAATTACTTGCTGCAGTAGGAAGCACTTAAAATCAAACAGCACATACTATAATTAGAGTACAGTTCATGAGAAGGAGCATGCTTGGCCTTATGTGTTCAGAACTATACTTTAGGCATGAAATAATAGCCAAACCAATGTATTATTTTATCAGATAAGAGTCACAAAAGTAAACTGAAAACCTTGCTCTGAAGTATATAATGTGGTTTTTTTATATGTATTTTTACATATTTTACAGGTGATATGGGATTAAAGTGGGTTTAAGTTGTTCCACAAAAACAATTCAGCTATAAAGCCTGAGCACAGGCTTGTGCAAGAGGCATGAAACTGTTCTGTTTTACTGCACTAGTTACAATGAACATTATATTTATAGCTTTCTCTTGAATGCACATTAAAATGATACTGAACAGAAGCAGGTAAAACAGAAACCTTAGTCTTTGGCTGTCCTGTTTGGAAAAAAAAAAAAAAAAAAAAAAAAAAAAAAAAAAAGAAAGAATTATGACTTAGCTGTAACAAAAGCCTCGAAGCGGATATAGAATCCAAGTTAATGATATCCTGCAATCTGATCCTGAGCGGACACTGACAGCTGTTCTTGGGGCCCTAATGAACCATACACATTTACAGATCACTGATTAGCAGAACTTGATACTGGTGGGCACAGACAAGTCCTAACACTATTTGAAATAGCTCTGGTGGTGTTAAATAACAGGGGTCTGTTATCGTGTGATTACCTGTCTGTAAAATTCCTATTTATCTTCATTATGCTGCTGCTTTTCTCGGAGATAAAAGTGGGAAAGGCTTGTCATCTTCGATACTACACCTGTTGCTTTAACTCTTTGTGCTTCTCAGAGGAACAGATTCCTTGGGGTCAGGTTGCAGGGTGGCTCTGAGTGCAGCCATAGCCCTGCTGCCTCCCATGCTGCTTTGAGGGGCAACAGTGACTTGAGTCAGAGACAGAAGGATTCCTTAGTGATTTCTGACAACACACTGAATCACACAGAATCACAGAATGATCCAGGTTGGAAGGGACCTCAAGAATCATGTAGTTCCAACCCCCCTGCCTAGCAGGGCCACCAAACATACACATTTACTTCATTGTATATGTGGGGAAATGTGGTCCCATGCAAATTATAATACAGGTAAAGGTGTTCAGTTTCATGAAATGGTACATACTAAGAAGAACAACAGTAAACATGACGCCAATTATCCAATACAGCAATCCAGTATGCTTTAGTTATGTATCTACTGTCTGCACTTCATTGATGATAGCTTGGGTGCTTAGCCCGATTTGTGTGATTTAAACAGAATTTCCATTAAAAAAATCTTACGTAACTGCTTCCAGTTACCAACCTAGAATGCTCACTGTCAGAGAGCATCTGCTGCACTTGCCACTGACTGTAAGGGGGAAATGCTTCACCTCTGCATAGTGATCCTGTCTGCCGAGCTTGGGAAGTCACCTCTCTCACTGAAGGTCTCTCTCTCCCTGGAGGTGGTAGTAAGGTAGAAGAAAAAAACAGTGAACCTTTGTGTAACAGTCAGAGACAAAAGCTTGCATCTGTCTGTGTGATGTTGACCTGACAGACATTATTTGTGGCTGGACTTCAGTCCATAGAATCATAGATGGATGGAATCACAGGATGGCCTGGGTTGGAAGGACCTTAAAGCCCACCCAGCCCTAATCTCCTGCTACAGGCTGGCTGCCACCCACCAGCTCAGGCTGCCCAGGGCCCCATCCAAACTGGCCTTGTGTGCCTCCAGGGATGGAGTGCCCACTGCTTTCTGGGCAGCAGTGCTGGTGCCTCACTGCCCTCTAAGAGAAGAATGTTTTCTGAACACCTAACCTAAACCTTCCCTCTTTTATCTGATTGGATGATCCTGACACATAACTAAATACCACCAAACCCAAATAATCTTGCTAGGGTTGAAAACCTGGAATTGCAGCAATAGCAGAAATTCAAGGATACAGGTAGAAACCTCAGAACTGAAAACCTTTTTAGCTTGCTTTTTAAAGAGTGACTAAATTAATCCCTATAAAATGCTGCTCATTACAACATTTCTTTCAAATAGCCCAAGTGTAACTTAAAACTAGTGCACTTTCACATATTCTCCTTTACCTGGGCTTTCTCTAAATGAATTATTCTGAAACATTTGTCATCTGTAAGCCATCATCTTCATCCTGTGTACATGAACAACCTTTCAGGTCTCAGAGAAGATAGAAGTCGTGTTTCTAAGCAACACAGAGCACTGACAATGAGCTCAGTTGCAGCAATGCTCACTGGTCCCTAAATCACCATTTCTCTCAACTTTGCCATTTGCCAAACTGGCAGTTGAAAAATCTACTCTTGTTGTTGTTGTTTTCCTTCTTTTTTCTTTTCTATATTTTTCTTTTTTCAGAGCAGGTGGATGACAGGGAACAAAACATGTCCTCCAAGGCAGATTACTCTTCTATGGCCAAAAGGTCTGGGAGAAATTCTGGGAGAATTTTGAAAAGATTCCCTACCACCCTTTGGAATTTTTCTTCACTGTGGAGAAGGTGTTAAGGTGCAATAGCAGCATTTCTGGTTCTCTTACTTAATCTTTTACAGTGCACCTAGCTGCACACACTGCCCAGACCCTTCCAGGAATAGAATGCCATCTTGTGCAACAAGCCCTTTGATTTGGTGGAAAATGCAGATGGCTTTAGATGCCTCACAATTTATGGTCCAAAATTAATGTTTTTATTTTTTTCATTTTTATATTAGTGTCAATTTCATAAACAGTTTTGAAAGATGACCTTAGTTAATTCTAATATAATCCTACCATGCAAAGTTAAAGGAACATCATAGCAGTCAGTCCGTATAGCTTGGGGTTCCTCCTGCTGGCAGCTACTAGATTGTATCTGATGTTCTCCCTGAGATATTCCTGCTTTCTTTCTTCTTCTAAGGCACTAGCAAAGCAGCATTTTGGTAACATTAGGTCCTTAAAGAAGAGGAGCTTTTCTGTGATGACACAAATTTCTCTAGAGTCCTTTTCTGGTTAGGTAACACATCCTCTGTGAAACATTTAGCTCTTCATTTATGATGGGATTCATTGACCTTCATCTTAAACCTCAGAACTTCGGCATTTATTCACTGCCAGTTATTAGGGTCCTTTAGCAGTCAATGGGAAGAGACAAGCCTTCCAGAGTGTAATTTATTCTGTCCTAAAACAGACGTTTAAGATAGGGGAGATGAATTGCGCTGTGGAGGTCCTATTTCTCCTAGATGACTAGAGCAGTCTGAAGTCATTTGTTCCTAGGATCTGTACAACAGGACCACAGAGTACGCTGTCATTAATTTTGGAATAAAGGAATCATTGAAAATGATGTGTCTAGGGTGAGCAGAAAATGTAGCCAGGCTTTTCAAATCATACACAAGGAAAATTTGAACTGTAGTCAATGAGGTACTTCAGAAAATGGCAACTGGAATCTAATTCCAAGGGCAGACAATGGTGGGGAGAGCTCAGTGCTGAGCTGACAGAAGTCAAGCCTTTGGCTGTTAGAAGCAGTTTCTTCTTTCTGATAGCTTTAATTTTACACTTTATATCCTGAAGAGAGTCAGTTAATTTTTGTACTTCCCTCAGTCACAGCTCATTTAGGAAAACCTCCACAGAACAGCAGAACTGAAAAATGCAGACAATACTTTGAGAAATTGAAACCTTCAGCTGTCCTCTTGGCATAATCACCACTTTTTAACCACCATTTCAGGAGAACCGTCCGGAATGGTACAGAATAAGAGGTGACTGCAAAGGCAAATGTCCCTTTTTGTGCTCTCTTTACTTAGCTGCTCTGTTTCTCATTTGCTCAGAGACCTGAAAAGAGAAGAAACTGAAAATAAGAGGCCAGGAAGAGGACTACTGATCAATGCTGAGGCACAGTGGGACTACTGAACATCACAGACAGAAGACCTTTTCCCAAGCAGAGAGTGGAAACCCTGTTAGCTGAGCCAAGGGAAACAGGGCCTCCTTCAGCAGAGACCTCCCATGTACAGATGGCCACCAAGGTTGTGGACACCCAAGGGACATTGGCAGCCATTTCCCTGGGACAGATGAAGAGCAGTGTGAGAAGGGCAGAACGGCAAACTTAATATCTAAAAGAGGAACAAGAAGTACTATTTGGTACCACTTAGCATTAGCACACTTGCTGATTTTTATTAACCTGTTATCTTTGGTTGAATCATATCACTTTAAGAGGAATGTTAAAAGAGATAATCAGTGCCATTTCCAGTAGATACGTTTTATATTGCACAAAAATTACATTATTCATTTATGAAAGAGTATATATCTCAATTTGTTGTAATCTGATTATCAGATCAAAACATTGCTAGTGAATTTGCTTGAGGTGAAAGAGAGATTTTTCTAGAAGCCATACAAATATTTTTTTTCTGATTCTTGAGGCAGAAGATTTTTTAGATCTTTGATGCTGGCCTTCGCAAAGTAGAAAGTATTGATACCAGCTTTGTGATTTCAAACACAGGAATGATAAAAAATAAATAAATCTGTGAAGTATCTCTAAAGATGAAAGATAAGTGATACATTCAGTAGATCCAGTCAATAACACAATTTCTCATCAGGTCTAAATCATCTCCAAGAGCAACATCCAACTCTCGTTGTAACAGTCATGTACAAAGTGGAATGCAACAGACCCCCATACTATCCCTGTATTACTCAAGGTAATGGAAATCCCAGGATGTGCATATCCCACCTGAACAGGGGTAGATCGTCTAAAATCTTCTGCAGCTGAAACACATTCATAAGAGAGCTGGTCCTGTTCTGCTCTATTTACTGTCCAGTTGTGTCTGCAGAAGAGGGCCAGTGCTTCAGAGAAGGCTGAGCTGAATTCATCTTTTCTTAGAGCAACTGTGCAGAACCAAGAGGATGACCTTGAGCTCCTCCTAAATGTACGCAGCAAATATAAGTGCGGGGTGGAAACTATTTGACCCATATGTTTACATTTACACTGTGGATATATTTGTCCAAGACAGTCATGAGTCTCATTTTACAGTCAGTGTAAAGAAACAATAATTTTATACAGGCTGAGAGAGATCAGTCATGCCCTGATTCCACTGATACTGACCACTGTAATGTAAACATCTATATTAAATCAGAGGTCTCTCCTTATCCCCTTGTAGTTACTCATAACCTGCAGGACAAGGATACAATTTTCGACCTGTTGATGTGTCCCAGAACTTTCTCTGGCATCAGGGCAAAGAAGCTAGAAACCTCGCTTAGCTGAGTGAGTGTTGATAGCAGTTATATGGAAAATACCGGAGACTGAGTTGAAAACAGAAGAGCTTTTGGCTTGGCTACTGTATTCTAGTGAATTTTGCTGAAATGTAGACCTTAAGGTATAAATGTAAACCAGCAAAAGATGTTCTGAGATTTCTTTGGCTTTCTATGAGAGCCAAAGAGGCCATATGTTCCCTAGAGACTGCTGAGTTGTTTTGAGCTGTGCTAAAGCAGGACTGAAAGCAGCACCTTTACAAGCAGTGAGCTGCGGTACACTTCAGGAATACTCTGAAGCAACAATCAGCCTCTAAATCATTCAGTAATTCTGTTCTGTTTCCCTTTTTTTAGGAGTCCTCAAGCACAAGAAAGCCAGATTTTGGAATCTTCTGTGTTTTCTTGCTTTCAGAGAAGCCCTAGAAGAGCGTCGCTGAGGTCTAAACAAAAGGCTGCCGTACATTCCCTTTGAATGAAATCTTCCATGTCAGTGAAAAATCTGTGCTTTTATCAGTCCTGTAGAGAAAGTAAAACCATGGAAGGAGCTACGAAATACCAGGATCTTGTTTTGAATATTTAAATGCTATTATTAAAACTCATTGTATTGCTACCCAACTAATCTTCATGACAACTGCTGCAATTCAAATGCTTTGATTGTGAAGAAATGCAAAAACAAGGAGCAGAAATGAATCAAGATGCTGAAAGCTCTCATAAAGAGTGTCTTTTTAAAAACCACTACCCCTGGGTTTTAACCTATGCCCATTTGTCAATATAAAAATACCACTTGATCTCAATAGGACGGGAATAACCCATCAAACAATCTTCAGATCTGAACAAAAACACAAACCACTGCATATTTTCGACTTTAGACCTATTGCAAGGCCATTGCACAATATCTGATAATGGCATTTATGTTTATATAGTCCATTGTTTTTCCTGTGCTGCAAACTTTCCATTCTTGACAGCCCTGTTTCCTGTTTCCCATTATGGAAGTCTCCAAAGGGGGTTTCCTTCTGTTTTTCTTATGGTCAAAAGGAATTTCATAAGTACAAGTCAAGTTTCTTTTCAGTACTACACGTGCAGAATGGAATCTGAAAGCTCCCAGTGTAATCATCTCCAGCATGTACATAGTTAGTGTTACACATAATCCACATCTGGGTCACAAAATCTCTGAAATGCTTCCAGGAATATTTAGACAGCCATAATGCAACACATTGCTGTATAAGGGAGAAATAGAGCTAACCTGAATGTCAGGGTTATAGCTTTTGAGAAACACAGCAGCTCCCCTTCAGAACTTTGTAGCTCACCTTCTGGGTCCTGACTGCCATCAGTTTGAGTAGCACTAATATTTTCCTTTCCACTCGAGCCCATAGACACATCTGAAAACAGTTTACATCCCAACATGCATTATGCTGATGATGTTTAAGTCTAAACTGTGTATAAAACTTGGTGCATATGTAACCCATATATTTTAATAAGGAGACTGTCTTGGCACCTTTTTCTGCTACAATCAGCTCAGAACCCCAGGAGATAAAATATGGTTGAAACCAAACTAGCAGGCAGTCTGCAGTACAGTATTCATTTCAGAGTTAAAACACATTTCAAGATTAGATCTGGGCTTGGCACTATGCTGCAGCACTGCCTCATGTGTGATATAGTATCTATAAACTACTTTTTAACCACTGCTTATGGCACAGAACCCACGCTGTATGAAGCCCTTAACATTTTCTTTTTGGCAAACTTTATTTAAACAGTGGATTAAGAATGATGCTTTGAGGAAAACAACAACAGGCATTACCTGTTACCATCAATCGTAGTAGTTACTGTTGTACTTCTTAACTAAATTTTAGGCAAGTGAGGGTAAAAAGGTGGCTCTTATTTGGTCTCCATCAGGTTTGGGGCTGTTCATCAAGTGATTTGTGCCCCCCAAAATTTTATTTTTATTTTTTCAGTCCCCAAAAGTGATCTAATCAGAAAAGACTGTCTGGATCGATGTTAATCAGCTCTGTCTTGCCACTGCTTTTGAATTTTTTCATTGCAGATTTGCCTTCTGAATTGCTGTTACTATGCGTGACTCTGATTTTCTTTCATCCATATAGGTCCATTAGTGAGAGGATGTTCCTGTGTGTCCTTGTACAGGATCTCCTCTGAAGAACATTTCTAAGCAAAAGTGATTCAATCCATAGTCAAGATAATAAGTGTTGTGTTTAATGAGCAAAGGCAAAAACACTTTTCCACAGCTCATCCATATTGACCTCCACTGTTTACAGGTTCCTAAAATAGCCTCTGAAGAATGAAGACTTGACCCTTGAAAGGGGCTGTAAAAGAACCTAAGTAAGTATCCAAGGTGAGCTATCTTCCTTGTAGATTGGAAAAACGGGTGAATTGAATCCAAACTGCATTCCATCCCATGTTATTTTTACCATTTCTTTTCCCCATTTCTCTTGCCATTTGTATACCAAATAGTGTGAATGCTTCTTGGGGAGGTGGGGGAAGCAGGGGAGGAGGGAAAGGGTTGAGTAGGGGGACGGAGAAAGCCTTTCAGAGGTTGCTCTCTCCCTCTGCAATGAGAAGATACACTGTGATACCAGAGGTAGTGCTTTGTTTCACAGTGGCTTGGATGGAGTAGAGGCGATGTCACTGTTTACTTATTTATTTTGCTTCTTGCTTAGCTTTGTGTGTGTCCCTGACACTGTCTGCTCATCCAGCAGACATACTTTCAGAATCTTTTCTTTTCTGAATCTCTTCCCCCTTTGTGTAAAGGGTATGTACTGGCTTTGTGGAATCCCTGTAGCAAGTTGTGAATGATGTATGAACTGAAAAATCTTTGCCTGGTACACAGTAGGAATTCAGAAAGTGCTGTGCAGTCACTGCTGTGCTCTGCTTTTTTCTATATATACAGACTCACAGTAGTCATCTCATATTCATTTTGACAAGCCCTTTATGTCCAGACACCTTGGGATGGGATGGCTTGTGTACCAATGGCCCATGTTGGAATATATATCAGAGAGACTTTTGTGCATAATTGTTCCCTGTGCTGTGCTTAAAAGAAAGTGGTGCCTTTTGCTTTTTCTAATATGCCAGCCTGAGGTTCCTCAGTTGAAATTTCAGGCAGCAAGCATACCTGGGAAGCACTGCTAAGATGTCTGTTTTTTTGCAATTGTGTTCTCAGAGAGGGAGTTAAATCCAAGACATTGAACTATGAAACTTGAGGACATACTCCTTTTTCTAATTGGCATGAACCCTGGATATTCTCTGTTTATAGCCTATTGTGAACTCAATCATTTTGTTTCCTTTGGGTATCCAGACCAGCTTAGATGTGGAAAGGGTACAGAATACACAGTAGAAATGCAAGTGCAAATCAGAGAGGAAGCTTTTTTCTTCTATTTTAATGGCTACAAGATTCATACTCCTTCTCAGACACCTATTGCTAACTTAGACTTTTTATTTCCCATGCTGACATACCTGAAAGAGATGGCTTTGCAATAAGGTATTTCTGCGAGACATGTATTCCAAAGGAAATCTTATTTGATTTCCCTTGACTATACAAGGATGTCTTCCTAATGCAATGGTTGTCTGTGTTTCTCTCTATGGTCACATTATCAGTTGGTTGAACCTGCTGTTTGAATCCACCTCACTGGAGAGATTTCATTTTTGTGAACATTGGCCAGTGAGGCTTCAAGGTAATTTTAGCCTTTCCCTCAGTGTAGCTTTCTCATTAATAATAAGTATTGAAGTTAAAGCAAAGACTCATTTTATTAAAAGTGGAAAGCTTAGGGAGAAGCAGAGGTGATTGACTAAAGCACAAGGATCTAGGCTTATGTTGAATAAATCACATCTCTTCTCTGAGTCTCAGATTCCTAACTTGAAAACAGGTATAAAACAGAAGGCTCTTCAGCTTTGGAGACTAACTGGCAAACAGTACTGAACAAAAATTATGGACTTGTTTAAAACACAAGTAAAAACAGAAGAAACAGATAAGATCACAAAGGGAGAGAAGACTGCTTAGCTCTGAGAATCCTTGAACCATGGGAGAGGAGGGAGAGGAGAGGAGAGGAGAGGAGAGGAGAGGAGAGGAGAGGAGAGGAGAGGAGAGGAGAGGAGAGGAGAGGAGAGGAGAGGAGAGGAGAGGAGAGGAGAGGAGAGGAGAGGAGAGGAGAGGAGAGGAGAGGAGAGGAGAGGAGAGGAGAGGAGAGGAGAGGAGAGGAGAGGCACAGGCCTTCCAGAGCCAAGACCATGATGGCTGCAGAGATAGTTGGCAAGAGACTGTTCTTACTTCAAGAATCAGTATAAAACTGGTATCAGTAACTATTGCTATTTTCTATCTCTAGTTCTCCCAAGTAAAACAGACATTTTACAGTATGGCCCAAATAGTAGACTATTTATGATGTTTTATTTTTGTTATTGTGAATGAAGAATATCTTTGGCAACCTTTCTTTCCTGTTCTTAGCAATCAGTTGCTGAATGCTATCTCAGAGTGTTCAGTATCTGATATTTCCCTGTATTAATGACTGGACAAATGAAGCTGATTCTGGGGCCTGTGAGCACATTGAAACTGTTGTCGCATTACTGCAACCTTGGCAGAAATAAATTGCACTGAGGCAACACTTCAGGACATGATTTCAGTATAATTCCTTTCTTTGCACTGCAGAACCCTGACATGGTCCTGCCCTAACCTTTCTTTGAGTTAATTCCCCTGCTGAGGGAGTTTAACAGCGAAGAAGGTTTCTGCACTTGCTTGAATGCAGCAGAGAGGAGCTAACGAGCCCTCCTGATCTTCCGTACTGACAGGATCCATAGATGAGATCGCAGTGGCAACTTTGCCCGAGCTCTGCCTTAGGGCACCTCAGATCACCCTGGCACAATGTGCTGTGATGACAGCAGATGTTCAAGAGCATATGATTGTAATGATATGTCTTACTGTACCTCGTTCTGACTTCATTTATTATGGTGACAAAACAGTATAAGATACTTCCTACCAACAAGATGATTAAAGTTTTGGTCATGATTAGCCTATAAACTGTTTCTGGATGCTTGCAGGAAACTTTCTTAGATAACTGAAATGTTCAAGAAATTTATGACTATTATTATCAAAACATGTTAAAATGGACTAGGAGCATACTGCCTGCATTTCATTAATGCTTTTGAGGTGTTCTCATCATTCTACTCTTTAAGAGTTTAAATCTAATATATCCAAGTCTCTACCACACAATTTTTATTCATATACTGAAAGAAGAAAGCAAGCTTTCTTGTTTTTCCATACTTGATCAGTATCTCAGCTTGAATGAATGACTTGAATAAATCCAAGCAGAAAAAAAATTCACCGCAACTGTGGAGAAGATACAGCTGGCAGAAGCAAACATTTTTCCAGGTGTTAAGTCACCAACTTCCTGCTCTTGAATGGTCAGACTCTTAACATTTCAAGAATAAATACACTCAACTCAAGTATTATTTTTAATTTCACATGAAATGGCCTTCAGTTATTTCAGTAACTTTAGGCCTTCATATAGACTAAGCCAATTCCAAACTTAATTCTAAACTATTTAAATATTTGTTAAGAGTCGGGTTTTGGATCATTTAAATACAGATCTTTTCATCATTATTTCTGAGAACTAACTTCTGCACCTTTTGTTTTTGGAAAATGTCAATTCACTGTTTCTTACCTCTAAGTCACACTGAAATGATACCATTCATTCTGTTACTTTTAAGGTAAGAAGAGCTAAAACTGTGATTCCTAAATGAATATGGTGCGTTCACAAACCAGAGAGATCGTACCCAGTAGCACAGACATATGCCTTGCACAGTCTAGCAGAACTTTCATGCAGTGTTCATGTTGGGAAGCTCTTCCTTGCACTAGTCTTCAATGATTACTTGCAGATATTTACTTTAGCACATGGCATATAGAACATTAAAAGGGTTTTGAAAATCTCTCAGTTTTTCAACTTCTGAAGGATTATTAACTTCAAAGTGTGAAGAAATGTCGGCCTTCTATGTTTGGAAATGCCAGCAGCCTTTGCATATCCCCACTGCAGTCCCAAGCAACCCCCAGCAGAGAGGAACGATTACTGCCTCAGTGGCGTAAGGATGGCTTTTGATCTCCTAACATATTGGAAATTACTTAAAGGTAAGCCATCTGCTAGCAGAGGAACAAAAATAGATTACATCACACCCTGCTAGAAAGATTGTGTTAAATCCTGTGTATCAAGGCTTTTAATAATTCTATATTAAGTCAGCTAATAGGATTAGGTACACATTTTCCTTAGGCTTTTTTTCACCAACTATTAACAAAAAACTTTTATTTTGGTAGAGATTTGTAAAATTCACGCATCTTCCATTGTGAATCAAAGGAGTTCTTTCAGGAATTAAACATCTCTTCAGATCACAATTTCTTCCCAAAAGCACTTATAGTAGGAGAACAGGATGATGCATGGGGAGTGGGAAGAACTCAACACTTTAATTTTTTTGTTAACATGGTGAGTGTGAACTGCAAATGTCAGATTGCTCTGCTAGAACGTTGTAACTACTTACATATGATGCAGCCTATCCTTAAAAGATTGTTGAAGACGTTGTTAAAAGGCTTTAATCTTTCTGTTTTCTTATTTATGTAGTTATTTTTTTTTTTTTAAAGTAAAAGACTGCCAGTTAGGAAAGGTGGTTCAGACTATTCCTGTTTAAACTTAAATTTGGCTAGTATTTCTTGTGAATAGTGGTGGAATACCTTAGTCAGAATAGGAGAGCATAAAGTTTGCTATTTTGAGCAAAATAAATGCTTGTGAGACAGTTGTCTTTCACCCCCCATTTGTACATCCTTCTGGTTCCAGACAATTCGCAAATTATGGACTATAAGAGCTGAAACATATATCCAAGTCATTGGGTTTGCAGCACTCAGCGGACATTCTTCCATTAATTTGTACAATTATTTTGTAAGATCATTATAGTTTTGGCTTCTGCAGTATCCTTTGGCAATGGATTTCACAACTTAAGCCTGTGTTGTTTAGTAGCTACTTCCTTTTGTTAAAAACTTCTGAGCTCAAAATCGCATAAGGAAGGCTGTTTACTGACTGCTTTTTTTGCCAAAAATAAATAATTTGAAACCAAACCATGCTTGCCATCCTGATTAGAATTTTGTTTTTATACTTGCTGACACTATTTCTTGTACATTTATCAGCTAAGTTAAGTTTTATTATCTCTCTATGAAATATTTTATTATCTCAGCATCTGAAAGAAGGATTACTTCTGTGTGTTTTGATTGTTTGTATTTCAAGTGGATTGATTTGTGAAATTTTCATTATGTCAAAAGAAGGCATGCTTGTCACCATTAAGAAATCCTGCTGACCAACAAACATTAACAATCTTGACATAGATTAGAATTAAAAGTACTCAACTGCAAGTGGTATGTTTTTTCTGAGGAATTTATTTAATTCAAATAAATAAATAAATAAATAAATAAATAAATCCCCCCCCCCCCCCCCCCCCCCCATAAAATAAGGCTATAAAAATACTGAAGCATGTCAGTTAAAACAATATTCAAATGTATATTTTCTGAGCAATGCAAGGAAGAAAACTTGATGTCACTCATACTTTCATAAATCTAAACATCTTTTCAGGACCCTATTGCCTAGAACGTGAATTAGACCTATAGCATCTCTTTGGGATAAAGAGACCACAATTTGAAAGTCTTGGGACATAGGAAGATCTTGACATTATATAATAATGTAGTGATGTTCCCTGTTTGTTCTATTCCTTTCCTAAAAATAAAATCTAAATCTTTTACTTGCCTTTTTGACAACTACTCAATACTTACATGACATTTACATTCAGTTATCCATCTTTTCAACTACATCTCGCTCCTGGGAGTAAAGACCACCACAGAGACTCTAATTTTTTTTTTACATAAAGCTAGAATTTTCCCATGCACATTGCTTTAAATTTTTCAACACTGAATTTCCTTCACCATTTTATTGCTCAGTTGCCTAGTGACATAAAATCTGCCTGCAGTCCTCCACATTTGGCCCTTGTCCTTTGATGTTCAGGGTGACTAACTACCATTAGCAAGCTTGACTTGTCCCTTTTCCAAGACATTTTCAATATATCGAACAGTCTCTGAAGAATTCTTTTTGTGGTTTCCCTCCAATGTGAAACTAAACATTTACTCCTACCCTGTATTTTCTGTCTTTCATTCAGATATTCATCTAAAGAAAAATTCCCCTTTAGGCCACAGATGTTAACTTTCTTAAAATCTTTACTGAGGGATTTTGTAAAAAGCCTTTTGGAAATCCAAGTAGACGGTACCTACCAGATCATCCTTATCTACATGGTTTTTTGTTTTTCAGTCTATTCTGAATTTATGAAGCAATACTTCACTGGACAAAAACAGAGAGTAGTTCCAGCTGTGTATTATTTCTATTCTTTTTAAACATGCTACTGATGAGCACTGTAGATTTCAGACTCACAGGCCTGTAGTTCCTCAAATCTTCCCTGGAATTATTTCTATAAACTGAAATCCCATTTGGCAGTCTCCAGTCCTTTTACTAAGGCAGTTTCAGGCAAAAAGTTACATACCCCTTGTAATAACTCAGCTATTGCATCCTTGCATTGTCCTAGAACAACTGCCTGAATAACATCTGCTCTTGGCTATTTTTTACTGTTCATTTGTCCATTTGTTCCTTATCCATTTCTGTAGTCATTTCAATTTCAAAGAGATACTCTGCTCAGTACTCAACAACAGAAAAAATTATTCCTGAATGTGAATGTGAACACTGGTATAATTCATATAAACTCTGAAGTGAGCTTTTCCTTCTGTATCATTACCAGAAAGTGGCCCTGTAGACTAACTGAAAGGCTTCCTGTTTTTAAAAAGTATATTTTTGTAACAGTTTTGTTGACCTTACAGCATTTTCAAATATAAGCTCTCAGAATTTATGATTGTATTTTCCTTGCTTGGATATGATTTAAGGTTTTAGAAGGACACACTTGAGCTGTACAAAGCTCTGTTTTTCTGTTAACTGAGATACTCAACTGGAATTCTTAAAAAACTGGTCTTGCACAGAAAGCAGCTGTAAGTAACTGTTGGATTCTTCTTCCCTCTCTGATATTTTAGAGTGGTTAAAATCGAACTGTGAGAATTATTCTTTCTTTTCTTAAGATAATTCAAGTCTACCTCCATATTAACAGGAAGACTATATTTGTACAATAATACTATGTTCTCTTCTTGTTGAAGATGTTCCTTTTCTTACAGCTTTAGTAAAGCATTATGTAGTGGAATCTAGACATTTATTTCTCTTTAGGTCTTTGTGATTTTGTCTGTGACTTTTTCTGCTTCATGTTATCTGTCCAGTGGTTAATACACATAAATAATTTTTAATATAGACTCAGTTGTCCCCCTTACAAGTTGTATGCTTTTTAAGCTATAGAGCCATACATACTATCATTATATCTCCAAGAATCAATGTGAAGTAGACCTTCAGCAAAAAATACTTGTACTCTATTCCAAGTTTGAAAGACCTTCTAACTTGCATTTTAAAAAACACACTGGGAGGTACAGAATCAAACACACTTGTTCACAGTCAGAATGGAGCCATGGTCACCCAGTCTGTGGCAGAAAAGCACAGAGTCAGCAGAGAAACTAATGTCATCTTTTACACAAACACCAGTGTTTTGGAAAAAGTTAAACCTGAGTCCTCTGAAATAAACAGTCTTTGAAAGAGTACCCCGGGTCTAAAATTCTGCACCAGGGCCTGACCATCTTTGGTGCACTGTCTCTTGGGCTTTGTGAAGCTCTGAGGTGCCAAGAGGGGGAACTGGATCTCTTGTTCAAAAGTACAAATTCAGTTATCCAAATTTTGACCAAAGACTGAATCAACCAAGAGATTTATATGACTAACAGCTACTTAGGCACTTAAATCTAATGTTTATATATTAATGAGATGCTTAAAACTCCCACTAAATTGCTGCTGACAATTTTAAGTCATCCTTACTTTCAGAAATTACATCACATAACCTTAATGATTTGCAATGTAGATGTTTACATCTGAATTAGTCATCCTTAGTTCTTCTTATACTCTGTGGAGAGTAAAGGGAGTTAGTTTCTAAGGAATGATTCATGTGACCTACTTTTGAGGTCTACAGAGCATCCTGTGGACTATACAGTGAGCCCTTGGTGACAAGCTCAGATGTATCTGCCTGCACAGTAGGTGAGCACATTTTTGACAGATGAATTGAAACTCTGGTGTCAGCAGAGCTACAGATCATTTGTACACTCTGTACAACCATAAAGCACCTGTGCATAGCAAGTGCCAGGCAATATGTGCTATTTTAAACCTCAAAGAAAAGTCATATTGAAAATTGATATAAGATAAAAGCAAGCCCATGAGCATTTACTGTGGCTGACATGCAGGGAATTAACAAGGTGCTCTGTGTGACGTGGATGCAAAATGACCCTGGTCATCCTGTGCTGAAGCTGTACAGAGCCTTTGTCAACTCCATATCTCACCAAGCTGATGGCACTAGACAAGACCACATCTTCCCCAGTGGTGCCAGCACACTAGACAGCCTCCAGGTACCAGCTAATCTTCTTAGAAAGCCTAAATATAAGTGGATGCTTGAAATGTCAGAATACCTCAAATTTAAACACTGAAATTTTCAGGTCTGGCTAGCTCTAGATTTAGTGAATTTCAGTATAAAATATTTCTGTTGCTTTAATCTCTAAGTCAGAGACTTTAGCGTTGAATTTATCCTAGTTTGACTTCACAGATCATGGCTTATCTGCTATTTCTTTCTCATAGGTATATACCTTCTAATAGGTTCTGGAGTACACTGACTTCAGATTTTCAGCAAGTCAAAATGGACTGTGTCCCCCAGAAAAAAACTAGTAAGAAATTGATCTTGTGGCCTTTACAACACTAATGAATGCAGATGAAAATTTACTTAAGAAGGAGAAGGGGTAACCTGAGTGATTGAAGTGATCTGCAGGGCAAAAGAGTAGTGTGATGAAGCCTAAGCTTTCCTTTCTGGGCTATTTTTTGGTGTGGCTGCACCAAATGATTTTTATCATCATAACACTTGACAAAGTTAAGCAAGATAATGGCATGCAGCTAGTGACATATCCACAGCAGAATAGAAAGATTTCCAATATAATTTTACAAGGAAATAGGGTTGTTGTATTTTAATTGTTATTTCTCCTGTTTCTTCACTAGAGGAAGAATTAATATCTTTCTTTAACATAAATATTGTTAATGGTACCTACAGCTCTCTCTAGAGACGAAAAACCTCATAAAAATTGTAGTCCAGATCATCTAGTAGCTGTCCGTTACTCTTTAGGCAAAGCAAATGACTTGATTTTCCATTTAAATTCACTTAATTTCACAAATCTATACAACTACAAACAAATAGTACTGTACTGACTCATAACACATTTAGTACTCCCAGTGACATAAACAGAAATTGCAACTAAGCGATGATGGAAGGATTTGTTCTCTAATCAGTAAATATTGCAGGTTTTGTAACCCTCTACCATGGTCCAATGTTTCTTCCACAAGTGATCATCCACAAGGTCTGGTCCTTGCCTACAGCACACGCTCCACATCTCACAACAGGGAAATGTATTCTGTTTTATAAGGCCCCGGGGAATGGAAGAGGCACTGATCTTTGCAAGAACAGAAGACTTCTGTGAAGTGGGATTCTGCCTGGCCTAGAAACTACTGTTTACAGTGGCATTTGGTAATTCATTTGTTATGGAGAATATGTAACTAGAGCAGAGTTACAGGTTTAGATTCAGGTTTTTATTTCTTCATGCTCTGACAGAAAGCTAATCAACATCTGAAGCAGTAAACCAAAACTCTTAGGTACTTTTCAGTGCTGCTGGCATTTGTGAAACTTCTCTACATAATGTTCCTTTCATATTGATCCATGCTAGCAATAAGAGTATCCCCCCTGAAGAGTCAAACTTCAGATGTGTTGTGAGTGTATCATTGCATCCCTGAGTCATGGTATTGCACAGCTTTTACATGGATGTGTCAGTGCTACCCCTATTTAGATTCATTTGCTTTAGGGTGCTTTTCTTTCTTTGCCCCAAGACAAAACAGCAGGCAAACCGCTGCAGCTCCCATGCCTTTTGACCTTGCCAAGCTTTGTTAGAGCATCTTATCTTTACACAATACCCACTAGCATGCATAGGACACTAGAATCAGTGTACCAGAAACTCAGTGTAGTCTTGAGTCACAGCACCATAGGCTAAGAAGATATGACATGCATTTCCATATCAAAACAAGAAAAACCTTTATTTCCCCTCTTCACCGATGCATAACATCCCAAAAGGCAAGAATGGCCTTCAGCTAACACAGATCAATTTTCTTTCAGCTTCAATCACCATTTAATTACTGTTGACTTCTTTAACCTTTTTCTCTTCCTTTACGGATTAGATTCCTTTATACACTATTGCCATTTACTTTCTCTGTGACATAAGCAAACTTAAAATGGTATGATAAAATTTCAAATTTTTCTTCTTCCTTCCTACTCTTTATGTTCAATTTACTTCAAAAACCAAATCGTTTATTGAGGAGAAAAATATTTTTAATGAATAGTCTTTCAACTTTATCTTTGTCCAGTATCTAGACGTCATTTGCTTTAAGCAAGTAATTGCTCATATGACTGAATGGCAAGCTGGATAAAAGTACTAGCTTTTCACCTCTTAGCATTTTAGGAAAAAAGTACCCACATAGTAGTATGTATTTTATGCAGTAAGTTTTGTTGACTTATTTTCCTCTTCAGCAGATATTCCACATTTCATTAACTGAGCCAGACAAAGATTAGTAAAATTAACAGTTTTTATCAGAATAAAAGCCATTGTTCAGCAGACACAGTAAATGAATGATTTCTCTGCTAATGGCTGTAGAACAAGCAGAATATTGGGCAGAGGTCCTCCAATCAAAAACCAGATCATTCATTCTTTGTCACATTCCTTCTGCTGGGTCAGATCCATATATATATCTGGAAGAACTGGTATAATTCAGAACAGAACACGAATCCCTGTATTCTTCAGGTCAGTCTTTTTTTAATACCTTAAACTGGACATGGAATTAAGATACTTTGCTTTCTAGTACCCAAAATTTGGCTTTAGGACTCTTAGAATTGCACATATACCCACTCCTTGGTGAAGCTGCACATATCAAACACCACCTATACAGAGATAGGACCAAGGGGATTACGCAGTAAGCTGGGGAGCAGACTGACTTTTTGTTTGTATATTCCTAGGGCCCAAAGGAAGGAGTGGAACTTTAAGTATTACCAACCACAGCGCGACTTCTTGTGAATGCATTACCACAGATTTCCTTAAGAAATGTTTCGTGTTTGTCTTGATTTTTTTTTTTTTTCAAAACATTTATCCTTGAATTTCTGATCAACTTGGAGTAATTATGTTTCAAGAAACACAAAATAGGAGATGATGTTAGAAAAATGAGGCTGCTCTGGGGTACGTGGTATTATTATCAGTAAGTTTGATTTTTATACATCCTTTGCGTATCACAATTAACGGAGATAAAAATAGTGTTCCCTCATGGGATCTCAGCACTGATGTCAATTAAAGCTATTTCCTTTTTTTTTTGCTACATATCTTGAGTGGAAAAGACATATATATTTGTTTCTCCTTATGCTTTCAGCAAGTAAAAATGAGCATAAAACAAGGTATAAAAAGTAGTAATTCTTACTTTCGTTATGCTACATAATACTTTTCTTGCATATATTAAAGACATTTTTTATTTATGACAAACATTTTTGATTCAGTTACAGTAAAGTAAGGCAAATGAAGAAAATACTTAAGAATAATTTCATGGAATAAAACACATCAAATACAGATGAGAAAACAAAATTTAATCCTTTTGGGTCATCTAGTCCTTGTTTTTTTTTGGTGATGTGTGTTTCTGTACTCTATATACTGCTTCACTATATGCTTAAATATACACATATACGCATAGATAGATAGCAAATGATGTAGCTTTCATATCCTTAGGGTGAGGATGAGTTTATTTTGAAGCCCAGCTACCTACCTGCTTCATAGACTGGCAACTGTGACTTTGCTGGTTTTAATTATCTGAAAACACTATACATGACCTATGACATCTTATATCAATAACATCATTTTCAAATATAAGATGTCAATGAACATTAGAGATTAAGTGAAAGTGTACATACCCAAGTTTAAAAACTTCAATAAAATGGTTTGACTCTAAACTACGTAGACGTGATAGAATGACCTTTACAAAAAGCCATCAGTTTTAGCTAAAACAGTTGGAATTTGTTGTGTTGGTTTAGAAAATTTAGACCTTTCTACAGTGAGTCATTTTATTTATATAACTCGGTCATATTGTCCACAATGGTAAAGAGCCTAGTAAACCAGATCTTCTGCCATTCCATTTCATCTTATCCTCTCATATGTACCTTAGGACAAACAGGAAAGGATATCTATTGTTTACTTATTTTATAAGTAATTTTTAGAAGAAGATTTTTTTTTTTAGTTTGGCACTAGAAAATGTTAAATGAATTGCCACCAGGCTTGAAGGATTTTATCCTCAGAATGTCAAGAATTGCACTCTATTTTTATGGTACTATAATACCTGCTTGGAACTACTAAGAAATAACTCTAAATTCTGAAATATTTTTTAAAATTTGGGGGCTTTTGTTTCTTTTTCTGTAAATTAACACATTATCTCAAAATTTCAGCTAAAATGCCTTTGATTGTTCTTTAAAACCATTTTATTTTGGGGGAAAATCAGGAATGACCTAAAGAAGATGACTGGATCTTCTTATGTTTATATATTTCCTTAAATGATCAAAAGTTCAAAGAAGATGACTAATTTCAAATCTCAGTACAAAGACTAATAGCGCCAATTAAGTCCTTGTACAAGACATTCAGTCTTCTAATATCTACAATTGGATGTTAAATGTGATTTATCTCACAGCTATTAATATTTACAGTGTAAATGATTTGAAACAATTTTATCTGTTTTTGTTTGTTTAAATATTTATCTATCATTTTCAATCGTTACTTTATCCAAATAGGGCCTGAACATAAATCTGAAACTGAACATATTGTAGCCCTGGAATAAGAGAAAATGTTAAGTATGATCTGATAGATTAAGATATGGGAGACAAAGGGACAAATCTTTATAGACTGAATCATGTTCAGAAAAGATATGTGTGAGCCTGCCACAAGAAAGTGTCAGTGACTATTCCTCAGAAAGAGAGAATGTACTGTATATTTGTGACATTCCTGACACTCTGCTCGTTCACCCTTGCCATGTCTACACAATGCTTTACATTTCCAATTCTTGATGCTTTGAACTAGGGTATATCAGAAGAAAGAGCTATGTCCTCCACGTATCCTTGGGACATGTCTTTCTTCAGAGTTGGTAAAAAGTGATAGCAGTGTTGGTATGAAGGAATTCTAGGGCTGATCTTTGTTTCTAAACCAGAAGAAATGCACACAAACTTCACAGTGAACACCTTTTATATCCTAATAGTGTGCAATCTATCCTTACCTGAGCTTTGCAAAAAATTGGTTGGAAGCTGTAATGATTTAGACTTTTGCCACTGCATGCTTCATCAGCTGTATGACTTTCTGCTTATTACTTCTAAAATTTTATATAGTAGTTCATTAAAAAAAGAATAAAATTGTTGTTGCTCTCATTTTAGTCTGGATAGCTCACAGAAAACTGAGCCCAGGATATGAAGCAATTGAAGAGGAAAAAGTGCAGATCAGCTTATAACTTCATCTACTCAGACACTGAAACTGTTACTTACGGTCAGTTTTTACTCGGAACTTGAAATCTGCATTTGTTTTCTCCTCATTTTGAAACTCATTATTTTCTGAGTAGACTGTTTTTTTTTTTTTCAGATCATCAACATAATGATTTATACTGAAGAAGTTGTTAGCTTAGTCAAGTAAGTTAAACAGTAATTTTCAGTGGAAAGGATTAAAAATTAGGCTTGCTTGATAGAAGTCAAAGTCAAGAGTTAAAAACTATGCGGCAGATTTCCTTTTAACATTTAACTATTAAGATGTCAGGGATAACTGAAGAGAGAAAATATTGTTTATGAATACCATATGTTTCAAAACTGTTGACTCTAGGTAGAAGAAAAAATTCTTGTCCTATACTCACTGCACAGTAAGTATTAGTAAATGAAGACTAGAACAGATTTAGCCAAAATATAAGCCAAGTATGTTGCTGCTAGTACTGCTTATTATTATTATCCAAGACTTCTAACCATGCAAAAGTACTGTTCTTCTTTCATGCTGCTGATATATTTTCTTCTCCTATAACACTATTTATACTCTTAGATAAACTTAAGGATTCTGAATACATTCTTTAAAACCCACCATCCTACAGCAGAATAGTCACTGAAAAATCGCCAGATGTTCATATTATTTGCTTTCTAGCTCCCCTGCATCATTTGTATCAGACATTATCTTATTTTGCAGACTTCTGCAGCCTGTTCTAATGCTACCTCTTTCTAACCACACCATGTGAGATCTTCAAGCAATCAAATATGCAATAAAAATATATTTGTTTTCTGTATCCTGCTTGGTAATATAAATATTCATGCAGCTGTCTGGAATTCCTCTGTTTAGAGAAACAAGACTGAAAAATAATGGAAACTATCGTACTTCCATGAACACATCCCCTACCTCATTCCTGAAGCATTAGTGCATACAAAGATGCAAATGCTCTTGTAAATCTATGATCCATACATCTCACTGGAAGCCACTTACAGATCTTATTTCTATAATATGATACACTGCATTTTTGGATACCTTGCCATACCTATTTTAGCTATTGACTAGGTTATGCAATGTACAGAAGAAGCATTGTATTAAATTGATTTCACTGAGAATAGGAACTTCAGGTAACAACAACGCCTGAAAAAACTCTTTTGATACTATACATCAATTGAGTTGAAATGCAGCACTTTATTCATGAAAAAAAGAAGTAGCAGATCGCACTCAAAGAAAGAGATTGATGGGGTGGGATAACAGAGCGAACAGAAGGGCCACCTGTTCTCATTAATTCAGTGTTTAGTATTAGCACAGTCCTATTACAAGGGGGAATAAAAACACATAATGAACATATCTCAAACCATTTTCACCATGGAAAAAAGAGGAAATAATAGTAGTTTGCTGGTTCATGTAATACAAGATTTGGAAAGCTGGTGCACTCACAAATAAGAACTGATTTAGTGCACTAAGAATGAAAGCAAAGGTATACAATTGTAATTGTTCATATTGCCAAGTTCATGTTTTGTATAGTCTATTTTTTGCAGTTGCTAAAGGTCAAATGCTTTTATATGCAACGTCATACGCCAAGCTTCTCTGATAATAGAAAATTAAACAGTTCTCCATGCACATAAATTAGAGATCTTCTTTTGTCATGCAGGAAACTCCCATATCTACATATTGTAAACCATTGCATGGTTTA
Source organism: Excalfactoria chinensis (assembly GCF_039878825.1). Lineage (NCBI taxonomy): Eukaryota > Metazoa > Chordata > Aves > Galliformes > Phasianidae > Excalfactoria > Excalfactoria chinensis. The sequence goes on from NC_092826.1 coordinate 120,725,057, forward strand.
CAATTAGCTGATGAGCTAATGGACAATGCATTGGTTGGAAATCCATAGACATTTTATTAATGGATTAATCCTATGAGAGTTTACAAACACTTGTGTTTTTTCTTCAGACTTTTAGGCACATGAATCACAAAAGGAGCATATAAACAGTTCCAAGGCATAACATGAATCTAAAGAGGAAAGCAAACTGTTACAATAATAAATCTCTTAGCCATACACAGAAGTATTATGTGTACCCTTTTGTAAGTGGAAAAAAAAAAAAGGCAAAGTATTCTGTAAATGCAAATTTGACATTTGATTTTATTTAACTTTCTGCTTAACCTGAGTAGGAAGGAAAGAATTACAAAATACAAAAAACTCAGTTCTCAACTATCCACGTGAGATTTCAGAATGTTGATCTAAATGTACTACTTTGAGCTTTTCGTGGTCTCCACTTGGCACTCCCAAAGCCTTCCCATCCTCGTTCAAAATCTAGTCACTGCACATCACTCAAAAAACAAAGAGCATATCTTTTTAATAAGACAAAGATATATTGCTTAATTCAAATAGAGAGATGGTAGCTTATTTTGTTTTCTTGTTATTTGAGGCTGGAGGGAAAAAAATATTTTCAGCTGGATTTCAAAAACACACCAGCAAAATCTGGCATGAATGTTTTTTGCTGGATTAGTATGGATGAGTGTTTATATGTAATCTGTCATTTACTTCTATAAACCCATATTTAGCATGCAAGTAGATACTTGCATGTTGTCACTGGACTCTATTTCTATAGTTGGTCAAACCAAAACCTTGATGTGCACTGTGATGAACAGTGCTGTCCAAAAATCTGCATTCAAATTCTGCAGCTCAAATCTATTTCTAAAGAAGTGGTATCAGTTTTCCAAGAAGGTCACTCCCATTAAAGACTGTGGTTTTGTTGGGATCACGTGGAATACTTATTTTATAATTCAGTATTTTATTTAATTTTTTATTTTATTGTTTTCCTCTCTATGGCTACATTCACATTTTCTTCCTGGCCTCATTTCTTGTAATTTAAAATAATTTTTTTATTTTTTATTTTTGAGATTTAATCACTGCTTCTAACTGAATATCAGCAGAACTAACTAAGTGTGGGCCAGCAGGATTTGCCAGTTTCAACCAAGAGGGAGAATTTCTGTACATGGATCCAGAATGGAATGTGTGTTGCCTGAAACTTGGGTTACAGAAAAGACAGGAAGAATTTCTGTTTTCTCCTCTCATAAATACAGCTTTGTTAATTGTTACTCTGTTACTGATATGGTGCTTTGTTTGTAAGCATTGTCTACTACTTTTAAACTTTGTTTACAAGTATGGCTTTTATCATAATGCTACATTGGGCCATAAGAATGCAAATGAGTTTCAGGGACAATTTGATAGCACAGAATCTTTGAGATTTGATCCCTTGAATTTCTCAGCTCACCACTGTGTGATGCTACTCATCTCATGAGACCTTGGAAGTTTAACAGCCACGTAAGTCTATATAAAGTACTGCCTCTATTTGAAAAGACCAATCATTTGGGTAGTTTAGGGTTATAAGCTCTGCATCTGAAGATTTTTAATCACAAAGTAGTTGTGATTTTGAACTGCAGTTTTCACAGGTCTACATTTACATGTATTTACTATGTTGTCTGCCACTTCCAGCAGATGGGGGACAAGGTGAGATGCACAGGGAGGATATAGTTGTGCCTGCCCAGAGTGCCTGCCCACCAGGCCCCAAGCTCAGCCTGGCTCTGCCCACCAGCCCCTTACATGGGAAGGCTGCTGGGTCCCCCATCACCTTGGCATGTCTGCCCTTGTTCAGTTTGATCAGATGTCTGCTTGCAAGCTTGGGAAAGATACATTTTCTGAAGCTGCTTTTAATGCAGCTTTTCCTAATGCCAGGGAATTCAAGGGACCCCACTTAACACAGTGCAGTTAAAAGGCTTATTTAATTTTTAGCTATTATCTTGAAGGACTCAATTTTGCAGTATGAGTAATAGAGAATTACAGCTATCTGGAAGTACAGCTGTCTTTATCTGCTTTCAGTAGCACTTACAAGCAAGTTACTGCCTCATTACCAAACCTGAAGCCTGAGATTTACTTGCACAGGGACAGAATGATCATGCCCAATGTCAGGTGAAGGACACTTGCTTTCATTATATTTCCCTTGTCTCTTGTATTATTCACATATTTCCTATTCTTTAATGTCTCTTCTCTTGATTATTAATGTATGAAGAATGCTGGCTGCACAGTTCAGAACATGACAACACCTGAGAAACCCCAAAGAAGCCAAGCGTTGCTATGTGTTATTTATAGGGTTTCAGATTTTTCTGTATTTCCCTCAATTTCTGGGGTTTTATAATTAAGGAGAGAAGTGCTGCAAACTCAGATTCAGATGGTGAAGGAAGCTCCAGAGCTCTACACTTGACCTATTTATGCCAGAATGTCTCTTTAATCACTAAAAAATTCTTGTTGTAGGGGGTCAGAGGCTTCATGTATTAATGCACAAAGTCATGGAATTAAGCTGAATAATTTATTAATTGCTTTTGTGCATCACACATAGCATTTTGGGGGGGAAAGGAGTGAAGCATTCGATTAAGTAAAACATCTGAGTCATTTAAACTCATCTTAAGAATAAAAGGGTAAAATGACAAGTGATTCCTTCCACAATTTAAATGATTAAGAATTTGAACCGGTGTTTTGAGCTCACCAACACCACAGATCCCCTGTTTTAGCTGTTGTCCAGCATTGTCATTGGACCTCATGGGAAATCAGCATGGTAAAACAGCCTGCAGTGGACTAATAGAACTAATTCTCAAGACAATGGGATTGTGTCAGCCACTCAAGCAATGTACGTGAGCTTGAGTATGACTGGATCTCCATTTTTTTATTTTTGTTTACATTATTTTGGCACAAATATGAATGAGAGAAGGAAAGCATTTGTCTTACAATTAGGATGTATTTTGAAATCTTAAGGTAACATTGCTTGGGCAGCATTTAACCTTAGTTTAGACAGGCAGCCAAAATGCTCATGAGACTTTTGAGGGTCTTCTAGTTGATGCTCATGGCTCTCCATCCTTGGCTCAGAACAATGATCTTCAGAGGGTGGAGCACTTCATTTGGAAGGCTTTTCCCACAGCCTTTTCCCCACTGTCTGGCTCTAGTTGGCCTCACAAAGCCATTATGGGAGGGAGCAGCCCCTCAATAGCTTCTGGAAAAGGCCAGAGCAGAAGAGAATCTGCAATTGCAGCTCGTGGTCTAAATATATTCCTGTATCTAGTGGCTGCAAAAGAAGTTTGCTTAAAGAATACATGCAATCCCTTATTGATTTCCATCTTGTGTAAACTAATAAAATATGCATTCAACTTTTTGCTATTTCAAAGCCCACTAAAGATAGTTCTTTGAAAATATACTTTGCTTTTTATTTTAGATACTGCCATTAAAAATAGACAGAAGAATGTAAAATGTATATACAGAGCTGTGATTGCTGAACAGTTTGTTTAAGTTAGCAAAACTCTATATTTTATTGTTGTACAAATAATTCAGAACTGTTTGGATTACAAAACTAAATATAAAATGGAAACTGTAAAAAGTCATGATGAAACAAAGTGGGATTAAAAAATACCTCTCAGTAGTCTTCTGTACACCTTAAAGACAGAACGTTCCACCAGTAGTGTAAAACTGTCTCTCGTGTCATTCCTAGAGAGGCTTTGGAATCTTTCTGCTTGCTCATCTTGATTTTTCTAATAATATTTTAAGATTTCTTTTTGTAGAAGAGTTCATTAGATATGATATATCAGATTTTACTTCTGTTCAGAAATTGCATGCCAGCAACTCACAATACTTCTTTTTCAATTACCCTGAATTTTTGTGGGTCTTTGTGAAGATAATTAGATACTATGAAGTAACTGAAAACCATTTGTGCAGTGTTCACAGAAACTTGCACTTGGGCTGTGTGATTGTTTGCTTCACCACTGTTGTCTTGTTTCTTTCCTAATCTGGATGACCGTACCTGAAAAAAAATGTAAAAAAACCCTCAAGGATGAGCTCCAGCATGAAGATTTGAGTTGTCTTATGAGTTGTGTTAAAAGTGATAGCAAACTCCAAACTCAGCCTGGAAAGTTTCCACTTCATGGGAGGAGGCACAAGTCCAACAACAGGCATGTGTCATGACATAGTTAGCAGAATGAGGCTCTCTAGGGTGCCCTTGATATGAGTTTTTGGAAGCTACTTTTCCATCTAACATTTTACATTAATGTAATAGTTTTCATGCTGTCATTACACATGTACCCAGGCCACATTGCCTACCATCCCATGCTGTCCAAATGATACCTACTGCTTCAGATCAACTAGCTGCCAATCAAAAAAAAAGGGAAAGTGGTTCCTGACTACTGGAACACAAAAGGGGCACTAAAAAGCAGTCAGCAACTTCAAAAGGTGCTCTGCTAAACTGGGTAATTCCAGCCTACAGCAGGAGTCTGCATTATATCAGACACAACTTTTCATTTGTACAATTGCATTTATTCAGGCCTGCCTTCATGACAGAATTCATTTCCTGCTTCTCAGACCTGCGCTCTTCTCATCCTGTATCACTCATCAACCTGTTCTATTTTGTGTGTCAAAATGACTGATGAAAATGTTAAAATCAGTCCTGAAACTAAACTTTGAGAGGCATCCCTGGCAGCTGCTTATTGGTACTCCTCCTTGCACCAGGACTCTTTGCCATCTACATTTGAGCCATCTCTCTATCTATTTTAAAATTCATCTGTTACCTCTATGCTCTTTGTCTTGACTAATTGTTTTCTATGTGACATAATGTTAAATGCATCTTGAATACCAGATCAATTCATTCTATGTTAGTTATTTAGTTGATTATTTTACTCTTTTTAAAGCAAACCTCTTTACTTGACAAGGAAACAAATCATGCTCTTTCAGAATGATCAATCTTTGGTCAACCTATTTTTACGTTATCCCATCTTCAATGAGTGGAGCAAATACGAAGTAAAAAAAGGAAACCTCAGTTGTTTGGAAAACATTACTGTCATCATAATCAATATTATTACCTACCAGATTTATCATTTTCTTTATTTTCAGGTTTCATACATGGAGAATTTCAACACAATGATCCAGCAGATTAAACTCTCACACTTCTCTGTTCTTGGCCTGAAAGCTGAAAATGAGTCAAGAAAATGTGTAGTGAGGTGAGATGCAAATGTTAGATAGTTTTAGTGCTCGTAGAACTTCCAAATCTTGATTTGTAATATCAGAAACAGTTTAACAGTTTAACAGTTATCTTTCTCTGCAACTAACTGGAAAAATAATGTGTTGAACACAAGTGAATGCTCACTGCCTATGTATACCCGTGTAAGAATCAATAAATGTTTTGCAGTTCTTCATTTACATTGAGAAAATTATAATCAATGGGAATTTTTGAAGCAGAATTGTACACTTCAGCGAGATGATACAGATAAGTGATGGCTTCAGGCACACAACTACTCCTCTATTTATAGCTAGATAGCTGAGGACAGAAGAAAGGGAGGTGAGTGGGAGAGAAAATGAATCCCCAGAGAATCGTTACTGATTGCTTCTCGGTGACACATCCTTTTCTATTTTATTTTCATTCCTCTCTTTACCAGAGGACCTTTTCTGGAAATTATACGTTTCAGGTTCCATCTACCTGGCCCCCCTGAGGCAGCCACTAGACCTCAGTGCCCACTGGAGAAAAGTGGCCCCGCTGGGCCCTGCTGAGAATTGATGACAGGCTGAGGTCAGTGCCCTGCACCAGTTAGGCAGCTCTGGATGCTCATGCGGATCTAGCTGTGACCTATTTTAGGTGTTTACATCTCAGTGAGTGAGTCATACCCACTATCTTTTGTTTCTGTAATTCTCCATAATAATGAGACTATCTCACATGATCAAAGGCAGTTTTTCTGTCAGCCCTTCCAAGGTGAGAGGTGTGCCATAATGACTGGCAAGACAGAAGTCATGGGTGCAGGAGAGCTAAAAGTGGTTCTGTACAGACAGGTGCTGCAGTGAACCTAAGATGACTCTGGTTGACAAATTCAGTTCAGCTCACTCCGGAATCTGTAAACACAGATATTGGCTGGAACCTCAGCTGACTCTTCCTGGCAATGAAGTCTTGGAAAGGCATCCGTTTGTTACTGGAAACCTCCTGGGAAGCATTGCTGATTGAAATTCTAACCAGGATGTGTAGAGAAGGAATAGCAACAACAGGAAGTATTTTAAATCCATATTTTAATCCAATAAAGTATCTGCAGCACCAGCTCTGACACTGCAGAAACAAAATAAGGATCTGAGCTTGGCCCTGGGGGGAGCATGCAGGCTTGGCTTACCTGGGCACTTAGGAGTGTGTAAGGGAAGAAAGAGACAGTGTGGATTCTGTGCAAGAGATTGCATTGCTGTCCCACTTGCAGATGCAGTAATATTTTTTACACTGTGACAGTGAATGAGTGAGCTGATTCCAGAGTATCAGATTTTTCTCCCCTTGCTTTCCTTTCCCTTTGGTCTGTTGGGCTGCAAAGTTGGAGAGCCTCATACTATATTGTGATCCAGCTCATGCTAGCTGGTAACGCAAGCTGACGGAGACAGTGCTGACACGATGGAGGCCAGGACTGTTCTGCAAGGCCAGGACTGCTGCTGTGATCTGGGCAGCTTCACGGAAAGCTGCAGTCACTGCAGAGGCAGGAGGAGGACACCAACAAGATGCTTAGGAAGGACATTCTTTTGGGTCACCTCACACTGGGCAGCACATTTTGGGGCTTAAAGAATGACTGGCAGGCAGAGTAAAAGGACTGGGCTGCTGCAGATATGGCCCCCTTCTGATCAGCACAAATGCCACTCCTGCTGATGGAAAACATTTTCTAATAATAATAATGAAACACGAGGTTTGTAGGGAATGACTCACAAAGGCTCCAGTACCAGGAATGACACACGCACTTAGCACGCTCTGGAGGGTGAGGAGGATGAAGAGTTGACTGGAATACATTTGAGATTCTCTCCTCGCCCTGTGTGTGTATGATTTTAACAAAATCAGTCTTCATTACTTTTTGTACATTCACATAAACACTATCTGCACAAGAATGTAAACAACAGTAATAAAGTGAAATCTTGGAAGCAGGACAGCTCCTGAAGAGTGCCAGCTTTCTAAAAACATGTACGTGTACACAGTCCTGCAGATTGCAGCCTGTACCAAGGGGCCTCTGACCCAGCCAGCCTGACAGTGACTTACAGGCTGACATGCAGGCAGGTGAATAATGAAGGGCATCCAGTGGATGAGGACTGGCCACCAACATGAATACTCATGTCAAGGTGGAGGAGTGTGGGCTATGGGAAATAAAGATAGTAGAATACAACATAACCTTTCTCAACAGTTGTTTTAGCAATGGCTTTGTGCATATCTTTATTCCTCCATGAGGCAACTCGGTCCCTCCTGTTCTCTTTCGATAAAGGAGTCCAGACAGATACCTGCATGGCTCCAGCCACAAGCTACAGCACAGCGCTGCAGCTGTAGCCCGGTGGTGTTGATATCCAGAGCAGACAATCAAAGAAGCTGTGATCTTTAAATAACAGTTTGTGACTGAGTGATCCAGGAATCTCCACCATCATTTTTCTTATAGAGGCTTAGAATTGGTGAAAACACATGAGAGCAGACCTGCAGTCATGAGCAGCATAGAGAATGGGGACTTGGTCAGATGCAAAAAAAAACCGAAAATGTGTGGGGAGTCCCACACGTGATATTGAAGTTCACCTGGTTGGTCCTGGCCTGTATCCCCTTGCAGTGTGGCATCCAGCTCATTTGTTACTGGGGAGGGTGAGAGTGTATGGAAGAGACACTTTGCAGTGCTGCTGCTCCAGTGTGTGGTGGGGAATCTCCACAGGGAGCCAAGGCCATTCCAACCTCTACCAACTTAGTGCAGGAGGGTGAGATGGGTGAGGCTGGCCCATAGACCTCTGATATCATGTTAAACAATGGAAAGAAAAGAATCTGGGAGAGAGGAATGTGAAATCTTTCAGTATCAACCATAATTAAGACTCACAAAATTCCCGTTGACTATTCTGTGTGGCCATGGTACTAATAAATATTAGGACTTATTTTTCACTTTTTGAAGAGAGTTATTTTTATTAACACAAGAGTATGCAGTAATAAATGACTGCTTTGTTCTTCTTAAAGGCATTTAATATAAAATCAGCCCACATAAACACATAATAATCAGGAACATATCCTTAAAATTTGTAGATTGTATAAATGGGTAGCAGCCCATTGCACTTTTTCTTTTAAAAATATTTTTCTTTTATTTACTTGACAGCCTAGTGCGCAAAAAGGCAGCGCAGTGAATGGTTTTGATTATAAAGTGGACATTTCAATCATTAGCCTATATAAGCACTTAAATACCCCATAGGTATCTAAATTTGTCTTATCCTGAATATGCTTTTTTTTTTTTTTTTTTAAATTATTACATATACATACAGAGTTTAATTCTAGAAAAATAATACTATAACAGTTATTTGCTGGAAAGTTTTATAGCCTGTTTGGAAACAGGTGAACAGCTGTCAGTATCAGCTGGAGCACATTCAGAGGACCTGTAGCTCAGCACCTGGCTGAGAGAAAGGGCAAGTCCTCATGGCTCAGAGTTTCCACTCCATGTCAAGCTCCTCATAATAAAATCCTTAGAATCCACCTGCTAAAGCCTTTGGTCTAAGAGGCATGCTTATAAAACCTCTGACTTTGAGGTCTGCTTTCTGGGACTAAATCATATTATTTCATCCTCTGAAGGAAAGCTGACATTAGTGGGACTGGGTGGTTAGTGCATTAAAGGACAGAGTTTGACCCACTGGCTTAAGAAAAAAATAAAAGAGGTAGGACTATACTGCTCAAGTCCACAGCACTGCTTGACAAACTGAAAGGAATCAAATGATTGCCTCAAGAAGTGAAATAAAAATTGAAACATTTTGTCTGCAGAACCTATAGATCACATCCATGAATGTATATTGAGGACTTGCTTTGCAATATTCGAGTTGTTCATCACTCCATTCCTGGTAACTTGGACAGGTCAGGAGAGATAAGCTCTCACTCTGAAACTTTTTGTTGCAGATGACAGAAGATCTGATTTGCAGCTGCTTAAATTACTTTTTAATAATCCCTAAGCATTGACGGAAATCATGATGGATGTCTGGCTCTGGTTGATTTTCTAGGAGAAGCTTCTAGCAAAAGTAATTCTCTTGGCTCCAAGAATGAGGTTTGAGGTGAACAAATCAACTTGGTGTTCCCATATGGGTCCAAGAGGAACTAGTTCAGATGGGGACTGGGAGGCTCGGCAATGCAAACTGCTCTGACTGCCAGCTCTGCAACTTTAAAGCCCCAGCATGTGAGAGCACACTGGATAAAGAAGTCCTTCCCATGACTCCAGCTGCTGGCTCTATCACTTCTGGCTAATGAGAGACAGAAGCAGAAGAGGAAGAAGACAAGTGGCAGGAGACGGCAGCAGAGGTGCCACAGATAAGTAGGGGGAAAGGATGAAAGGGGAGTGCTAGTCTGTAAGACACTTTTCCCAGCACAGTACCTGAGACCTGAGGCTCAACAGTCTGCTATCAGCAAATACCTGTGAAACCACTGATAAAACCAGCGTGGTAGTCCTTTCAGGGGATGGCTCAAACAGTTCACTATTGCCATCGATTGCATCAAGTCACCCACTGCCAGAGACATGGAACTTTTATGCCTCCTGAGATAGTCAGCAAAGACTATTCTCTTGACTGTGACTTGGCCATTTTCAGCTTTGCATTGTTTAAAGAGGGAAACTGAAGAAATTAGACCAGTGTTAAAAGAACACTAAGATTGCATAGTCAAGCACCAAAGAGAAGGAACATACCAGACACAGGCTATGAAATATATCTGTCTTTGGCCTTGTTGAACCTATGTAGTATGATATGGCTCCAAAAGAAGTGATTACATGCTCATTTTTCTCTGGGCACCCTGCTTCTCATTCAGAGCAGAGAATGGCCATTACTTAAAAAATCAAATGTGGTGAATGTACAGCGTTGTATAGGACTGCTTCATCCAGACATGGAAAATATGTCCTGAGTTGTGCAAGGGGCTGGACAATGGCTTTAGTCTGTTGTTCTCATATTCCACCTCAGTACTGGCATGAATCACAAACGCTTTGCATTACAGTGGAAGTCATAGGAAACTGCTTTTTCATATATAAAATTATTTCATAATGTTAACTATGCATGTAAAATGATCTCCATATTCTGCTGGGAGACGTGAGGTTTTGGTGAAATCAACTAAGAGAGGTGGCAACACCACCAAATTTTCAGGATTACAGACACTTGAGACCTGAAACAAGAACAGCAGAAAGTAAGCACAGCTGTGGAGCTCAAGGGAAGAAAGAGAAAAGAAGAATCACAGAGCTGAAGACTGTAGTGGGAAATACTTTCAGAGGTCAGATTAAAGTCAAATGGAGCAAAATTTGGCATTGTTTTCTTCGTGTCAAATGTTTGACTTTATAGGCACATAATTTAGAGATCAGAATGTTAAAATTAGGTATAAGAAAATATCAGAGTATGGAGCAGAACCATTTACCTTCTATTCAATCACTTTTTGAATTCAGCTCAGGCTGTAGTGACTGAAAGCCAGTGAAACGTTGATGATCTCCATCCAGCTTTGCTAAATGTACAGAAACCAGCTTCAGCTGAAATTTAGGTTTTCTACATAAGAGGCAAAGAGCAGTTGAGAACAACAGAGTGCTCTCACCTCCTATTTGAAAAACAGCTTTTCCTGATGAAGATCAAAAAGTATTGATTCTGTTGATTCTTCCAGGGATATGATTTAGCTGGGAAGTATTGGTAATGGTTGGACTAGATGATCTCCTAGGTCTTTCCCAACCTTGATAATTCTGTGATTCTGTATTGTTAAGGGAATTAAAAAGCACGTAGGTATTGTCTCCACCATTTGGTAAAATAAAACAAAACACAACAGTCTGATTCTTCCTGCATTTTTTCTGAAGATTATTTAATATATTTTTTTTAATTGCAGAGGAATATGAATCAGGAAGAAAAGCCATTGAAGAGATATGTAGACATTAGAGGCATGTAAACATTTTCCCTGTAAATATTCCCAAATCTAGACCCACACAAAAGCTGAAACTTACCAGGTCAGCCCTTATTGCACAATTTACAATGGAAAGCACTTAGATGTTTTCCCAAAGGCAGGAAACTAATACCCAGAGTAATGAAGAGTCTTTTTCTAGGACCTGTTCCTAGCTCTCAGACTGAATCTGGAAAGCAGAGTATGAAAAGAAAGCAATTGCAGACACACCAAACATACAAACAAACAAACATCAGGGCCATAGAAACCATGTGCTGTTTTCTAACTCCGTATATCTGGGAGATAATTACTGTTAATATCCAATCACTATGTGTGGACTTGCATTCAGATAAAAGAATAGGTCAAAGTACAGCAAGTTCTCTCATTGCTAGTGCTATTTCTACAACTGTAGTAACTTTCATTTTAGCACTGGAATTTTTTAGGTGTTGGGTAATTTCATCAGCTCTCCCAGAGCCTAACAAAGAAAAAAAGGCACAAAGTTAGAAAGCTGTCAATCACTTTTTTTCCTAATACTTTCACGTAGAAAACACTAGCAAGGTGCGTTATTCCATTTTTCATTATTTCTTTTGTTTCTGAAAACATAAACAAACAAAATGAACTCACACTCAATATGCTTTTCCTGAAAACATATTAATTTCTATGGCTAGGATTCCATCTTCAGCTGATATTCTCTTTAATCAAAAATACTGCACAGAATCAAAGAAAAAATGTTGATTTATATTTTATTGCTCATGTTTTATCTTTCTTACTTGCATAAAAGACCTATTTTCTGCATTTTAAACATATCTTAATTTGAATATGTTAACACATATATTCATACGCCTATTCTACATACAAATATTTTGTATAAGTCTGTAACAATGCATGCATATATATGAATATACATAAATATGCAGATATACAACTTTCAATTATTTTTTAAAATACATCAAAGGAAATCACTATTGTTATCCACCAGCTGTGACCAGAACTGTCTCTTTAACATGCTGCATTTAATGAGACATTATGTTAGCATTTCTTGCTTTCTGTGTTTCTGAGAAAAAAAAAAAAAATCTATGTAAAAATCAGTAAGGGAATTATGTAAATAACGTACCAACCCTGATGAAACAGCAATTATATATCTCAGCAGCTGCGTACATCCATTTATGATAGATGATTAACTAGCAAATTGTTTGCATATTTGTTTTATGGAGCATTTGGCAATTTAACTATTAGCTATGAAGGTTTAGCCAAAAGTCATTAAAATGCTGAGACTAGTATAGATCACAGCTGGTGCTGTTTAGCAGACTTATAAAACACCAATACATAAGAACTACCCTAAAGGACTACATCCACAATGGGATTAGATACCATGCTGGGCACCTAATCTAAACATTCAGTGGTTTGTGGAGAGTTGGAAGACCTGAGTTTTGGATTCTTCTTCTGTTTGAACCCTAACATGGATGTCACCAAGGCTGCATTACCCATTTCTCCTGCTGACATTCTGTGAGGAGGGATACCTTTGCATTAGACAAGAATACAAGCACAAGTTTAGAAAGCCCATAGAGCTTCACAAGTAGTTCTTGGCTTTTGGAGGCTTGAATTCCAGTTCCACTTTGATGGATATCTTATATAAATCTCTTGCAGTGTAGGTTTAAATCTGTTCAGAAGAGAACCTGCATCTTGGTTCCCCACAGTCTGGGTAGGTAAGTGCCCTGACAAGGGAAGAAGAGCAGACACATTGTAGGTGTGGCAGGAATGACTGAAGACATCATCAGAGATTTCTTCTAATGCTGTCAAGCCAGCAGAATTGAATTGTGAGTTATCCCTCTCTGCTTTTAGCACCAAATGCAGAGATTCAGGCTGTGGAAGCAAACTTTGCACTAAAACAGATGAGAGGTACAGATATTTTCACAGTTTCACAGCTGTTGCAAGCAGCTGTAAAACTGCATCCTTAAGCTGCAGATACCTGAAAAGGGTGTGAGTTGCTCTGAAGGCAGCGAAGTTCAGGTTCTGAAAAACAACTATTAGCTGAAGTGAGCATGGATATTCATTTTGGTATTCAAGACTTTTCTGCAGACTGTATGTTTTTTATTCAAGGGGAAAATAATTCTGGTTCCTCTATTACTTTATTTCATTAATTACGTGGAAACTAGTTTGTGTAAGTTTTAAGTTAACCACACATCCCTGTGCTTCAATGTAGGAGGTGTTGGTGCTTCCTCATCTGCTCTTAGGTCTCCATCGTCTCTCATCCCTGATAATTTACCCCTAGTCCAACTTCTATGATTCATAGAGCCATTTTCTCCAAGTACTATACTATACTACAGAGATTATTCCAGACACAGTCAGATCCATGGCATACACAGGCAGATGTAAGGAGTTTTTTCTCCCATTGATCCCCAGCATTTCTGCCCTGCCTCTGGGCATAGTCAAACCCAGAGCAAACATTGATCTGTTGGTGTTGCTACACGGCGATCATGCAGCTCTAGCTGTTAATTACAGGCAAGGTACACTATTTAGTGGAGAAAGACAAGCATCAGAGTAACTTCTCATGTAGCAGGAGCTACACTGCTGTGCATATGTACATTCACATGATGGCTGCACCCTGCCTGCTTGTCCCCTATTGTCCCTGCCTGTTCTCCATGCCCTCCAGGAAGGAGCCAGATGAGCTTAGGCTCTAGAAGTATTAAACTTATAAACATTATTTTGGAGGTCTGAGACAAAGCTGAAGTGCACTTGTGCTCCTGAAGCCAGACTGATTCACCAAATCAGCAGTGGTACGAGGCTGTTTCACCTAATTTAGCTATGTGAGTAAGAAGAGGTGTTTAAACAGTAAATTGCACCTGAGCAAAAGTCCTCTGGATTTATTTCCTTGAAATTCCTGATACCAACCATATTTTTCATGTGTTCTTGTTCACTTATTTCATCCACAGCACGGTCAGCATCAGAGTTAACCTAGAAGATATGTGAGGAATTAGAGAAATACATTGTTTGCTCTGTTTGTGCAACAGGCTTTCCAGGAACAATATTTCCTCCTGCTACTCCCCTCTCAAATTTCCTTTCAGCCTGTTGCTAGGCTTGTGGTGTCTGTATGCACTCAGTTTACACCATAAGCTGCTTACATCAAGGAGGTACTACTCTTGCTTCTCTGTAATGTAATTTTTTCACTGTTGAAATAGCAACATATGCAGATAATCTACATTATACAAGCTAACAGGGGAGATGAGTAATTCATCACGATCATTGCTCCTTAGCAAACTGGGGGCTGTGCTTTGGAAACTGGCTATGATTTGAGTAAGCTTGACAATACAAGTTCATCAATGTTGAGAGAAAAAAAAAAAGAGATAGAACTTGCACACAACACACAACCTGTGATGAGCTTTTAATTTTTGTTCTGTAGGTGAAAAGAATAATTTTAAGATGAGATGTCTGTCTTGCTGGTGTGGGGTGTCGGGAAGCACTGTGGGATACCCTGCCACAAAAGATTCATCTAAAATTTAGATGAACCAAGTCTGGGCTTTCCCACTTTCTCATTTTTCCTGATTCAGTGCACAAGAGGATGGTGATTCCAGCAGGAAGAAAGCAGGAGGAAAATCTGCTTGAAGAGATGCCTTCCTAAATTAAGCAGGATAAAGAGATGACCTGAATTTGTTTGCTTGTCTTTAAATAAACAGCTCATGAAATCTTAAAAAGCAACTTTTGACTGTAAACAGTGACTTTGCCTATTTACTGCATCTTAAAAGACTTACCCTGCCTCCTCCACCTCCAGCTGACAGGGAGACTTCCCTGGGAATACACACAGGCTTTTTGCCTTCCTCCGGCACTGAGCTTTTGGTGCTTTAAATAGTTTCTAGCCCTTACTGCTATAAAGAAAACCCAAAATATAAAAGTGCTCTCCAGGTGGGAAACACAGCCATACCAAAGTACTGTCGCCCTCTCCTACTTCTCTCTCCATCTCTGACCCACAGTACAGTTCTGCCTTGTCAGATGCTACTGGAACCAAAGAGAGCAAGAACCACTCATCTGAACTGAGCAGAAAGCCTTAAAATCTTGTTGTTTCAAAATGACATATTTTGATGTTATTTATTTGCTTTCTGTGCTTGAGTTTTCAGAGTCATGCCAGTGATTGCAATCATGAAGCCTACATTTCTTTTCCTAAAATGGGACTTCAGGCTGCTGTTAATAATTTCTTTCCATAGATGAGGCTTTAAGAAAAATATCAAGCATTTTAAGACTCCTAGTAAAATCTCCAGAACTGTCAACATTTTATGTTATTGGCTCCCTTGCTCTCCTCATCTCTTCCTGCTTTGAAAAACCAATTCACTCATGTCAGATAAGAGAGCCAGAATGCATGATATCCATCCAAAATCGGAGTGCAGAAACACATTTTGCAGCACAGGCAAATCTCATCTCACAATCTTTAATAACAGCTCAATTTTAGAACATTCTGAGAGTAAAAAATTAACAGTAAACAGAAATATAGCAATATTTTCTTTAGATTGAAAATGTAAGTAGGACCCCAAATATGCACTACGTGGTAGAGTGAGCTGCAGTCCTACTGAGTGACATGCCACCATTTTGATTTAACTTGGAAATGTGGTTGAGGCCATTAGTTACTAAAACAATCAAAGTAACAAATCATTTTGTTTTTGACAAGTTGCTTTTTAATGAAACTTTGCCTTTTTGATGGGAGATGATTTGTGACCAGAAATTTAAAAACATTCCCTGTTTTTTAGAGTGACTCTCTGACTTTCTTTGAAAGATCGAAATTCTGAACACCAAAACCAATTTGAGTGCATTTTTGTGAGGAAACCTTTGAAGTGTATATACATGTATGAACTGATCCCATTTGCTAGTTTATTCTGTAAATAAGAAAAACACAGTTTTCCTTTATTTAGTGCTATGATGGGAATGCCACAGAACTGCAACTGAATCTGAGAGTCCCACTGTAGTAGTTACTGCAGGAGAAGTCTGCTCCTGCTCCAGGACACGTATAAACCCAGATGTCAGTTAAAGGAGAGAATAATGAGTCAGGGTGATGAGGTCACATTAGAAAAACAGAGTTTAGCAGAAAAACAGGAGCCTCAGTCTGCCACAAGGACTTTTTTCAGGATGATGTAATTTCTATTAAATGACATGAAATTACGTTATTATCCAGTACTGCACATAGCCCAAAACATTGACATGTATGAAGTTATGCAGTTTTCCCAAAGAGAAGAACTATTCAAAAATAAGTACACTATCTCAAAGTGCCGTGACTTGTAATAGTGGATGCAAGTATTGTGCTTTCCAGGGTTTTCAACATTTGAAAGAACATTTGCAGACCTCATTTTGAAATAACTGTCCTTGAGTACAGAAGACAGTCCCCTCTTTTTTACAATTAATATAGTAAGTACATCATCATAAAACTTTGAAAGGATTGGGATCAACTTATTGTTTGACAAAGCTAAAGCAAGAAGGGTAATCAATCCCTTGGCAATGGAAATTTTAAATTTAAAATAAGCTTTAACAAAGCCTTTGAATCTTCAAACACTTTATCCTTAAGAAATTAATGGGTCCCTGTAGAAGTCTTATTTCCTTTTCTGTTGAAGTTATATATACTTCAATTACATTAATCAACAATGCAGCAAAATAGAAGATAGAGGCCAGCCTCCCAGGACAAAATAGTCCTTGTGTCTTTGCCACTTCTTCCCTATTTTATTTTATTTTATTTTCCTTTTTGTATTTAAAGCTGCTTTGGGTTCCTCAGGAAAAAAAAAAAAAAAAAAAAAAAAAAAAGGAAAAAAAAGTGTTTTTTTTTTTGTTTTTTTTTTTTTAAGCTCTGTTTATTTCAGCTTCACTCTGGTGTCATAATTACACCTCCCTCCACCCCTGACCTATTCCCCTCTCCAGCAATTTGTGTTGACTGCGGCAATACCTATGGATGAAAGCAGCTCTACGTGAGAGGTTTCATTCTGCTGAACTTGGAGCAGCACTGAAGAGTCCTTCAAATGTTTCTCTTCTTTAAAGGCAATTGGAACTTTATGGAACATTTTCTTTTTCCTCTTAGGAGCAATTACCGTTGTGGTCCCCAAGCTGCCATGCCAGCCTCTGCCTTTGGGCAAAAATGAATATATTTTTCAAGTTTCACTACATCAAAACCTCCTAGAAGTGACCTTCCTTGTTACAGGTATAGATTGTGGCTGCCTTTATTGTGTATACCCTTAAATCCCATCTTAGTTATAGTTTCAGTATAGCTCGGCTTCTCCAAGCATGAAAAGAGAGTCTGTGTGAACTGTTGACACTGTTTTCCCCTCTTGGTTCCTTTGCTCTTCTTAAAAACCCAAAGCCTAAAAATAAATGTCTTCAACTTCAGCCTTCTATCTGGTGTCTCCTTGCACAGCTTTGTAAAGAAGCTCATATCCACCACTGAACATTATTTTGTCATTCTTGTGATGTTTAGCTGATCTCTCTGCTAGCATTACCTGGGAGCACCACTGTGTAGAAGCTTCATGCCTATTACTATTTGTATTATAAATGTTCTGCTTAAGGAGTTTATGTTACTTACAAGGTAGGAATTTGGTTTTGGCTGAAAGTCATTACCTCTTAGCCAAAAAGCAGAATTTTGTTTAATTTGACATAAATAAAATTGATGTACTGTGGCTGGTCTATTTTACTGAAGGAAGGGCCCTTGTGTTTAAATCAGTATCTCCACATACTGCATGAGGATAGCTTTGCTAGAAGAAAGTCCACAGCGTTGGGTTAGAATTTGTGTAACACAGATAGCTCTAATGCAAAGTGAGATAGACAGATCTGTACAGAGCATTTCACTATATCCATCCCTCCTGATCCTCCAGAATGGAGGACCCAACAGAGATATGCTATGTCCCAAGGCAGTAAAAAGGAAATTTGTCCTTTTCCTTGTCTATCACATAGAAATACCTCTCTTTTGTCTATATTTGCAGATAACTAGCTGATGAAAGGAGCTGATAATTGATCACAGACACTGAATTTTGTGTAGGAACATGGATGAAAAGTTGATGGAGCTGGGCTTGTTCAGTCTGGAGGATAAGCTTTCCAGTACCTAAAGGAAGCATATAAACAGGAGAGAGGCCAACTTTTTACATGTACAGATAGTGATATGACAAGGGATAAGGTTTCAAACTAAAAGAGGAGAGATTTCAACAAGATACTAGAAGGAAATTCTTTGCTATCAAGGTGGTAAGGCATAGGAACAGGACACACAGAAAAGCTGTGAATGTTCCTGGAGGTGTTGAAGGCTAAGTTGGATGGAGCCCTGGGCAACCTGGTCTGGTGGATGGCAACCGTTCCCACAGCAGGGGGGTTGGAACTGGGTGGTGTTTCAAGTTCCTTTCAACCCAGGCTTCTATACGATTCTACGATCATAGAAAAAAAATTCTCCTTGCAGCTATGTGAAGGCACATGGAAGACAGGAAGGTGATTCAAGATAGCCAGTGTGGTTTCAGCAAAAGCAAAACTTGCTTGACCAATCTAGAAGCCTTCAATGATGGAATGACTATATCAGTAGACACCTGGACTTTTATATGGTCCCAAACAACATCCTTGTCTCTAAATTGGAGACTTATGGATTTGAAAGGTGGACTATCCAGTGGATAAGGAATGGGTTGGATGGTTGCATCCAGAGTTGCGGTCAGTGTCTTTGTGTTCAAGTGGAGACCAGTGAAGTCTGGCATTCATCAGAGGTCTGTATTATGACCAGTACTATTTAATGTCTTTATTAGTAAAATATGTCATTATGAATTGGCACGGTTTGGCCTAGTGAAGGTTCTGGGAAGACTTGAAAGGTTCCTACGGGAAGATGAAGAGTGGCTTTTTATAAGGGATTGTAGTAATAGGATAGGAGGGAACTGTTTAAAATGAAATAGGGCTGATTTGGATTAAGTTTATCTGTCACATAGTTATCTAGATCAATCTATATCCATGACAGGGGGGCAGTAAGCCCATGGGCCCCATGGCCCCTGAAAATGGGAAGGGAAAAGGGAGAAGGGGTAGAGAGATGGGAGCTGGGCTCAAGGAAACAAATGGAGCAGCAGCAACGATCTAAGGAGGAAAATTTATTTTACTAGCTATGATATTGGAATGCAAGATAACACACTATAATAAAGTCTAATTGCAATTGAGGCTAATAAATCAAGTAAAATAACAGAGAGAATGTTTTCCGAAGACCGAGAAGCCTACTTTGAAATTGAAAGTGCACAGCGTGGATGCACAACCACATCTGCTGCCAGGCAGTGAGAGAGAGGGGTCCAGTGTCGCTTCCATGACGTATTTTGCTCTCTGACCATGAAGTCCTCTGGGATGTGTAGTTCTTCTTCTCTGTGCTCCACATGATGTCATGATGTAGAATGCCAATAGCAAAAATTACAAAACCATGACAATATGGAAGAAATTCTTCACTGTGAGGGTTGTGAGACACTGGAAGAGATTGCCCAGAGAAGCTGTGGATGTCTGCTCCACAGGGCAAAGGTTCTTCAAAGGAATCTTTAGAGATCCCTTCCACCCCAAACCATTCTATGATGGTGGTTCTATGAAATTTAGCCCTGACTTTAATCGATTCTGTCGTCTCTAAGACAGAAATTGGAGGGAGAGGAAGATTCCCACTCTGCTAGGAGTCTACTTGCACAGATGTGTACAGTACAGTTTTGATGATTTCAAAATTGATTCTTGCACATTCAGACTTCCTATGTTTCTGTCTCTTTGCTTTCCTCTTCAATAAGCTTACATACTTTGCTTTCATATAGTATTCAGTGGTGGAGATGTGTCTTTACTGAAATTGACTTATATCACACACCATGAACATACTTCTTTTTTTCTTTTTTTTTAATCGTGATGAAGATAGCTGTTAACAAAGATTGCTAAATTAGTTCCTTAAACTCAATGAAAAGTAACAGTAACAGACTGTTTATGAAATTAAGTATCTTGTTTTGCTTCCAAGGAAATAGCAGAAACTATTTTGTGGTTAAAATAATTATGGATATGGGTGTGTTTTATATAATATGGGGACTTAATTGCTGCATTTAAAGCACTCTGACTATTTTTAAAGGGCTTTTATTTATAATAAACTTCTGCATGTCCAAAATTGGTTGCAGCAGTTTTAAAAACTATAGAAAAAAATGCATGAGACGGAGCCTTGAAATTTACACCACTCCCAAAACACGGCCATCCTGAGATGGCTGCTGCTGACAGTGCTCTCAAGTTCATTTGAATTTCTGTAGTGTTACAGAGAAATAATTAAAATCCTTGGCCTCATTTTTCTGCCCAAGTACAAATTTTCTGACATTTTAGTCTGCTCAATTTACAAGTGGAAATCAGTGTTTATTTGTAAAGAGTAACCTGTTTCTGGTTTTTGTATCCTTTTCTGGATGTAGAAATTAAGCTATGTGGTAGAAAGCAAGCTCTGAAGTTAATATGTGATGGAGAACTGCAGAACTGCACAGGCAACATAAACCCTAATAGCTGGAAGGTCAAGTGATGGGAAGACCTAGACTTGTTCAGTGGCAGTGAATTGCTGACTGATGTTGTCCAGAAATCCATGAAGGGTCAGACGATGCAGGAAAAAAGTGAAAAAAAAAAAAAAAAAAAAAAAAAAAAAGGAAAAAAAAATTTTTTTTTTAAAATGCAGCATTTGTCATGCAGGACTTCCAGTATTTCCTGGGGGAAAATATATATATATATATATATATATATATAATTCTGAAGCATTAACACTGGAGAGACGTTGAGAAACAAGATCAGTTTACCTCCCTGATCATAATAATGAGCAGAAGCCTTCTGGAGGAAACAACACGGAGAAATGTACCCCCGAGTAAGTAACTAAGTGTCCCAGCATATGATGTACAAAATACATAGCCCCTGCTTGAGGCAGAGTTCCTGACCCATTGCAGAGTGCCTGGGGGAGCTCTGGAGTAGCAGATCAGCCAAAACATTCTATAGGAAATCAGATATCTTTGATAGCAAGATCAAGAGTCAGTAAATGGGGCCAAAAAGCCCTTTGGGAAGAGTCACTAGAGGGGAGAGCAATGTGGTTCCTGAGCTTTGCAACAGACAGAAGATGGAGCAGAGTATAATTCAGGTCTTTGTGCCTTGTGGCCCTGTCTGGGTTTAAAAAAGAAGTAGTATTAAACTGTCCAGGAGGTGAAATATAGGCAATTCAAGAGCCTATAGAGCATTCACTCATCTTGGGCAATATGGGATGATTTGCTAAACTCAAGTCTACATTCTGACCAGTGCAGCTTCCTGAGACTTTGATGCATGAATTTACGGGACAGATTTATGGGGGAGACAAAAGAGCAATTTGACATCTTGTTAGTTTTTTATTTTTTTCTTTCTTTCATTTTTTCTTTTTCTCCCTCTGCTTCCTGACTGGCATTGCACACAGCTCCCACACTTCTCCAGTTCAACTGAGACTCAATCCATCACTGATTTATATGTATATAAATCACGGATGAGATCAGAGGCAGAGTGTTTGCATAAAGGAAAGATCTACTTGTGTAGCTTGAGCAGGAACAGTAATTAGCAATAAGATTAACCCAAAACTGGATGTACAGAGTACAATAATATTGTGAAACAGATTTTGGATCTGAAGTTTGTGTTCGACATTATCAAACCCAGCAGAGAACTATGAATCTTTAAAGAAAGGTTTAAGCTACTCCGACAGTTCCTTACAAAGTGATAGAATTGGTAAAAAAAAAAAAAAAAAAAGGGACTTGAAAAGCAACTGTTTTTTTCTGAAACTGACAGTCATTCTGTTGTGCATTTCTATTTGCCCCCTTTTTCAGCCCATGTCATTCAGCAGTTTATCCATATGGTTCTGAGACAATCGCGAAGAGAATAAACAAGAACTGTAAATGCTTTGGAAAAAAGTTTGTTCTTTGTGGGTTTTTGTTTTGTTTTGTTTTTTAAACAGTATTAAAGCTGTGCATCAAGCAGTTCTGAATGACATCATTAAAAACTAGAAAATACAGAGGTAAAAATTGATGGGAAACATCAGATCTTTCTAGAGAAGGCAGATCTTAGGCTATTCAAGTTGCAGTCCTGAGTTTGCTGCCTTTGCACTGCTCATGCTACCTTTCCTTTGGCATTTCACATTGATGGTTTTGGCTATAGCACGGTTCATCTGCTGGTTTTGTGGCTATCAGTCTGCCCATGTTTGGTCATGAGGATGAGCCATTCAGCTTGTAAGTAGTGTGGAGGTTAGATGTTATCTGCTATACAGAGAGGTAGATCTTCATTACCTTTCCCTTTGGCTTTCCAGAACAGCTTGTCTCCTCCACTTGAGCAGCGTGTTTAACTCTGATATAACCCAGGAAAACCTCAGCTGGTCCCTCTACTTTTGGTTAAATTTGGTACACAATTATGTTGCCCTGATAGATACTGTTTGCCTCTAGGAGTCATTCAGGTCCTGGATATGACCTTGGAACTGGGATATTCAAAGCTTGATCAGAAGTTTGTAATTCCCTTGAAACATTGTCTGACAGGAAAAGGGAGACAGCAAAGACTGAAGACTACATCTGTGCTATTAAAGTAGGCATGACAAGAGCTATACTAGAGCCCTGTTGTGCTATTCTCGATACTGTTTAATACTTAGCACCTTTCCTGCCAAATATCCCTATTTCAGACAATGCTTGGCCTCAGCTTTGGGCTATAACAGAGGCCAAAGACTATTCCCAGCAGGCGTGATGAAAGAGGCCCTCTTGTTTGAGGGAAAACAGACCTCAGTTGTGTGGACACAGCAGCACTAAGGCGAGAACCCAGCTGCTTGTCTCTCTCTTTGATTCACTGGTATAGACACAGTAAAAATACTAGCAATGAAGAACTGATATGTGAAAGAAAAGTAACCATATTTTTATCAATTCGATTATACATAGTTCAGCTGTTTGCAATATGTCTGGTACAAGAAAACTGCTGAACAGAGATGGAGCTTTTGGTTTTCCATGGTTCTCAGCTGGTCCTGGGACAGCCATGAACAAACCTCTGGACTCTGATGCTGCTGAATCCCACCACCAGGAAACCAAGTAAAATACAGACACTATTCAGATACCAAATAACCCTGAAGGTGAATAAAGAAAGAAATTCCACAACTTTGCCTGAGGACAGGCACAGAGGTTCTTGGGGGAGAAAAACACAGCTCACATAGTCTGCTTTTGAGCAAAAAAACAATCCAGAAAATGGCAAAAGATTTCTACCATTAGTTCAAAAACATTACGGCATCATTTGTAAGGGCATACAGTGTATGGACAGCTTTAAACAGTTACTATTTCAAATAGTGTTTTCACAGATCATTTTTAGAGTGTTATTTTCACGGCAAAAATGTCTGCATTCATAATTACAGAAGGAAGTTCAAGGCTTCTGGAAAAGGAGAGTGAAAAGATGGAATAAAAGATTGCATGTGGGGAAAAGAGATTGAGAGTTAGTCAAGCACTGAAGTGATAATATATTCTTATATTAATCTGAATAATTTCCTAGTTTCTATTTTAATATGTAGAATAGGGAATTCTGCATCCCTCATGTACTGATTTGGTCAGAAAAATCACCCGTGCTGTTTTATACAAAACACTGTAGCAGACAGAACCAATTTCCATTAGTGTTCACATTTTTTCCCCAAAGCATCTACTTACCGTTAATGTAACTGCTCTACATTGTCCTCTTATTGTCCTGGACATGAATAAATCATTAGCCTTATTTTATTAATGAGGCCTAGCTAACAATATTCCCAAACTGACTGTGCTCTCATATCTTTCAGTGTTACAGATAGGTGCATGCTGTACTTTTGTTTCTCTACCGGGAAAGTATGGAAGCTTCACCAAGGTGATTATGCAGATAAATCAGTAAGCAAGACCTGTTCCAGGCAAAGCTGGAAGGAAGAGGTCAGGTTCAATTTATGATTTATTTTTTTCTTAAGCGCTGGAAACTTTTTTCTGATTTTACATGTCATACTTGGCATCTGCATTAGATAGTACCTTTGTATCTTAAGTATTGTAATGAAAAGCCTTAAGCATCCTTAAGCATACTTATTCCTGAACACTGTTACAGCGAACCACTGTTTTGGAAGCTGGTGTAACCTTACAGATAATTGTGAAAAGCAGTAGGAACAGCTCTGTGCCAGTACCGGGAGAAGTATGGTTTTACAATGCCATATTGCAGGGCAGAATTTTGCTTCTTTATTTGCACTGACTTGTTTCAGGGTCCTCTTGTGATGCAGCCTGTGAGGGGAGATTGAAGGGAAGTGTGTATGGGAAAAGAACTGAGAAGAAAAAAAAAAGAGAAAAAGAAAAAAAAAAAGAAGAAAAAGAAATGAGAAAAAGCTGATATGATAAAAAGGAAATCATAAAAGACAAGAATTGGGGTGGACAGAAGCTTGAAGCATGATACAGAGAATGTTGTACTGGGTGAGTTGCTGAACTGACCACAGAACTAACAAGAAGGCAGTATGAAGACTAGAATTTGAGTTAGATGAGACCAAGGGGAAAGCCAGCAGTTCTGTATTAATGGCACTGTGGCTGTGCTTGCTTCTGAAGATATTCTACTTGAACTCCATAATAGCCATATCTCAAGATATTTAATTTGGCATTTGGCCTTAAAATTTATTTCCCTCAGTGTTCTCACTTCCTGACTGGGGATGGACAGATTATCTTACAAACATGATGCATCATCACAGTTGTATGGATGGATTTATCTCCAGCTATAACTCCCAGCCCTTTGAATATTTTTGTTGACCTAAGAACAGAGAGCTTTCACTATATATTTTCTGCCTTTTCACTATGATTTGGAAAATTACCTTAGCCACTGTTTACTCCATGTATGGTAATACACACTCTCAGGGGATCTTTCCTGCCTATCTCACATAACGTACCTTATTCCCATAACAGTAAATGGTCCCTCTTGCATTTCTCCCTCCATGAATCCAGATACTCTTGAGAACGATGCTATATAAATGCCTAAATGGATAAATCAACAAGATACTGCTTTTCTCTGAACCCCTATAGGAAGGAATATGGGGACTGTGCACTCCTCAGTAGTCTCTCTTTGTTTTTAGAATGAAGTATATTTCCTACCACTCTAGCAAGAGAAGACAAGAGGTGTCTGATGCCAGTGAACTCCTGTACTTGCTTTGAATACTACAGTGCTATTGTTTTTAATATTTAAAGCTGCAATGTTGCCATGTAACTGGGGAAATAGCTTTTTGTGTTTAAATATTTTATGGCTTGTTGGAGTCCAAGTACAAGAAGAATTTCTTTAGTATGCTAGAGGCCCACCCTGGCTGAAAAGTTTTTGTTAACCCTTGAATGTATCAAAATTACTCTGCATTGCAGAAATATGTTAAGCATGATTTGACTCATTTAGAGACCAAGAAGGACTGCAAAGTTTCCATCTTTTCACTTTTCTATAGACCTTTGTTTATCTTGTTAATAGGCCTTTCAGTGTTGAAGAAAATCTTTTATTTCATATTGGAATACTTGTTCAGTAGTTTATAAAGATAACATTTAAAAGTGTGTTTATTTATAAATTGTTCCATCATTGCAAGCTTCCAGAACTCATTGATATCAGAAATAAAATCTTAATTGTGAGTATTGGCTACTGTTTGCTATTTCAGAGTTGAACAAATTGCTCTGCCCTCGCTGCCAAAGAAGGCCAATGGCAACCTGGGGTGCATTAAAAGGAACGTGGCCAGCAGGTCAAGGAACATGATCCTCCCCCTTCTGCTCTGCCCTAGTGAGGCCACATTTAGAATATTGTGTCCAGTTCTAGGCTCCCCAGTTCAAAAAAAGACTGGGCTTTTTTGGAAGGAGTCCAGCAGGGAGCCACCAAGATGATAAAAGATCTGGAACATCTGCCATATGAGGAAAGATGGAGTAACTGGGTCTCTTCAGCCTGGGGAAGGCTGAGGGGGAGTCTGATTAATGTTTATAAATATGTAAAGGGAGGTGGGAGGGAAAGGGAGAAAGCCAAGCTCTGCTTGATGGTGTGTAGCAGTAGGACAAGGAGCAATGGCATAGAACTTAAACACTGAAAGTTTTAACAAACATGCATGAGAACTTCTTTACAGCAAGGGTGACAGAGCACTGGAGCAGGCTGCCCAGAGATGTTTTGGAGTCTTCTCCTATGGCGATATTCAAGACCCAAATGGATGCCAACCTGTGTGATCTATTGCAAAGTAATAGCTTTAGCTAGGGAGTTGGACTCTGATCTTTTGAAGTCCCTTCCAATCCCTGTGATTCTGTGATTTTGTGATTCTGTGAATGTCTCTTAAAAATCTGGGAAAGAGCTACAGCCCATTTGGCTCCTGTGAGGTATGTTCAGTGTCACCAATCTTGCAAAGTTTCTTCTCATCCAAACTGGAATCTGCTGAAATTTGATCTCTTCTGAAGGTTTGTGTCTGTGCACTGATGGTGAAAT
Source organism: Excalfactoria chinensis (assembly GCF_039878825.1). Lineage (NCBI taxonomy): Eukaryota > Metazoa > Chordata > Aves > Galliformes > Phasianidae > Excalfactoria > Excalfactoria chinensis. Next base: position 120,751,569 of record NC_092826.1, read on the forward strand.
CAGAAAAAATAAAAATAAAAAAATGAGTCCAGAAAAAACAATTTCTGATGTTAGCAATGAAACAAAATGTTTTGAATCAATCCCTGAACTGCAACAATTTTCTGCATGTCCCATTTCAATGATCTCATTGCAAATACAGTAAGTACTGACCACATATGGGAGATGGGTTTTGCCACTGCTTTGCATAGACAACTAAAGTAGTAGGTTTACTGTGAAATTAAGGAATAGGGTTAAGGCCGAGCAACATCATGGGTACACTTGAGGATGCTGACTGCGCAGGACACTCATAGATATCACAGTGTTACAAACCCCAAATCGCTTAAAACCTCGCAATAAATAAATAAATAAATAAACTTTTCTCGTGAGCTTCTGTAAATGACAGAAATATTTGCCTAAAATCCTAATGTTAATGAAGTATTTTAGGGGAAACCATAATTAACTTCTTCAAGGATGAAAAAAAATATACAGAGGATAATCACTCTGCTGAAAAACACGTTTGTTTTCTCTTTACATTAAAAGTTAATGATGTGCGTTGGCAAGCAGAATGAAGTACAGATGATGGTTTGAAAGCACCCATGCCAGATGTTTGGAGTAGTTTTTTTCTGTGCTCTGTTGCTCACACGTCACTCCCAAATGTTGCCTGCAAGGCTGGCCTCAGGGCTCCTGATGCAGGATCTGAAAATCTGTGGGTGAAACTTTGTATTTGCTGACCTAACCTGAGCACGGAGAGCATTATAGATAGGATGCAGGTGCTATAAGATTTTTGCAGGTAATGTCAGCACCTGCCAGGCACTGGAACTTGCAGCCCTGGTCTGAGTGCATGGCTGTCTGTATGACATGGAACACAGAGGGACATCTCATTTATAACCAATGAAAAGCAATGGATTGAGTAAGGAGACCTAAAATCCAAAATGAAACTGGAGAGGAAAAATCCATGATTTTCAACTTTACTCTCTGCAGTTTCTAGATGTATAATTTATTCTTTTCCTAAACACAGCAAGGATATCTGCTTCAGTCGGTAGCCATAGGTTTAGCACACTGACCTTGGATATGAGAAATCACATTCAATTTTCTTTTCTGCCTGAAGGTATGTGAATTGAGATCTATGTGAGAGACTTGGCCATCATGTTAGTCTGGGAGAAATGTGTTGAAAATTGCTCTTGCTTCTCCACTGTGCGTGGAGAAATTCGGAATTACTGTGGCATAGAGAGGAAGTGAACCTCAGAAGGACTCCGTACTCCTGTGCTGACAGCAGAGAGGAAGATCTGGGAATCAGCCACTTTCCAACAGTTACTTGCAACGTAGTTAAAATTTATATCAGTATTGGAAGAGGGAGGATTGAAATTCTTTTCTTTTTCGTCCCATTGCTAGACTGCAAAGTCAGGCTTGCTCCCTTCAGCAGTTAAGCACCCCTATGCCAACACAGCAACAATCCAGAGCAACAGTACAATGGTGCCTGAGTGTGTGCAGCCAACATAGAGCAAGTGTAGGGCCCTGTGGAGAAATTGGCTTCTCATCAGAGAAAAAGTGGCTGTTAGCTCTGCAAGGGAGGGAGCCCTGCAAGGCGTGTGATGTGGACATGTACAGGAAGGTCAGTGAGATGTGGTGTACTTGAGTGCTGGCCATAGCACAGGCCCTTGAGGGCATGGAGGGAGCCCTTGCTGCTCCAGCAGAACAGGGTGGGGGATAAGAAGGCAATATCTTGCTTGGTGCCACTAGGATTGCGTGCATTTAGGATTCTGTTTATGATATCAAAGGTGTTGGATAAAAAGCTGGGAGGTGAGAGGGAGTAAAACGTGTGAGAATGAGGGGGAGCAGCTTCTGAGAATGTGCGAGAGGAACAAGTGCAAGGGGGTGTGGATGAAGGGCATTGTATGTGACTAAATGCCCAAGAAAAACAACTTTAAGACCCATTCTTCCCTCCTGCCTTCCTCTGGCTTCTCTGGGAGCTGCGTGTGAGCACCAGTGATGCTTCTTGCTTTCACTCGGTTACAAAGTTCCTGTTCCAATAGGCTATGCCTCAATTTTTAGATGATCCCAGGAAAGTCTGAGACAAACATATACATCTGAGAGTAATATTTGGCCTGTTGTGCTTTGATCTTTCAGTGAATATTGAATTTTAACTATTAAAAATACATGAAAAGTATTCAACCGCAATCAAACATCACCTACATCGTGAAAAATAAACCCTTCCCAGTTTTGTTGCTCTCTTGAAGTCTTAAATATATCAGATAATGCACTGAATTCCTGCCTCTGAAATAGCTTAATTTTTTATTTCCAGATAGTCCTCTTCCCCGTAGAAGACTACCTTGACCTAGGCTACCTGGAAGTCCAAGTCCAAAGACACTCTGCAAAACAAAGGAATAATGAATGGCCTGCGGTATAAAACTGGTGTGGAATGGCAGCTTAGAAAAATCTCAGCGAAGAAACAGACTGAGTAAAAAGTGGCAGCACATGCAGCAGATTTTTATTCCAGATTTCCATATTCTAGGGATGGTCCATGTCTGCATCTGCCAATATGATTGGCTGTACAGGGCTCTGAGCAACCCGATCTAGCTGTAGATGTTCCCTGCAGGGGATGATGGATGGTGATGGACCAGTTGATTTTAAATGTCCCTTCAAACTCAAATAATTCCATGATTCTATGAACATTATTTTTTATGAGTCTAGCTGCCCTGTGTGGAGTTCCTCCTTTGGAAACCCTATAGCAGGTCACTGATTTACTAATTCTGGATGCAGTGAGTCCTGGGAAGTTTCAGGTTCATACCCCCGCTCCTCCCATTTCATTCATCTGAATGGACACTACTGGGCTTTTGCCCATGCAAAAAGAAAAATAAACAGCACCAACAAAAGACAGCAGGACATCCATGACTGTTTCAGGGGAGAAGTTAAACAAGAAATCTGAATCCAAATCAGGCAGAAATGAAGAGTAGGAGATGTAGGGCAAAACATCATAATTACTTAACTTCCTTATTCATGGGAGGAATAATGTTCCCTGATTTGAAGGTATGGATTCATTTTATCAGTCTCTGAGGAGTAGAAACTCACTGAATTAGCAACATGAAGAAATAACCTGTGCCATCTTTCCAGAGGAGATTTTGTCAGAATCTGAATAGTTTCATAGGAAAATCAAAGACCATTCCTGATATTTTGATGACATAAATACAAAGAAAGTTAAATGAGTATATTCATATTTTGAAATGTACTGTTGCAAAACGAAACAAGTTTAGAGAATGGAACTGTGCAGTGCACTAGAAGCTCTATTTTCAGCCATGTCAGAACTAAAAAAAACCCTATAAAATAAAATGAAATTTAATAGCCTGCTTTTATCAAGACAGCCCTGAAGTGCAGCAATCCAAAGAGACGCAGTGGCAGAGCTGTTCTGGAATTTTCTGGTGAAACTTTTTTGATCTGAAAATAGTAGTTCCATCTAAGCTGAAGAGTTATGTGGAAACTAGTCAGCTGAGAAGAATTTCCAGTAAAATAAAACCCAGGGCACATCAGAAATTGTCTTGACTTCTTGCCAAACTGTCTCATGTTCTGCTTGATGAACAGATTTCAGAATGTGGCTCGAATTCTTTATCACGCAAAATCCCTCATCCCAGGTACTACTGGGCTTTCTAACCTTTGATCTTACCGTAATCTTTCCATATAGCTGCTTGTGTGACACAAGTTGTCCTCCAGAAGTGCAGCTCCTGATTATGCCCACCGTGACTCTGCTTTGCATCAATCCAGGGCGAGCTGGAAAAGTGCAGGTACTTCTCTGAACCCTCATCTTTACGGGGTGAACATCAGTTCATCCTGATCTGGGTGGCTTTTCTTCATTGCTCACTGCCTGGTTTACCCCAGGTCCCACAGGACTGGACAATTGTTTCTCTGTCTTGTTTCAGAAAAACAGAGGACTAATAACATTTACCCAAAACAGCATGTTTTTCAGAATGATGTTTCCATCGAATTTTCCTACTTCCTTGCTGTATTGGAACAAATCAACAATTGATATATGGGTTTTACAATCAAATCAAAACCCTGAGCTTTAAATGTCCTCAAAGAAGGAACGAAATCCTGTGGGATAAAGTCTCTTTCAAAGAAGTGACTACATATCCCACACTCTTCTAATTCTACATTTTCAGTCTTCCATGAGCTGGACCTGGGAGCTATTAATATCAGCAATGACTAGCAGTCTAATAGAGAAAGAAAACTGATTGCTCCTTCCCTGCATATCTATTCATGTCTGTGTTAGTTATCCTGCGGACTTATTAAAGCCCCATGCTGTTAGAAGCATAGAGTCAAAGTTCATTATGAAGACCACCAAATACTGTGTGAGTTACATCACCAAACTGACTCGTCTCTGTTGCAGGAAGTCTACTTAATTTTTCTTGCCTGTAATAGAAGAGACTGCTGAAGAATGATAACAGAAAGCTCAGGGGCTGTAGGACTGGATGCAGCTGTGTTTGTAATGGGGAAGCTGCATGACCTGCAACTTTTTACCTTAACCAGATTAATCTTGTTAGTTTGAAGCTGACTTTTGCATTAGATTTCCCCTCTCCTTTCACAGAATTATTGAATAAGCTGAAATTACTGCCTACAAAACAGTCACTGAAGCTGAAAGAACCAAACAGCATCTGTGAGATTAATCATAATAACGTTTTTGTTCTCCACTAACAACAAAATTTACCTCATTCCCCTACCCCACACATACCTCTATTGATTCAATTTGTAATTAGCAATTCCTGCTGTTTGTAACACATGGAAATGTTTGCTATCAAGAATTTTTGTTTTGTTCACTCACACATGCATAAAATGAGAGTTAGCCCTAAGTATATCTGAAAGAATACAGCACTAAATAAATTCTGTGGCAGACCTTCAAGCAAACGCTCATGGATCATATTAGATATATGTAAAATTAAATCTGAAATTAGTATGTGGGTGGTAATTTATCTTGAGGGACAAAGACTGTAGCAGGCCTCTTACCACAACACCTGCCAGGGATATCTAGCCCAAAAATCACAGTTTCCCATCTGGAGGGAATCAAAAGGGGTGGGAAGCAGGCGGCAGGCCTGGCCAGCCCACACACAGCTCTGGGCTTGGGACAGAGACCCAGCCACGCTGAAAATCCCGGAGCTGGCTCCCCCGAGGCCAGCCGGGTGCTGGCGGTGTCTGGGAGCAGAGGAGTGCCGGGAGGAGCTGAGGTCTTGCAGCAGATGTACTGGCATACTTGCTGCAATGCTGCAGAGCCCTGTCAAGGGAAAATTATTTATCTTTGGCTTTTTGTCAGGGTTTTCAGTAGCTGAGGCTTTCTGCTTGTAAAATATTTCCTTGGTGCTTAAGTTGTTCTCTTGTGCTGCTCTTTTGAGCTTTCAGATGCTTCATCCAGTACGGTCTGACAGGCTCCACAACAGCCCACTAAAATCAGATACATGATGCCAGACAGAGATTTGCCAAACCCCATTTCTATGAAAACTGTCTCCATTTGGTTACTGCAGTGGTGATCTAAAGTAGAAAGTAATATTGTATTCATGAATACATGTATTCATCCGCTGTATTTGACTTTGATGGATAGGTACCAATAATTTAGCAAGTGACATGTACTGACATTCACTCCAGAAGTTCAGACTGTCTCAATAGAATAGCAGCACCAGTAATATAAAGTACACTGCCTTTCTCTCTAGAGCAACATTATTTATGCATGACATGGAATAATGCCTAACATGAGCCATGAAAGGAAGAAAAGTGCAACGAGCGAGTGTGTATATGATATGACCTTGTTAACATTTCACCGCAGCATAATCTTTTTGTACTTTCAAGCATGATAAGTTAATGCATGCCACTGTGAGACATATTGGAAGTGACAGATAGACATCCATTTTAAAAACCTGGCTCAGGGACTGTCACTTTGCCATTAAGCAAAACAAACAATGGACTAAAGAATGAAAATGAGAACCCTTATAGAAACAATAAAAATCCTTCCTTTTCTTCTTCTGAATATTCTCAAATACCCCTCAGCTTCTATCTGTAAAATTTGATGAGGTAAATCTAAGTAATGAACATACATCATGACAAACAACTTACAGTTTAATCCAGAAACCATGAATATTGGCATGAAAGACTGCCAATCACATGTGAATCTGAGGATACGCTAGTCATATAGAAAGCATCCCGACAGAAATGTGAAAACCGGTCTTGAAAAAAGTTATATAGCTGAATCTTTGTGTATATTCAATGCAGGGCCTCTCCTGGAATTAACTTAAAAGAATGAATGTTGTACAAAGAGGATGTATATATTTAAATGTTATCATAAAATAAGCTTGCTCAGATTTAGGTTTTTGAAACTGGCGAAGCACTTTCTTCCCTGCATATGGAACAGTACAGCTTGACTAGTGGGAAACTGTGAGCTGTCAAGTGGATGTCCAATGACACAAAACAAGCGAATGGTTGCTTGATCCATAGTACACCATCAGTTCAAGGTAAACATCAAGAAAGATTTCTCTAATACAGTGCCGACAGACAGCTAGTCTGTTGCACCGCTTGTGGCATAATTCTGATTGATAAGAATCCTTAGCAAAACTGCATCACTTTTACATAGCAAAAGCAAGATCTAGATATATGTCTTCTGTGGGGAGAAAAACCATCCCATGGAACAAGCAATGAAGTTCTGACTCTGGAGCTACATTTTTCAGTTTCTCAACAAAAATATACAATTTCAAAATGAATAGAGGACATTTGCATGGTTCAAGCTATACACTGATTGCTCAGACTACTTTGCCATTTGACTTCTTTAAAGACTATCTTGCTTAGGTTTAGGTTTTGAATAGTTTGAACTCCGTTGATAGTCTTGCCTCTTCCAAACAGCAAGTCTATTTCCAAATGATCCCAGTAATCCTGACAGCATATGGAGTGGTAATTCTTCTGTGTGATTTTTCTCTCTTTCCTTTACCTTTCTTTCATATGCACACAGATAATACAGAATTTAAAAGAAGTTATTCTTCCCTCTTTGAATCATTGCAAATGTTCTTACTTGATCACATAACATTTATTTGGTCAAAACCTAATGTGGAAATGGGTTTTGTTTTCCAATTTTGTGGTCACTGGATGCTGGTAAAATGAACTAGTAGTGATGTAGCATTTGAAGGGAACTATGAGAGCCCTAACATTTAAAAAGGTGAGCAGAAAACTTTCTAAACAAACTACAGTTATCTTGAGCATTCTCTGGAGTTTCTAAACATGCTAAGGGTATAATCATAGAATCATAGAACTGCAGAATGGCTTGAGTTGGAAGGGAACTTAAAGCCCTTCCATTTCCAACCCCTTTGCCATGAACAGGGACACCTGGCACCAGATCAGTCTACCCAAGGTCCCAGCCTGGCCTTGAACACCCCACAGCTTCTCTGGGCCACTATTCACTCTCTTGAGAATTTATTCAAAATTTCTAAACTAAATTATGTTATTTTAGTTTCAAGTCAACACCTCTTGTCCAATCACTACACCATTTGATAAAGAGGCTTTCCCAGTCTTTTCTGTAGACCTCCTTTAAGGTCTGAAAGACCACAATGAGGTCTCCCCTCACCCTTCTCTGCTCCAGACTGAGTAAGACCAGCTCCCTCAACTTCTCTTCGTAGGAGAGGTGCTCCAGCCCTTTGATCACATCTGTGGCCTCCTCTGGACCTGCACCAACAGCTTCTCATCATTCTTGTGTTGTGGTCCCAAGACCTGGAGGCAGTGCTCCAGGTGGGTCCTTGCAAGAGAGGAGCAGAGAGAGACAGTCACTTCCCTTACCCTTCTAATCATGTTTTAAGGTGCAATTGACATTTCTGCAGTAGATACTTTTTGACTTTAGTTGTGTAGAATACACCACTTACTCCATATTTTTGCTTTGTTTTGTTCTTTTTTCTGTTTATGGTGAGAAATAGGACACCCTTGGAGAAACAGTTTTACTGTCAGTGGACGAAAAAGTAATTTTCCTTGACATTTTCCCCGTGAAATACATTATTATTTTTTTTTTTTAAAGGGGGAAAAAAGAAAGGTTACACAGGTCTGAAACAGTTTGCATCTAGAGATTTAATACATAAAAAAAAAAAAAGGCATTTTCTAGACAAAAAGCTTGAAAATGTACATGACAGCCCCACATGCTTCCATGGGACTGCAATGAATGTAGTGAAGTATTAAACAGTAAATTTGGCACAAAACAGATTGGAATTACAGTTGCCTAACTTTGTAAATCTTAGTTACAGAATAAATACAGTGGAAATGCCTAATCATTTCACTGAAAACCCTGTTCATTGGTGAGGGTGGTTGAGAGGACTGACAGGAAGCAGTAAATGCAGCATTAAAGCAAATCAGTAATAACATCTTTTTGGACATTATTTCATTCTTTTTCTTTTTCTTTCTTTCTTTTTTTTTTTTTTTCCCTATTTTTATTTTAAAGCAAACAATTTCCTGTAATTTTTTCTCTCTCTTTTTTTCTTCTCTCAAGTTTTTGCTTTTTCCATCACAATCCTTCCAAAAGAATTGAAGAAATGGGTAAGGAGATTTTTTTTTTTTTTCTGGAAGTCTTTCCACGATCTTTAATCATGGAAGAGAATTTGTTAAGAAGTCTGATGGAATAGATTTTTCTCATGTCACACATCAAATTTAATTCTTTCAAACCAGCGTTGGGTGGAAAAAAATCCAAATCATGGACTGAGCCATTCTTGTTTCAGCATTGCCCCTCTATAAGGCAAATGCAAACTTCAGATCTGGTCTCCATTCCATCCCTTTAGTATTCAGATTGATGTTTTGTTTGTTTGTTTGTTTGTTTTTTTGTAATTACTATAAAGAGATTTGCTGTAAAATGTTGATCCTGAGTGGAAGTATCCCAAAATCCCTGCTGCTGAGTTCCTGGGTTTGGCTTCCAGCTGTAAACCTGAACCCACATCTGACCTTTAAAAGAATTTGGGATGATCTTTTTTGTGTGTGTCTTCTGAGGGTGTGTGCTTCTCCCTGCTACAGCCACAGCTGCAACCGTAGGACTTCAGTTCATGGTTTCTCTTACAACAAGATGCACCTTTCGCATTACTGTGTGGAACACATTTAGTTCTGAGAGCAAAAGCTTGTTTCTTTTCCTAATATTCCTCAAGTAATCCCCGACCTTAATAAAATCTGAAGATTTTTCTAGCTTGTTATTTACAATCATCCCAAGATCATTACCAAAAGTCATCTTTAGAAAAGGATTTTCACAGAAATGATGGCTTCCAAAAATGTCAGAGACATGCATCAAAGGGCTTACAAAAATGAAACAAGTAGTTGTGCTCCACAGATGTTTTGAAAGTTTTCATCATCATTATTAATTAGCTCAGTGAAATTACTGTTCAAAAGAGAAATGCTTGCCAGTAACTGCTCATCTCATAGAGTGTTTTGTTTTAAGACTGTGTAATACCACTGATGGATAAAGTTCTAAAGATTTGAAAGTTGGATTGTTGATGTGAACAACTCGCAGTTCATATTTCTGTCTGATTTTTCCTGAGGTTGAAAACAGCCTCACAGATTAAACATCTCTCTGGGGAGACTGAGGGGAGTGCTTTTAAAACAGAGGAGACTTGGTGAAGCAAATGAGACTGATATCTCATTGGTCTCAGGGACATGTTTCTGCAAAATCAAAAGCAGGTTTTGCTTTCCATAATTTTATTTGGAGGTGGTCACAGCCAAACCTGCCTTAATCATTTAAGGCTAAGTTTTGATGGCATATGATAGCCATCACGAAACCTAAGTTCTTGCACTTTATTCAACCCCTCCTAATTATCTCCAAATTATCTTTTCTTCTCCCTGCATGTGATTCCATCCAAAAACAATCCCTGACCTCACAGGCATCTTCTTCACACTATCAAGGAAGTCTTTTGCCATTTCATTTCTGCCTCTCCTCATTGACTTCCCTGCAATATGATGCTGAGCTGTCCTCAAAGCTCAGGAGATTTGCACTTAATTTTAGAAAGAGGCCAAATAAATGCATCTTAGATCTAGATCCAAATCTGAAGTTTTCTGTGTCTCTGGCCTTTTGATAAAGCTTTCCAGTTTTGTCATTCCCCTGCTTATTTCATATGTACATTCCCCAGCATGTGGGAGTGCTGTTGTTTGGGTCAGAGAACTGGAATCCTGGAGTCGGGAACTCACATTCTTCTAAATTACTCCCTTCATGGTCTTTATGACTAGTTACTAACTTGTTTATTTAAGTGACACTGACACAGGGTGTTCCTCACTTTTTGTGCCAACTTGACACATAGTTGACATAATTTTTGGAAGCTATATTTATCTATTTTAGAAGCCAGTAACACTTTGAAGCTATGAAAATTGGCACAAATCCCTAAGATGGCCTTTGCAAAACTTAAGTGTACTAACTCAGTGGCAACTTTTGATAATTAGATGTTAAAAGACCAAATTTATCAGTCATTTACCTAAACAAAAGGCATAATTACTAACCTGGAAAGATGGGAGTTAGTTGCTTTTTCTTGTAGACCCGGGTGCTTTTCCAACTTTCTTATCCTCTCTAGATCCAGATGCTCCATTCTTCTGGTCAACATAAGAGTTGCCTAAGGCCATTCTCACTGAACTAGATTAGCTTTGCAACTCACTGTGATGCTAAACACCCCTGTCTTAGTAGCAAAGTTTCAGTAAGCTGGTAACAAGTTTGTTTTGTTTTTGTTTTTTTACCATCTACTATCTCTGAGGGTGCTGCTGTGAGCCACAGTGCCGTTATCACTGCTTTTGGTGCACTTAACCATGTCCTTCACGTTTTGCAAAGCACTGAGTGCTGTTTCAAAGGAGCTTGAGAACTTGCCTGCATTATACACAGCATGTTCTCCACTTTTGCTTGTTTCACTGTAGCAAAGAACTTTGTCGCAATGATTTTCTCTGCTTATAGGATGAACTATTGATTTAAACTGTCACTGTAGAGAAATATTATCATTCCCTCAGACAGTGCTGGAATTTGTCTCTCAAAGTGTACTGGAAAGACATATTTGAGGCAATTTCTGTGCTGCACATCGTGCCAAGCATCTGAGTTTTCCTTTCAGAAGCGCCCAAAGATGTTATTGCCAAGTCTCACCATTAAACCAGAAGACATTATTTTTGGTTTTCAATTTTGTTTCTCTCTCATGGGTTTGCATTTTTTTCCAAATCCAATTTACATTTCATTTGACATCTGCCTTCTTAGGAGATCAAAGTGTTTGTACACTGTACAAATGTAGGTTTCCACACCCATCCCTATTTTTTTTCAGTTTTAGAAGGCACATTATAACATGCGAAATCAGTTTTTCACAGAGCCAGTAGTAACAGAGGCACATATTTCTGCAGATTAATAATTCTCTTTACTGTAGCTCTCATGAATTCTTCTCCTCCCTTTTCCTTCTTCCCTCACGATTTCAAAGTCCACCCAGTGATTTCAGTGATCAAGTCACATTTATACAATTATCTGCTTCAAAGACATTTTTAAGGAGAAAATTAAAAAACAAAATAAAGGATGATCTGGCAACACGAACAATTTCCTCTTCACTTTAATCATTACCATATCCATTTAAAAAATAAATCAATCCTTCTGATTTCAAATAGAAAGGATCTTTTCTAACTTGGTGGTGTGCACCACTGCTATTATCACTACCACAAAATAGAAGAGTAGAAACCATAAGAAGTGCAAATTGCTAGATCAGTTGGCTTCACAAAAGAAAGAGTTGGTTTGGGTTTCCTGTTCCAAACTTTAGGTTTCTGAAAGCTACGTGTTTGCTCTGAATTAATTATGTAGGCTTTCTCTGCAGGCAATGGCAAGAGATGCATACCTCCAGTTCTAAAGTAGCTGAGTGCAATGACCCCTGACACTGCTTGCATTTCTCCATGGGCTTCAGAGATTGCCTGCATGACTGCCTTAGAAGAGATGATGACTCTCTGACAGGTAAATATAGGTGAGATGAATCTCATCCTCCATGTCTTCCTAATGAGATAGATATATTATTACTGTGTGTGTAACCTACAACTATTTGTGCACACTTATGGACATGCATAGATATAAATACATATATAAATGCATATAAATAAAGAACGCATGTGTGCTAGATATATTGCAGTTGGCTTGATGAACAATAAACACTCAGCTTAGAATGCTTTTGTGCAACGAAACATTAAATTGACATAAATTGCTTTATTCAAAACAATGGAGTACTTCTCTCCAGTCCTTAAATGGAATGTTAGCAGAAACAAAGAAATCCATAAAATATATCAAGATTGTGCAAATAGACCTCCTCTGAAGCCCTTTAAAGCTACCCATTCAAAAACAAACAAAAAGCAACAACAACCAACCAAACAAACAAAAAGGATGATGAAAATGTTCAATTCCATGTATTTATTGTTCTGTGAGACAGTGCCTGTATTGTGATACATTAGTGAGCTTAACACGCCTATGGAGTCAGCGACCACGACCTGTTAGGCACATACAATACAATACAGTAAGATGGCTTGCCCATTCGGGTGAGATATAGAGAAATCAGAAAGCTCAGTGCTCACACTGCTAAACCTCAGGAGCTACACAGAGCCAATGGGACAGCGCGGCGTGCATTTATTTCCCTGAATCTCACACAGATGGTAGCCCTAATTACAGGCTGCCAGCTTCAGCATTTCCTCCTTCATGCTGGTTTTATTTTGGTTTGTTTTCACATGATGTATTTCTTCTCTGGTACCACAAGGACAATGAAATAACAGTCTAGGGCTACTGTTATTGAAATTTCTTAACACAGAGCAAAGTAATATATATGGGTGAAAAGGCTGCTTCATTTTATTTTTTTAAACACTTGGAAGCTTGTATAATGCCATATATCCCATATGTCTCTGTGGCAGTTATTGTTGAGTAATGCAGAAAATGACCTTGCTTGGTCTCTGTTTGTGCAACTGCCTCTTTCTTTTGGCAAAGAGTAGCATAAATGCATGGATGTAGAAGTTTCCATTTCACTTCTTGTGAATAAAATATATTGGTATGTACATGTACATAAGGATGATGTAGCCATATCCTTTTTTTTTTTTTCTTTTTCTTTCTTTTTTTTTTTTTTCTTTTCTTTTCTTTTCTTTTGTCTTGTTTTAATGGTGTGCTCATAGTGCATGATGCTAGTAGGTGATTATGCAGTTACCACTCCATTTTCTGACTTTGCTTTTCAGACCTGCAGTGAAAATGGTGAGCAAGGTGGGCAGTGCTTTTCTTCACCTGGTACCACCTGTGAGTGCACAGCTGGATCAGTACAGTTGTGATGCTTGAAGTCCTTCAATTTAGTAAATTTTCCCTTGGATTTATTATACTTTGCCTACTTGGTGTTAATATATATATATATAGTAGGAAAATTGGCTCCTTTTTTTTTCTTGTTTTCACTTCAGTGCTTCATAGGACATGGATGATCAGGAATAAACATTATAAAAAATAAATAAAGCAGTATGTTCTTAATAAACATCTTTAAAAATAATAATAATTTAAAAAAACTACCTCTTGCAGAGCTGGTCAACCGCAGGAGCTCATAAAATGCCAACAGAAAATACTGTGTTCCAAGTACAGCATCTTTTCTGTATTGTTCTTATACACTAAGAATTTTGTTAAAAGGTGGGGTGCTGGAAATGAGAGACATCCTGGCAGAAGCACAAGCAGTTTTCTGAGAGACTCCACCCACTAAGAAATCTGAGAAAGCAGCTGTAGGCAGAGGAATGATGGCAGTGGGATCTGGAAGTGATCCTCAGAAAGAGTGAAACAACAGGAGCACTACACTCAGTTCCACCTTTACTGCATCCAAAAGCAAAGAAGTAATGCTTCAGTATTTCCAGTCAGAAAGTGCATTGTGAAATCCACCCTGCTCCTCAACTCCTGATCTATTTGGGAAGTTATTTCTGGTACTGAGAACACTGGTAAAATAATTAGGAAAAGCTTTCAAAATAATAACCACACATTAAGGTCATTTACTTGCAATTGTAGACAACCATATCACCACGCTTTACAAATACAGCTTAAAAAATGGCTTCAAACTGTGGTTATAGAGCCCAGTAAGTTCCCAGAAGTCCAGCTGAGACTCTCACTCGTTTCATTGTTAGTTCTTTTTGTATTCTCCAACCTGAATGCACGTGCATCCATTTTATATCCACTTGTCCTTGTACTCACTTGCCCTTCAGAAGAAAAGACTCTTTCCTCTCAGAGACATGCTTAAAGAAATAAACAGTGTATTCTCTGAGACTTTCTTGTGCTACATAAAGCTATCAAAGTCCTTTCAACTTCTATGTGATGTGTTTTCCATTCTGTGGTTATTGTCCTAGCCCGAGCTTTCACCTGTTCTGTTCTGTACTCACCTATCAGTGATGGAGGTAATGGAGACTACTCTAGCAGTGCATTGTGTAATCATGTCAATAGTTCTTTCTTTAACTACAAAACATACCGTAAATCCTTGGAAAAACCTTAAAAACTGACTCAGGGGAAGTAAATGGTCATGCAGTATTTCTATTTGGTTGAAATTCAGACCTATGAGTCACTAAAGATTTGAACCTTATTCAGTGAAGTTTTGTAGGTAACTTGCTCATTTGTCAGCCAAAGGACATGAGCAACCTTTTCAGTGTGCAGCTAAGAACAGTTGTTTCTTAATGATCTTAAAGAGAAAAAATTGGTAGGATGGGACTTGTGGGAGTGTTTGTTCCAGGCTGGAAAACTGTAAATTAGCTTTAACAAGAATGTGATAAAATGGTCATAAAAGTAGAATTTATTATTTGTATTCTTTGGATCCTGAGGCTTAGTGTCTACTTCAGACAAAGAAGTCTACGTCCCTGCCCATCCTGTCCTCCTCCAGCACGGGAGGAGCTCAGGATCCCTGCCAGCCATGTCCTCCTCTCGCTTTCTGTTTTTATAAAGCACTTTATGTATATTCATTTTTTGCTTTAACTTTTACATTGTTATGTATTTTTTAGTATAAAAAAATACCTACCCTGGAGTCGGGAGAGAAAACTACAAAATAGTTTAACATTTATCCCCATTCAAATGTGCCTGTCTATTCTGGAGGATGCCAGGTGCTTCAAAGGCTGCCAAACTTATGGCAGGGCTGTGCGGCGCAGCCGCCTTTGAGAGGGAACTGAGCTAATAGCCCCACATGTATTTCATTTAAAAATATGGACAAGCATTCAATCAAAATGAATTTTGTCATCTTGGTCAGGACTGCATTCAATCTGCATCGAGAGACATGAAAGGACGCTCTGTTACCCATATTTTATAACAATGACTCATTCAGCTACTGTAATCCCAGTCAGATATAGCACAATGCCATTCCTTGCCTCTTTCTTTTCTTTCAGCTGTAACTTCTCCTCTGCTACACACAAAACTCAGTGGTTGTCAAGAAGGTCTTGTTAGCACCTGCTTTAGGGGCTACCTACTTACATGCAAGGCTTTGCACTTTCATACCATTTTCTCCCTCTAACTCTGACCCTTTTTCTCCAAGTATGAAAATGTGTTTCATCTTCCACTTGCAGCTGCAGGACAGGAAAGCAGCTCCAGTCACAGATCTGTGCGATACAATCTTTTTGCCTGATTTGTCTGATGAAAAATGTATAAGCAAGTGGAAAACATTATTATCCCAAAGCAATTCATACACAAAAGCATTACAGCCCCACTCACCCCAGCAGAGGCAGCAGATAACTCAGCTACATACATATTTTTTTATTATTGTCATTATCTAAAAGGGATTTACCTTCTATCGTTGTTTCCTAGACTGTTTCCAATGCTCATTAAAAGAAGTGGATTAAAAAAAAATAATAAATAAAATTAAAAAAAAATCCTTAGTGAAATCCTAGACTGAGTGAACACTGACTTTTCTCACAACAAAATCAGAAATAATAATTGGGAGAAATAAGCATGTAAATTAATTTGTGGTTCTCGTTAGATAGCACTGTGAAAGATATGCTTTCTTGGGAAGCTGACTGACTTGGATATTGAAGACATGAAGCAATTTTAGTAGCAACGATCAAATGGAATAAAAAGGATTTTCTGTCAGAAAAATCACCATTAAATAACCAAACAGGCAGCACTGGATTGCACTCATGTTGGGACATGCAGTTTCCCTTAAGTTGGTGGGAGAAAATAAAGAAAGAAATGTAAGGACCGCGTGTAACCCACACAGAAATCAATAAATTGTATTTAAAACAATCTGCCACCTCCCTCCTGCCTGCTGCCTGCCTCACACCAGCCAGGCTGCTGCCTCTCACCAGCTGCAGGCCTCAGGGCAGGGCTCAAGCCAAGGTCTGTGCTCCTCTCCCAGCAAAGGTGGGTTTGAGGGTGATGTGTCCCTCACCCCAGCTCCCAGCTGGCCCCAACAGTGTGACAGCCCTGACCCCACAGCCAGACCTTGGGCGGTGGGCTCCTCTAGCCATGGGTTGTGAGGAGACAGCAGCTGGGTTGGGTTTCTCTGAGTGGCTCCACATTTGGTTCTTGTCAGGCTGGAGGGAGCCGAAAGCGTAGCGATGGGTGGATTATTTCGGCTAAGTGATCAGCAGACTGAAGTAAGTGGCTAGACCACAGGTATTTGGAGACAGTAACTGTAAGCTCAGTGTATGCACTGACTAAAATAGCTTCTCGGCAGCTGTAAGTTATTATGTAAACACTGGAATCTTACATCCTTTAATAAAAGCCACTGAGGAACCAGAGCAAATTTAGTTTTGTCTTATGCACAGTCTTATGAAAAAACATATAAAAAAGTTCCACGGTAGAATGTTGCAACATTTCTAAAGACATATCATTTTATAAGAATCCAACCAAGAAAATTGGACTAGAGTTTATTAAAAGTCAATTTTAAAAATAAATAAATAAATCTATAAACTGTATTAGGGACATCCAAAAGGAGGAAATATTTCTATCTAACAACCTTTTGTACGTGCTCAGTTCTCCCTTGGAATCAAAGCAAAGCACATGAATCAAAATGATGCTTATGGCCAATGAATGCAACTGTTTCTCAGCCTGTTTAAGGATGTGGGTCCCTCAGGTCAGAAGGGCCTCACATGTTCTGATTCCAAAGGAGGGAGAGATGTTTCTGAGCACCGCACCCAACTATGCTCATTGTGTGTGGGAAATTACAACAGCTGCACAGAGTTTAACATGCATGCTTGTGGATACAGGCTATCTTCTACCAGCTAAGCTGTGTCTGGGATCTCCCAATGCAAAGATGACTACATTTTTGGGAGAAAATCACTAAAACAGGTGACAGTCTATTTCCATGTCATTTAACCATCCAGGTATGTGCTTTCTCTCAGAAACAAAGAACATTTTCAAAAACCTGAATAAAGAGCCTCCTATCTCTCTTGCACTCATACACCAGAGAGACATTCTATGACTTTTATACAACTAGCTGAATTCCTTCTGCTTAAGATTATAATAAACAAAATGCAAAGCAAATTCATAAACGACAGAGTATACTTACAAATCAATGAACAGAGGTGAGCTGAAGTCTCAACTGACCAGGAGAGGCAGAGATGCTAATTAGATGTAAAATGGAGCTCTGTGTTCCTGGGACCTGGCTAAGAATGATGCTCTGGTATCAGGAGTTTAGGCTTGTGTTGCTTACTTTTGCCATTGGCCTCCAGATGAAGGAGGTCATGCTAGTCTGTTGTGCTCATTTATTCCTCAAGTGTATAATTTCATGCCTCAGGCTTCTCTTGGACTTTTAGGCCAAGAAATAAAGACCTTTTATTTCCCTTCTTCAGATAAACTTGAATTTTGATTTGCTTAGCTACCACCTGAAGCATCAGAGGCAGCTAGAGCCTGGACAAGCTACATCGGTGTATCTGTTGAAACACAAATCACTCAGGTGCCTTCTAGGTGTATACAGAAAATCTGTGTATACCTGCCACATCTGGGTTTGCAGAGGGATTTTCCTCAAAATTATACTGGTGAGGATGGTTGAATATCATCTACCTACCTTGTTACGATAACTAAGAGCATAAATGCTCTTGTGTTAGAAAACACAAATCATTAGGAAGGCACTTGACCAGTCAGCTGTCTCTTTGATGTATAACAGTGTGCTGTAGATCTGCAAATTGTTACAGGGAGTTGGCAAGCTTTCTGTGGCTCATTTGTGGCTGAACATCTATTGAATGGTCAAATGCAGTAAAAGAGGGTAGGCACAGTATTCTAAATGATGCTTTTCACTCCACGTTCATGTAATAACTTCACTATTTGCACAGGCTACAGCTATACAGAAGAGAGAAAGATGAGTGATGCACAACATCTGGGACATCATGGCATAGCAGATGTTTAATGTGCCCAGCATCCAAATGAATGACCTAGTGGTCTTTCACTAGGAGCTGAGGCCATGTGCAACACTACTAGGGCGGATCTGCTGACCTACCAACATCGACCTTTTTAAAAAATAAATACTCTGCTCTAAAATTCATTATCTACTTTTGCTCTGAAGCTGTAAAATTCCTATGAATTTGTTTCACAAAAGCTTATATTTCAATATGTCTTAAATATTTTACTGAAAGAATTATTCTTTTATTATCATTTAATCCAGTGTAGTATGAACATGACATTTGACAGCCTGTGACTGGAAATTCCAGCTGCCTTTCTGGATTACTAGCATAAAGTTTTTCAGCTGTATATGGCAAGCCAGTAGGGTCAGCAAAAAAAAAAAAAAAAAAAGCAGCCTGAATTTTCTATGCGAATCAGTGAAGCTGCTGCTGGATTGTTATTCCTCCCCTCAGTGGGAATCTGAAGAGACCAAATGAGTTGAATTATCGTCTCTTTACTAGTGGACTCATTTCTCAGAGGAAGGGTCCAGGGAGTGCAGGAAAAGCATTGGGCACATTTTGAAGTCTTTAGAGCTTCATGATCATCAAGAATGCAGGCATGAGGGTCCAGTGAGAAGGCCATCATGGTTCCCAGGTTATGGAAGTTCTTACATAAACCTCCTTCCCATGGGAAGCCATTTTTTAAGTGGTCAGGCTGCGCAAGATGAGAGTTTTGCTTGGCAACTTCTTTGGAATTCAGTGATGAGAAGTAAGCCAATTGTGTATCCCAGAGAATGAAACTCTTGCCTCTGCCCAGCCAGTGCACATACAGGGACCTGAAGTCTTCTACCATCGAGGTTGTGACATAGCAGAGTGCTCACAGTTTACATGTGGTAAACCAGGGAAAACATGGGTGTGAGGAAACCAGAAGTGGTAGCTCAGCCATAGGGTGGAGAAGCAGATTCTCAGCACAAATGTGGATCACTGATAGCTCCAGGCTTCAAAGTGCCCAGGGTATGGCGTGGGACTGCTTTAAGCTGTGTGAACCCAGAGCAAAGAAATGGTTACTATTGCAAAGTCTTACTAACATGTAACTTAATCTGAGTAATCTCATCTAAGTGATTTACATCTTAATGTCAATAACTCAGACTAGAAAAATCTGAATAATATTGAAGGTGCAGAGATCATTTAATGTAAGTAAGTGATTTATTCTGAGAAGGTGGAATAGTATCTATGAGGAAACAGACTTTGGGCTCGTGGCAACCTGATGTGGCTGAGACATCCTGCATGATTTTTGTGGAATTTATTCTTTACAGCGATTTCTCTTAATTATACTAGTAATCACTGGAGTTTACAAAACACTATCCAAATAGTTACAATCCTTTAGAATTCTGGGTTAGAAAAGTCACAGCTTGTAATGAAGACTGAAAAGCATCAGATGAGGAAATAAAACTCTTCCTCCCAGAACTGAATAGCTTTTTTTTTTTTTTTCTCCTGAAAAACAGCCAGCCAGCAAAGCCACCCTACATGGCTCTAAAATTATGTTGAGGAACACAATTGCAATGTACTAAAAAGGTTGTCACACATGAAAAATCATTCTTCTCAAAAAAGGCCAACTTCTGTTCAGTCACGATGAATGGCTCAGCTAAAACACAAAAGGCGTAGAAGTCCGGCTCTCTTTCCTCAGGCAGCACTTTCACAGAAAACAAATGGCTTGTTTCCTGGGGAAAGCCAGGCAAAACATAAAACTGAGGCAAGGAGTAGATAGACACAGTGCAGGAGCACTGGGTAGGGCAGGAAAGAAGACTTCAGCCACAAAATCCAGCTGTTAATAGGCAGGAGCAAGGCAGCCCTCTGAGCATGATCCTGTGTAATAAGGCATGGAGCTGCAGGGAACCTGGCACAGTGAGGTACAACTTTACAGTTTTGAACAGCAAAATAAACCTAGCCACACAAAGTCATTTGTTTTCCTTCTCTCCCAACTCTCAGTTTGCATATGTAAATGTGTCCATGGGGGTGAAATATCCTTCCTTCTGAGCATCCATCCACACAGGCACTTCACTTCCTAGCAGGACCATCCCTGTGCCATACACCATCATCTCCAACCTTCCCATGAGCAAAAGAAGGGAGGGAGAGGGGAAACAAAATATGATTTGCATCATGGTTACTTCTCAGAGCTTTGTCATGCTCAGCTAGGCTGGGCTGATGGCTCTTCTGTACTGTGGCATGTAGAGGATGTCAGAGGCAACAGCAGAGATGGGGAGAGCTGGTGTCAAGGGCAGCACTGGGGGACAGAGCAGGCTGGTCTGGTAACTAGAGATTAATACTAGCAAGCTGTATTTTTTTGTTTAGATAGCAGTTAGGCCTTTTTTTTACCCAGCCACAGGGACAGATGAGCTGCCTACGGGCTCTACTGACATGGGAATGAGCAGTGAATCCTGGTGGGACAGAGATCAGGCATGAGTGTGCCCTGAGATGCAGAATAAGATCGACCCAGCAAGACCTGCATAAAGCACTGACCTGGATGCCTCCATAAACCCAGAACAGGAAAGGATTTAAGCCACTTTACCCCACCTGACTTCTGGGCTGAATCTGCCTAACTTGGCACAATTTAAATATTTCCTTTGTCTGTGTATACCAGAGCCAGTACTGGGCATTTGACAATTCCTGTACTATTTTCTGCTCAAATAGCTTTTTCCATCTTAGCTTTTCCTACTCTTTCTGAAGTAAAATACCTCAATAACAGACCGTTAATTACAGCAGGCACTTGAAGGCTAAGGATGAATCGAGGATGGCAGAAGTGGCCATGGGAATTTAGGGGAGTGATACTAATGGAATCATCCTAATCGCAAGCAGGGATGTGCTCTCTGGAGTCATGCTACCACAGAATTACAGGGAGAGGTGATCTGGTCCAGCTCCCAGCTCCAAAACCAGGCAGATGATGCTCGGCCCCTCTCGGCAGGTGTTCATCTGAGTGCTCCATAATGGGCTTGGTGATGGAGATTCTGCAGACTGCCTCTAAAGCCTTGTCCTTATGGTGAGAAGCATTCATTGCTGTGACTTGCTGCTCCACATTATCCCAACCTGGCTTTTAGCTTAGGACTGCCTTTGAATAAAGTATTCTTAAATTTTACCCTTTCCTTTTGTAAAAGTGGAAACAAATTAATATTCTCCTCCTTAATAAGTGTGCTTATATGAAGATGAGCTTCATGTCCCTCAGACTGCTCTCCCAGTTTTCACTTATTTCTGCCTCCTGAACCAAAGCAGGGGGTGTGATAAAAGAACAACAACTCAAAAGCAAGCAGCAAGCACAGCTCCTTACTGAATGCCCTCTCTAAACCTTTACTATGCCAGGAAGAGCAATTTTACCAAGTCCCTGGTAAAGCAAAGTAATATTATTCTATGAACTCCTCAGCAGTGAAGTGGTCAATTTATCAGGTGAATCATGGATGTCCAACCTTGCCTTGGCCACATGGACTGAAGAGGAATTGTCTGCCACAGAGTGATGACAAGAATAAGGAGTGACTGTTAGGCAAGGGACATTTCTCTCTGATAAGACAGGTCTTACAGATGCCTGGTAGAGAAACATGATCTGATTTTTGAGTTGAATGTCTGTCTGTCTGATTGCAATTTTACACATTCCATTTGAAAAATTGCAGGTGATGTCTTTCTGTTGACTGAAAATAGAGTTGCAAATATGACAAAGAAATTGACAACTTTTTGCAATCTTGAAACCTCAGGTTTCTTTATCAGAATGGAAAAACATGGCTGCATATTTTTCACAGCTCAGAGGACTGTACACACCATTACATCAAGGTTTGTCAGCAGCCTATCCCTAAGGACCTCTGCAGCACTGTGAGGGTGATAGCAGAGGTATCCAAGCCTTCAGAGTTCGTAATGACAGTAAAATGGAGACATCTGAAAATACTGAAGGAGTATGCCTTCAACCAAGCAGAGCACATTGTTGTCCAGGGTTATGTAGGCTTTACAACTACCCAAATACTTTCACTCAATAGAAACTGGGTAGTCAGTGTTGTCCTGAAAAATACTGATTTTACTGTGTTATGAAAATGTATCTGCCTTCCAGAGAAGGATGCATTGCTATGTTCACCAATCTTGAATCAGATGTTGAGATATAATGAGAGTGTAGATCTGATGGAGAGGGATCATATTATACTCCAAATGAAAGAAAATCAGAAGAAGGGCTTCTGTCTTCTGCAGCCAGAAGAAAGAGCCTGCAGAAACTGTAATAAGGCACTGCTATGACTCATTGCATCAATCAGTAATCATTTATCTGGTATCTGGGCTGCTTGATGGATTTATCTGTTGTCTCTTGTCTTATGTTTAGTCTGTGAGAAATATGGAAGAGAAACTGTCTTCTTTGTGCTGATGGGAGGCATCAGTCTCTGAGCGTGCTAATTGCTGCCCTAACATAAAATAATAGACAACAACAATTGCTACATTACAAGTGAATATTGAGAATGATGGCAAAGCACACGGATCCCTCTGGTAGCAATTGTAGCAAAATTGGGTAATCACCATCTACTGCTGAATGAAGCAGAAAAAGCTGTGACCTGCAACTACATATGTTGGGGTGCTCTCCAGTTTATCTGTGAAGTCAGGCTCGCCAGCTCCTGAAATGCAATTTGGAAGCTAACTGGAACAGTTCTTCCCAATGGATGTAAAGCAATGAAGGCTCTGATGAGAGACAAAGGGATAAGGATTCGGTCACCTCATATGTTCCAAAATAAACACAAGGAAAAATAAATCTTTAAGAAGGACTTAAAGAAGGAAGGGGGGAGAAAAGTAGAGATAAAGAAAAATACTGTGAGATAGTGTGGAAAAGCATAGCACTCTGTTTGAGTGTGTGTTGTTGGGCATGGAAATGAAAGGAGATGCTGCTATTCCATTTTCTGTGCACTGAATGTTTAAAGTGTGGATGAATCCCTTTGCCTATGGTGGGGGTGAGGGCAGTTCCAAAGTCACTGCTGTCCTGTGTTTCACTGCGGAGGCAGAAAAGCACCAGAGCAAGTGGCCTCTCCCTATTTGCTGACTAACAACTTGTAAAAAATTATTTTATTTATCTTTTTTTGTTTGTTTGTTTTTGTGTTTTGGTGTTGTTTTTTTTGTTTTTGTTTTTGTTTTTTTGCATTATTCTCCTACAAGCAGTGAAAGCAGTCTAGCCTGGAAGAGACAAGCAATTTGTTCCGTCCACTGCTAAATGTCCTGGTCACTCAGTGCAACCCTGCAGAACCGTCCCAGCAGCCAGGTGGTAGCAGGGCAGCTCTGTGCCCCAGAAAAGCTGGACAACAAGGTAGGTTCTCATCTGTGTTGCAGCACAAGCATACACACCCAGCTTTCTCCTGCCCCTATTTGATCTATATCCATCACTAACAAACCTTAAAACATGTCGTCAATAGTCAGATCAGACAGTTGTGCCCCGAAGTGCATTTGGAATAGCTCAGAGCACAGCTTTTCTTGTTCATCTCTATTTTGAGAGCCAGAAATCAGTGGGGTCACAGCTTAGTTTCTGCCTTGGGCTCCCTCGAATATTTCTCTCCAAACATTGCATACTGTAACGCACAATACACATGCCATGTTTCTTTATGAAAATCTCTGCCTTTTGCATAATTACATGCAAATGGGGTCACTGCACCACAGACCTTTAACTAGCATTAAACCCCTCAAATATCACTTGCACTAGAATATCCTATAGGTTATTCTCATTCCACTGTGAATTTATCCCAAAGCTAATGCCCACTCGTGTGTTTTTTCTAAATGTGCAATAATAGCCTAAGCACACACTTTCATCCATTAACCTCATACTGATGGAGATAGCACAAAACTCACAGGGCTAAATTTTAACCTAAGTTCAACTTGTGGACTTCAGTGCAACTGAATGCATAGAGTTGGGCTCTAATTTTGACTCATGCATGAGAAACAGTAGGGCTGTGTAACATGTACTTGTGACTATGCAGGAATTACACATATGAAAAATTACATTAAAAAAACCTATCCATCAAGAAAATGACAGCCTAAGGAAATTGTAACTTTCAGCCTTTCTCCTCCATTGGCAACATTAATTGTTTTGAAAACATCAAGTCTGACCACTCACTACATTGGCTCCCTATAGAGCTTCTCTTCAGATTCATGTTCCCATTAAATGGCCTAAAACATTTGTAGAGGCAAAAAATGTACTTGAGTATTGAATTAGCTTGGCATGAAGGATCCGTCTGTAACAAGAAATAATGTCTTTTGTCCAAGAACTTTCCAGGAAGAAGAGTCAGTGCTCTGGCCTGTGCATCTGACAGGGTTCTTAATCCATTTTCATCAGTAAAATAAGAAAAATATAAATATATATTAATTAAAACAAAACAAAACAAACAAAGAAAAGCACAGAGTTTGTAAAATTCCAGAAATGTCTATGTACATGAAAAGAAAGTAAAACTGTGAATGACATGCATGTCCTTACTTTCTGTGTTGTCAGAAAGCATTCCAGTGAAAGCATTCAGCTACAATGGAGAGTAGCATATAAGAGCTTGAATGGAAAGAGCAAGAATATTAGCACATGATATACAAAGTAAAAGGAAATCGATAATCTTTCAGCTACCAGGTCACTGGGTCAAATCTATCCCTCATGAACTCCAGAAGTAATGCCTCTTATTTTATTGTGTTGGCTCACTGTGTCAGAAGTGGATACTGGTGGTAAGGCAGCAGAGGTTGACCTTTTCCTCCAATATTTATTTCATTACATTTTCTTGTTGTGTGACAGATGGCAACAGAAGGGCAAGGTGACAGAATGGTGTCTGACATGGAAGTATATATAGACTAAAGTACGGCACCAAATTCCTTCATGAAGAAAGAATGGCACCATTGACATTCCTTGACTCGTGATGCACGTTTATGGAGACCAAATAGTGGATACAAGCACAGTGAGGCTGTGGGTGGTGTGTTTCAACAGTGACAATAGTGACTGAAGGACAAGCCCACTCTAGATGACCATGCACAGGTGTAACAGCACAAAATCAAGAGCTCATATGCACAAATCAGCTAATGGTGGAGACAATGTTGAAAAATAGCGTTTTGTGGCTGAGAAATCAATCTCTATCAAATAGTGTCACTGTGTTCTTTTCATATGTTGTAGTTTCCATGGAAATAGGAGACGTTACTTTCAGAATTACCTTTGTAATAACAGATCTGCATGCAGCTTTTTGGTTTATCAGTTCCTCTACACAGAAGAAATCAGCAATCAAGTTTGACTCAACTAGAGGCCAACAACCTTGAAATGAACTAAGACAACATCTAAAGCTACATTGTGCTGCACAGAACTGAATGCATTCTAGTATTCTGGGACACAAGAGGAGTTTACAGGATCATGAAGAAAACTTTCCTTGTGAATGTTCACTGCTGGACTCCCAGCTCCTTCCTCCAAGTCCTCTGCAGTTCACCATTACCCAATGAGACAAAGCATGCTGTGTACTGCAGGAAGTCCAAGTGCTAACTGCAGATCGTTGCATGAAGTCTTGGTGAGAGGGCAGTAAAAATTTCAACTGGTACCAAAGTTAAATTTCACAGTGAGGCTCCATTTTATTCTGCCTCCTTTTACAGACCACAGACCCGAAACAAGATCATGGAAGAAATCTTCAGCCTTAGTCAGAGCAGCAACAGGATTGCTTGGCCATTTCTACAAACAAACTCTCTTCAAGTATCTACAATCTGGAATACTGCTGTAATATTAAGATTAATTAATCCATCTTCCCACTGACAGTGATCTTTGGTGTACAGTGCTTTATGATGCAAAATTTTAGCAGCACGTGTTAGATACATGCATAGCCTTACAACAGTTTCTTTGGCACAGAATTTCATCTATCTATCCACATATTTTAAATATGGTTAGTAATTTTTTTTTGAGTCCATTTATATCAATACTTTATTATGGATTTTAAGGAGGGGTATAAAACATTTCTGTCATTCTCAACTCTAAATTTGCCCAGTGTGATTAAACATTACCTGTGGGAGGATAGGTGTGATGGAAAAAATGGAGGTTTGCCAGACAAATATTACTCGAAGAAGGTTTAATTTTGCAAGTGAAGAAATTCACGCAGTGCAAGGAAAAGTCTTGAAAGCTTGAACCTGTCCCCTCTTACACAGTCCATAAGCTGCCCCAGACCTCCAGTTAGAATTGCTGTCAGCCAGTCTGGAGATTTACAAGCACTGTAGTAATGGTGATTAGAAACCACAAGGTCAGAAGTCCAGCCTCACAAGGAGGTCTGAAGATATGGTGTCTACACTCTGGGGTTCACAATGCATCGAAGTGTCTCACAAGAAACACTGCATCCTTTCAGCTACCCTGGAGATGTTATGCATCAGGGGACAAATCTGATGTGAAATTTCCTAGCACTGTAAGGGCTTCAGAGTCCTGCCCTATATTTTTGTTTCTGGAGGCCATTTTTAAGAATCCATCTGTAGATGAAGGAGTTAAATGTTATATTTCACCTCCTCCGTGACTCATACTGCAAGGCTTATCTAATTCATGTTTATGTGCAGTCTGATTCCTCTGCTAAGTGCTTTTACTCTCCCACCCAATTTGGCATGCAGTGAACAGTGCACAAAATAGATTTAATTGATTTGTACAGGTATTAAAACAGATTATCATCTACGCAGATTTGGAGCACAGTCACTGTGTGTTAGCCAAATAGATGATGCAAATAATAATTGTATGAAACAGAGGGTTTCAGAGAGCTGGGTATTAGTAGATCGTGTTAGGCAGAAAAAGCATTTCATATTTACCCAGCAGACAACAAAGGAGGTCCAAACATAATTGTGAGATGAAGTGAATATCCAAGAATGGATGATTTAGAATGTCAGTGTGGATATTAAGAATAACGTTTTCATGCAAAGGCACTTGATCTTAGCTATTCCAGCAAATAATATGCATGATGAAATGCACCAATTTTCAATGCAATCCAGAGCTTCCCATCAAGGCACTGACCACAGATAAATGCCTCATGAAGGAGGCACAACTGAGCATATGTGTGCAGACCCAGCAAGAAAATTCTGCTCTAAAACTCATATATGCCCAACATCCAATGGATAGTACTGACATACTGATATATTGCTGATAAATAAGCAAAGCAAATGTCATCAAATTGCCACTTTCTGCATGCAGTAAGCGAAGGAGAAACATAAAACAGAATCACAGAATCATTAAGGTTGTAAAAGACCAGCAAGATCATCTTGTCCAACCATCAACCCATCACCACCATGCCTGGTAAACCATGTCCCTCGGTGTCACAAGTTGTGTGAGCCATTGTCCTCTCTCTTGGAAGGTTGTTGTCCCTGCTATTTTGGAACACTGTTACCTATTCATCCCACCTTGCTCCAGCCTGGCACAAGATGACCATGGGCTCCTGGAACTGCACTGATCTGAGTGCAGCACCAGGACACGCTGGTTGCCTGGGGATAAGGATAAAACCAGGGCACTCAGTGATCTTTCCATGCAGCATCCGCAGTGACCGTGCTTTTCTATTAAGTGAAATTGTGGAAGGAAAATGAAAAACCTTGCCTGGAGAAAAAAGGAGGCACGCTGTGAAGACGTAGAGTAAAAGACTCCCTTTTGTGTGCAAAAGGGGGAGGGTTGTTTTTCCAAGGGCATGGGACACTCTTACATGATCAGAGCTATAGAAACTGAAAAAGAAATTGTACAGCATATTCTTTAATCAAATGCCTATGACAGCTGAATTAAAACATTATTTAATAGAGTTTGCTCTGAGATTTGAAGTTTGTTTCTCTTTGTTCCACAGCCCAAGAGACCACTCTTTCTTTATGTCTCCCTGATGTATGAAATCACTGCAGTGTCCCTTGCACAGCTTCAGGAACAACGAAGGCTGGAAAAATACTCTTCTCAGGTAATAAACTCTTAGCTGGCCCGTTTTTTTTTTCCCTTTTACAATGAATGTGCAGTTGAACAGTCTCCTTATTCAGCAATGATCGCTGCTCAGTTCCGACCAAAACTCTGTTGTTCCAGCTGATTTTGAAAGGTGTCTGTTCAGAACAATGTAAACTCCAACAAAACTCCCTCCTGTGATTTTAAGGCTCTTGCACAATTACAGACATCATAGCTCCCAGGCTTTGATTCAGAAAAATACTTACACGTTGGACTTCAAGGGGGTTTTTCAGACACAATGTTAGTTGTCTGTGCATATTATTGCATAGAGGTCTGAAGACGAAGTGCTAGTAATTATTGTTCTCTAAGAGCATGAAAAACAATCAGGAATGGTTGGGCTTGGTGTTCAGAGGCTGAATAGTTTAAAATGTTGATTATTCTATGGTATGATAAGAAAACAAAAGCCAAAACAACTAACACTTACCAGCAAATATCTGAAAAATATTAGAAAGGTTATAGAAGGATGGGTTATAGAATTGATTGTATGCCTACATAGAATTATTCATCACCAAGCGCCTCAACGGGCATTATAAACCAGGACTGCATTTTACTTCATGGTTAGAGGAAACATGAAGCTCTTGCTTTCAAAACCCCAGTCCAGCTTCTAGGAGATTTCTCCTTGAACCAAGGTCAGCCACTGCTTTTGCAATGTATCAGCTGATGTATCACATGTAGATCCAGTGCGCTTCTCTCCCATTCCCTGACCTGTTCTTCCCTACCACATGTTGCTGCCTAAACAGTTCCTCCTTGGTTAGTGGAAAAAAGGAAACCAGATCAAATTTCAAAGACTAAAATACTCTAAATAAAAAGAATAAAAAGAAAATTGATTGCGGTAGGCCCAGATTGTATCCAGAGATGTCAGTGGTATTACTTTTAGAAAGCAGTGAAATAATAAAAAGCCTTGTCAAATAAAATCTTCAAATGAAATTTAAGATTTCCACTGAAAGTGGAAAATAGCACATTATTGCATACTATTATTATTGTGTACTAATACAGTTTTGAAAACAGTGTTATATAACCTTCAGTTGCTTCAGTTCAAACCTATTTATTTATGTTACAACTGACCTATTCTTATCTTACAGTCTTTTTATAGGCAAACATAGCTTGCTTCCAACAACAGTCCTTCTTCTGTGGGTAGCAGAGAGATTTGTACTTTCATTATGACTAAGGTGCAGGTACAGCTTTGTCAAGACAAAGTAATTGCATCAAACACAGACCTGTTAGTGTCTAATAACTACAGAGCTACACGACTGAAATGTGTACTCCTCTCCTCCTGGGAAATCTAAAACCCACTTCTTCAGGTAAATGTGTCTTAGAGGCTTTTTGGTGTCATTGTTCACTGACATATTTGCCATCAGCAGAGGAGAATGTCATGGGACAGAATATAAACTTTTTTTGGAGAGCAGGCAGCACAAATCTGGCCTTATTTTGTTTTTCTAAAGTTCCTTGGCACTGTGGATCTCTAAATAAATATAAAGTCATTCACAATCAAACAGGCAAGCAAGAAATGACAAGTGTTTTGACAGTGTTCAAAATACTTTGAGGTATTTTTAGCATATTTCTGAGTCGTATTAGCTTAACCTGTAATAGAATATAAATGAGCCCATATGGCAGAGATGTAATTATGTTCCATGTGAGAAATCCCTGTGGTAGATTTGGGGAAAAAAAACTCACCACATGTGCCTTCTGGAGGGCACGATTTACACATGATTACCTACTCATTTGCATCGAGAAGAATATGAAGTAACACAATGCTAACAACACTGTAATGAAAAGGGCAAGCAAAGACTCCAGATCCCTGGGGGTGCTGATCCCTCTGACTGACATCCAGTTAGGAGCAGGGAATTCTTCCCTTTAGGGAGTACATTTTATGAAGCGATCTTTGATTATGTGGGCACAGTAATCACAAGTCTTAATTATTATTACTGTGAGAGAATGGGCTACAAATCTCCGGGGAACGTCTCTGTCACAGATACTTTGCCGGCGAACGCTCTAAATGAGTGTTTTCCCAAGGATCATTTTCATTCCAACCTGATATTTAGCTGAAGTTTCTTTGACTACTAGTCATGAAACATTAAATATAGATTAGAGGCAGAGAGATGTTGAAAGTTAAAATTCACCGGAGGTGCACACCCGTGCACTTGAGAGACAGCCCCAAATGTTGTCCAGATGTTGTAGCAACAAGGCTGAGGGTTCCCAAGCTGCAGCACAGCCACAACAGAAGAGAAAGTGGATGTTTAGCATTCCACCGGCCTTCTGTTTAGTTTGCTTGTAGTGTATTAATTTAGCAGAAAGTCCTAACAGCCTGTTAGCGGTAGATGTTACCAAGTATACACTGCCCTGAAAGAATGAAGAAATTCTTTTATAGCAATAAAGGGAGTAATTCAAAGCATGTAATTGATTTTCCACATTTTCAAACTGTGATAAGACTAAGCTTTAGCAACAGAAACATATGTTTGCAGTTTTGCCAATGTTCCTCAATGAATTAAAAAAAAGAACCTATAACTTATTGGTTAGATTGTTAACATGCATTGGGCATTTCAGAGGCTATTAAAGCACTTGCCAAAACACTATCATCTTCTAAACAGAGGTGGTAGGTACGGCTTTTTTTCATGCCACAGGACATGTTTTCGTGATTATCTAAAGTAACTGTTTTTGGAGGAGGAATGTAACAGAAAAACAACGAGGCTTTCTTAATGAGCTATTGTCAGGTTTCTGTGTTGTCCTCCCTTACCTCCTCCACCCTCTTCACTCTGAAGTGGCGGACTGAGGCACAGCTTGTGCCTTTGCGTACTCTCACAGCTCTTCAGCCTGCTGCTGAGCAGTGTCTGACAGCCACGCTGCTGTCCCCAGGCTTCACACTGGTCCTCACAGCCCACTCTGGGTCTCTGATGAACCTCCCTGATAACATCCAGCAGAAGAACTCAGAGTAGAAGCATGTGAGTAATTTCCAAATGTCAAGCAATGCACTGCAGAACAGCAGCAGGAGGCTCAGGTGAACTCCTGCAGCTGTCATTTCAGATAGAATTTAAGTCCAGAAGGAACATTTAGAATTATTATTGTGGCCTTATGCCTCAAACAAGCCTCAAAATTGTATCAGGAATACCTGTATCAAATAAAATAATTTGATGGTGTATAAGAGCTTATCTTTTGGAAAGACAGCCAATCTGAGTTTAAAGGCTCCAAGTAACAGAGCTTCCAGCAAAATCTTTTGATGTTTCTCTCATTCAGCAGTTTTCCTGTTAAAAATATGTGCTTGTTTCCATATTAACCATGTCAAAATTCATCAGTGCAGTTCAGAATGGTATTTTCTTTCTCCTGACACCAGAAATAGACAGTGCAGAGTGTTATGGCCAAACTACAGAACCCACCCCTAGGCTTGTCATGTTTCAGCAAGAGATCACCTTCTTTCAGACATTTTGCAACTTCTGTTTTCTTTCTATCCTCTTGCATTGAGAGAAACGTAGGATGCCTTATAGTTCCTTTATGGGGAGAACAAAAGAAAAAAAAAACCTAGGGGACAGCCTCAAAATAATCTTACCTGCCAGGATACACAAGGGAGATATGGAAAATTTGAGTCTTATTCCCACTCTCTCGGCCTTGGAGTTGACATTTCTCACTTTAAGTCCTGTTGGGCATGCTAAGGTCTGAACTGCAAACTCAGATTCCCTTTGTGTTTCAGTAAATGCTCATGGAAAGCAACTCAGTCTGAGGTGGCAATGTTTGCTGGGACCCACCAGAGAGCTGCAAAGTTTCCAGTGGCTGAGATAGTTACAGCAGAGAGAAAAGCAGAGGTTCGTGTCATCACATGTCATTTGCTCCAACTCCTATGTCAGAAGACTTGCCAGAGTGAGAAGGAAACAGCTTGGAGGGTTGCCTGCTCCCAGTCAGGAGGGTGTTTGCAGTATGGGGGTAAGGAAACCATCTTTTGGCATAGCAAGAAGTTGGCAACACTGACTGAGAATCAAACAGGGCATAGGGGAAAAACCCTCAAAGACTGGAAGTGCAAGTTGGTTCATGTTCATTCCCTCAGGACAGCACAGAGCATCCCCCGCAATGGGTGAATTACTAGGTTTTAAACCACGTAAGCAGGCTTCAGACAACAGGAAATGGGACAAATTCAGTCTTTAAACAAGACTCTCTAGGTTTGAGTTGGCAGATGGTGGGAATAAGTACTGAAGTTTGTCACCATTTCACTGCTGTTTGGTGCCAGGAAGCAGCAGATGATGACCTTGTGTGACTTCCCCCTGGACAAACACAGCAAAGATCAGCATCTGAACCAAGGCAGGTTTCCTGGAGGTGAGAGAAAGGAGAATATAGAGGCCACCTCTGCAAGTTCTTCTGCAAGCAGGGACAGACTTGTTGTTGCTACTGACACAGTGGTGGGTGACGCATTTTATGAGGCAGCCGCACTCTTCCAGCACAAAGTGGGGTTTTAAAATCTCTATATATGAAGTGTAGAGACTGGCTGAGAGATGTGCTTGCTGCCCCTTTCCCCACAGGAACTGGTATTTGTAGAGTCACAAGGCTTTTCTTCTACAAAACAATAAAACTAGAAAGGCAAAATACTGCTGAATTCATTCTGTTGTTTAATCTGACAGCCTGGAAGAAACAGAAAAACAAACAAAATCCCCAACGGTTGCACTATCCTATCCTTCCTCCATACATGCCTCCTCCCTTTCAAAAGCTATGCACAGTGAAAACACAAAAGGAATGCTGCTAACTTCCCTGGGGTTTAGAGAGCTGCCCACTGCGGGCAATGTTGTTTACATGGATATATTAACAGCAGCAAAACCTAACTGCTCAGCTCCAGGTTTTAGCAGCTTATATGGCCTTAGTGAGTAGTTGTGCAGTGTCCAAAGAATACTATGGACTGTGCAAGGTTCTGGCATGAGGGTAATGTGAATGGAGGGTGTTCCTCCACAGATATAGCCAAAACCTTGATGATCCCAGCTTTTCCTGCCTTCTACTCTCAATTTGCACTTAAGAACAACAAATTTGTTTCTGATGCTTTCCAGCCCTTCTTTTGT
Organism: Excalfactoria chinensis; assembly: GCF_039878825.1. Taxonomy (NCBI): domain Eukaryota; kingdom Metazoa; phylum Chordata; class Aves; order Galliformes; family Phasianidae; genus Excalfactoria; species Excalfactoria chinensis. The sequence continues at coordinate 120,784,791 of NC_092826.1, forward strand.
TTGTTTATTTGTTTGTTTTCCCCAGTAGTTTGGAATATAGTAATAATAATAACAATTATAGTAATAAAGAAAAAAACAAAGAAAGAAAAAATGGAAAAGCTACAGGAACTGCGTGTGCTTCACTGCAAATGCTGCTGATGTAATTCTCTTTGAAGTGAGCAGCAAACTCCTTTGGAGGTTAATGAGAAGAGGATCAGGCCCTCCACACTGAACTCGCATTGAGAGCAGATAAGATCTTGAATCACTCAGAGCCAAGCATGTTATTTGTGCAATATGGGCAGGCTGAGTCAATCTCTGAATATTTTTAATGGGTGTCAACGTGAAGTGTTAATTCCACAAGTTATGTTGTTTGCCAGTGCCTGCTCTCCAGGCTGCCTCCATAGATAGTATACATGTCTCCATCACCTATGAAGAATAGCTATTGCACAGAAATTTCCAGAATCACTGCAAGAAAAAACAGCATTGAGAAAATAGAAAATGAAACTTTTACAAAGAACTGGAAAAATAAAATGATGGTAGAAATAACCTGCTCTACCTTCATGTTCTTGGCTTGCATAGAAGTAAAAGTAGTCCCATTTGAAATAGGTACAACAACTTTTCTAGAAAGATCCCCAAATCAAAACAAGTGTTTTGTAACTGGTCATTCTTGGGAAACTAATCTTAATCTCCTTTTTATGATAAAATAGAGGAAAAAGGTACTGAAGAGTCAAATGTTATTATCTGCCCCCAGAAAATGCCTTTATGTAGAGGATCAGAAAAACACTAAAAATATTTTTACAGTCTGATGAAAGGAACGAAGCATTATGAACAGCTTTGGAATGAGAAATCTTTATTTTTTACATTACATTTTTTCTATCCTCATGATCTCAAAGCACTTGTTAATACATCTTGAACCCAAGAAGAAATTATGACCCTACCACGGGCAACAGGAAACTTGTTGTTGCCTTAACAGGATGAGGATTTTACCCTTACTGTAAAGATATCTTAAGAAGCACTGGGCCCAACTGCCCACTTGTATGGAAAAAGTCAGCTGGAAACATAGCAAAACCTACCACACAATTTCCTTTTCATTCTCCCCTGAGGGAAGATTTTTAATCTTGGAGTAGAAAACAGGATCCAAGGAAAGCTGAAGGAAAGTCTGTGGTTGCCATCTAGAAGGAGCTCCCAACCCACCACCCGCAGCCACAGCCGGGCCCATGCCTGCCCTGGTGCAGTGCCTGCCTGCTGCCCTGGGGCCATGCTGTCAGGCAGGCTGGACACCCACAAGCAGCCAAGAGAGCAGCGGGGAGGATGCAGGAGGCTGATTTGTGTCAGGAGGATTTTGTCTAGTCTTTAGAAACACTTAAGCAAAAGTCGTTTCTCTGTTTCTATCTTCCCTGGCTCTGGGACACACTGATGGAGACCTCTCAGTGGTTTCTGCAAGCTCTGTTGAGCCATTTCCTTTCAATATCAGTTGTAGTGACCCTTCAGCTTACCTTTGACAGGGGCCACAGTTTTCAATTCATCTCAGATCCTGCCTATGCAGAAGATATCTCCTGCTGCCCTTCTCTTCTTCCTCCTTGGCCTCTCCTTGCCCACACAACACAGATTCTTGCCTTCCCAGCTCCCATTTCCACCTCTTTCTCTGCATATCCTCAGCAGTGGGAGACAGGAGCCCCAGCATGATGCCAAGAGTGTCAGGACTAGAAGCACTCGTTACAGCATTCTTCACATGTTGGCTCTTTGGGGCTTAGGGCTTTTATGTGTTGCCACTCAGGAACTGCTAACCTTTGCCTTTGTGTCAGGAAGCAAAGATGGCACTCAGACATCATGTTATAGCAATGCCGGTTGAGGCTCTTCACTGGAATGGGAGAGATTTCATTTCCTCACCTTTACAGCTGGGCACAATTTGTTTCTAACAGTTTCACTAACATTAATGTACCCAGTCCTACAAAACACTAATCTCTTGAGCACATTGCAAAATTTAATTTCCCTCTGAACTATTTTTTTCTAAATTAAGAAGTAAATAATGTTTTAGCTTAGGGCTTCATGCTAAGAAGTAACTAATTCCTGTCTCTGCTCACAGAAGGCAGAAGGAAAGCCTGCAGTTGACATCTAGAAGGAGCTCCCAACCACCACCACCTACAGCCACATCGAAGTGAAGATTTTTTACTGCCACAGACAAATAAGTACTGAAAAGTCAACAAGAGTTACAGTAAACTTCCTTCCTTCCTTCCTTCCTTCCTTCCTTCCTTCCTTCCTTCCTTCCTTCCTTCCTTCCTTCCTTCCTTCCTTCCTTCCTTCCTTCCTTCCTTCCTTCCTTCCTTCCTTCCTTCCTTCCTTCCTTCCTTCCTTCCTTCCTTCCTTCCTTCCTTCCTTCCTCCCTTCCTCCCTCCCTCCCTCCCTCCCTCCCTCCCTCCCTCCCTCCCTCCCTCCCAATATTTTAAGGTTTTCATTTCCCTAAAGGTAATCATGAAGGTGTGATTGCACCCTTTTCTTCTCAATTTTATACAGAGCCAATTTATCATAATGCACAGTAATTTTTGAACATGAACAACTGGAAAATCCTTACTTGCTCATGCTATACTTTCAGTGTTAACTCAAGATCAGCTACGTTTGGATAACATCTGTTCTTGTATTTAAGAGTAAAAAGTCTCAAACAAAGAAGCTGTAGAATCGCTTCAGGGCCATTCAGTTCTCTGGCCAGCAAGGACTTTGTGATGAATGTTGTGTGGTCAGACCTCAAAAATAAACTGGTATCTGAATGACTTGTGTTCTGACAACTGCAAGAGCAATGTAGCTCCTACTAAAGTGACAGAGATGGCATGGGCAAGCAAGGAGCAGAATGGGATCCACACAAAGCTGGCTAGGGATGCTGTAATGGCACATGCTTCCGGTAACTTCCTCTGTCAACTGCAGGGATTGAGGGCAGCCAGGATAGCCTCCACCCTAGGTAGGTGGGGGAAAAACAAAACTAAATCCAACACATAACCTGGTAAGCCAGGAACATGAGCCAATTCAGCACACCCCCTATAGTGCTTCTGCCAGTAGGACACCCATGGAGTTCACAGAAGAAGCAAATGTTACCTCTGAGGGAGGGTGGGAACCTGGGAGGGTGGGAACTCAAGTGTCCAGGATGGAGCTGCAGGCACTGAATCAGTGGTGGGCAAACTGCCAGGGAAGACTGACACGCTCTCATCTTTCAGAAACAGACTGCAATCTCCTGTGGCTACCAGCTCCATCCTTCACTTGTGTAGTCATCTAGGCATGGTAGTGGAGGTCAAACAAGTTACCAGTGATAATGCAATAGTAATTAATGTGAAGAAGACAACACAACAAGTCATACGGCATTGATGAGTCATACTGTTAGTCTCTTTAACAGCAATGAGACCAACACTGAGTCATCACAGTAATGTAAGATCTGATACTGATCAAATATGAAAAAAAAACCAACATAAAGACATCCCAGCTTGGGGATACAGATCACTTCTATTTTTCTTCTTGTAATCTTTATCACCAAAATATCACATGATAACTGACTTTTAAAACTGTGTTACAGTAAGTAATTAATATTTGTAAGAGTTGTACTAGAACTGGTCAAAAACACTCCTTCATTCAGAGGGATTCTGCTGATATGAACAAATGAACGTGAACAGACTTCATTTAATGTGATCTACTACTGAACCAGTAGCCTTATATGTTAGCCTACAATTACACCTTCCTAGACATTGCAGGCCATTAATGATGAAGCAGTCTAAAAGACAGCTAATTGCAGATAAATGTCTATCTCTTCAGTTATAGATCTGGAGAAGTTATTTCTAAGATAGCCCATCAGGAATATTTGTCACAGTGGCAGATACACCCTTCCCAACACATCATGTTTACGTCATAGCTTTATGGTTATTGTGAAGTTCCACCTAAATTCAGACACATCACATCCAGTACTATGAACTTGGAGAGAGAGCCTTGGAATACTTGGAGAAGACAAGGTTTGCAGGATCTCCTCTGTCTGCAGCATTTCAAGTGACATCTGTGGCTAATTATGGGTCTTCACTGAGAGTCGTCTGACTGGAAGGCTAGAGGCTATTTATTCAACCTCAAGATAAGCAACCTAATGTTGCTGATTTGAATGCAAACAAGGGCAAGACCTCATGCATGGAAGGCTCTCTGATGTGGTTACACTGGAAGTTTAGACTAAACAAAACTTGAGATCTGAAGCACAGTTGTCAAGGCCTACGAAATCAGGATGCTTTCTAAAAATATATATATAAATTTTTTGAAGTGTTGGCTACAACTAAACTGTCAAAGTGTCATTGCTTTTATCTGCAAATTGTAGCACTTGCACTTATATACTGCTTACTAAGACCTATTTTGCTGATTCACAAATACTCTCCCAATATTTTCTACTTGATTTTATATTCATACAGGAGTTATTACTGACCTAAAATGATTAACAAAATGCCTTTCATGTTTCTTAAAGGGCCTAGTGTTATCTAATCTGTTTCAACACAGTTACTGAGCTACTCTCAAATCAGCATGGGGGCTCAAATGCTTGTGATATGTCCAGGACCCAAAACCGGGGTGCTTATTTTGTTCTTACACAGTTATTTCAGATTTAAAGTGTTTGGAGACTTCTAAAAACCGAAGAGTGAAAGCAAAACCTCAACCTCAAAATCACCACGTCTTTCTTCCTAAACTCAACTCTACCCCATTCTTAAAATTATGATACTGTTTCAAAACTGATCAGGAACTCAGAACAAAGCCCTTCTGTGGCAGCACTTATGTACAAGGGGTTCAACCTAAGCAAGAAAAACAAAGTTCCCTTTCTCTTCATGAGTGTGAATCATTGCCAAAGCCTTCCAAGACAGCCTATGAGCTACAGATGCAAGTATGTGTGAGAACTACAAGGGCAAGTGCATGAGAAACCCCCACAGCTGTGGAACGGAGAGTGACCCTCGCTTCTAATGGGAACACACAATAGAAGGACTTGCATTTTAAATCAACCTTTAAATTCAGAATCCATATGATCTATTCACTCTACATTTGCAAAACATGCAGAACAATGATGCTCCAGTTCAACAAGTGCAAACAGTGATTAATACAAATCTAATAATGAAAAAAAGGGAGGGAATTATTTGATATTTAGGATGTTTAAAGCTGATTTTACACAGTATTGCTACAGAATCCTGAAGCACCATCAATGCAAACTTCTATATTGCAATTCCAGTGTTTGAGCACTAGAGGGTCAATTAGTGATGAAAACAGAGCCTTACCTCAGTTTCCTCGTTTAGACAGGTAAGCAATTTGACCTTTTCTCACCTCTTGAACTGTCAGAAGAAATTCTGCTAGCTGAAGCTTTTTGTGATGCCATGCAGTACTGGGGTGGAGGAGTCATCACACAATGCAACCCTTTTGCAGACAGTACCACCAATAATTACATGTCTCACCAAGATCTTGACTTATTTTCCTGCTCAGCTGTTGCGTGCACACCTTTCAAGTGGATCATGGGGTTGTTCTACAAGTTGCCTTTTTTGACTAGGGGGACAAGAGTCCAATGAGGTACTACTGGTCTGTAGCCCATTTTCAGAAGTACTCATCTTGTGCATTTACAGCAGCCTCTTTTCATATCTAATGATCACCCTTTTGAATCATACCAAGTTTCCAACTACTGTCTATTTAAACAAATTACATCCTCAGCACCATCTGTAACACACTTGCGCCCAACAGGAATTACTGAGATGGCAGTAGATGGCCCCATCCACAGGGCAGATTTCAGACCATGCAGACTTCAGCTTTTCCATTTGATCAGGGGAAGGGGAAAAAACAAAACAAAAACAAACAAACAAGCAAACAAAAAAAAGCAACACTTTTTAAAGTATATGCATAGACTAGAAATTTGGGGCATTACGATATGAACTAACCAGAAATCCTTCCCCTTACCAATAGGATTTGTTATGGAAACAGCATATAATTTCATTCCAATACCACAAATTTGCCACTACATTAAAGAGCATTACTGTTACTGAAGGATGAACAGTAAATCAGCATCCCCAGTTCTCCAGGCTACAGCCCTCTTCAGCAGAATGGTTTGAGTAACTTGGTAATTCCCAGTGCCCCTTCATTTCAGGCTATAAATAGACCCTGTGAGAGACAGCAAAGTTGTCGACTAAGGAATGCCTTAACAAGTACTTCTAAACCTTGGGATACTTTGCTGTACCGCAGCTTTTGTTCTTACATTATTCATCTTGTCAGGGAGGAGAGGAACTGGGCAACACTGCTTCTTTTTAGACAGTGATGCTGCCTCTGGAAAACACAGTACATCAATTACACAGATGGTGCTGTAAAGAATCCTCTCTGAATTCCCCAGGGCAGTGGACAGATTTGTTTTTGCAGCAATGTATAAGTATCAGTGATCACCACGCTATACCTGTGCAGGACACCTTATATGAGGAGAAAGTCTCAAATAGAATGATATTTGACACGTTGAGAACTAAAAGCCTAAGAAACGAGGGAAGTCACACAGATAGCACCAGAGTGTTCAGTAATGGCTGTGACCTTTCAAATTACTGCAATGTGAAAGTTCACAAAAATTAGCAAACAAAAAGGCAGAGGTTTGCTCTTCTAAACGAGGCGAGCCATTTCAATGACTGCACTGTGCTCCTGAGTATATTTATTGAAACAACCAGGACTGAACGTGGAAATCAGCTTGGCAATATATGGAAAAAATTCTAAGAACTGGAGAGATCCCATATTTGTTGCAAAGCACGAACTGCAAAGATTAACGTTTTACTTCCTAAAGAAACAATTCTATTACTGAACTTTCCAAAGTATTTTGTTTTTAAATTGGTCCTCCATCCCTCCCTACCATAAATACAAAGTTTCTATCACAATGAAACGTGTTCTCTCACGCATAAATAAATCACACGCATTCAGCTGCAAGAAGACAGATCAGTCAAAATGGCTCAAATGTAATTATACACTGCCCAAAAAGAATTCCATTGCAAATGAAACGGAATGGCTCGCAGTTCAGGTCATCAGCTGAATGCTGACCGGTACAACTTTTAATGTTAAAATTCTGAAGAAGAAAAAAAAAAATACTGGGGAAAAAATGGGGAAAATACCTGAGAAAGTAAAAAAGTACGGTTATTTGAAACAAATTACTAATTAGGAAAAAAAACCTCCATCCTCTCATCTCACGTCATTACAGGAGGTTTGAAGCTTTCCTTATTTCTCTATGGCTGTTTACGCACCACAAAAATAAATAAATAAATAAAGTCAATGTGCCTCAAATTATCCCCACCTTTCTCTCACTCTGCAGAATGAGATGCTGTACTGGGTTACAGCAGCGGAAATCAGATCCCCATAATTAGGCACTCTTTCCTAAGAAAACCACGCGCACAGAACGGCACTCGGAACGATGAATACTGAGACACACAAAAAATGTGGTGTGTTTAAAGGTTTAAGAATGCGCACAGTTTTTGTAAAGCTGGAATATTTCCACGAGGACATCCTTTAACTCTGGATTAACCGAATGCTTCGGGAAAACAAAACTATTTTACTCATTAATATATCCTGACAATACTGCAACACAATCTGAGCTTCACTCGGAGCAGTGAGAAAACCTTTTTATTTTAATAGGAAAGAGAGAAGAAAGGCTAAGTTGAGAGAACCCTTTTCTTTAAGGGGAAAAAAAAAAAATAAAAGAACTGGTGAGCTTCTTTCTTCTCCTGCCATATAGCAGATCTCTTCTTGGATTTCACACCACCAACCATACCCTGTCAGAGATCTTGAACAGTTTACATTACTTCTTTTGAAGGATTAATCTAGACCGGCCCAGAGATAAAAACCAAAACGCACAATGAATTCCTGCATTGAATTCCAGCTTGTTACTGTGAACTCAACACAAGAAAAGAAAAAAGTAATCCCACACATCTTGTAGCATACACACTGCTTTCACACAGCATCTGACTTACACAGAGGAATACGTGAAAGGACAAGATAGTTTTGTACAAAACCTCAATTTATTTCAGAGAAATTAAAAATATGGTATTTAATATATATAAATTTCTATTCCTCTATAAATATAGATGATCTCGTGATAATGAACAGAAATAAATGCATACCAAATTCAAATAATTTTGCATTTCAGGGTATGGAAGCCATAGATAATGCTTATGAACCTAAATACAGGCATCTGTAATATAAAAAGTTTAAAACAATACAATCAGGAGAGAAGCATTCTGCTGTTTTTCATACAGAGGACTAAATATTCAAATGCATCTGTTGAAAGTTACATTTCATTTTCAAACCTTTTTATTTTATTGTATTGTATTTTTGCAAGAAGCAGCACATTCCCAGGAGCATACAAGGGAGTAGATACACCGCACACATGGCATCGGATCTTCATAGTGTGCCATGTTATTACCGTAGTGGAGTAAAAAAAATAATAAAAGGAAAAAAGAAAAGCCGGCAGAAGCTCTTTAAGGTCTAACATCCCACCAGAGCGCTCAGACGTTCTCGTTTTCTGTTTTCCCTTTGTTTTTACTACCGGCAAAAATCATCACACCCTCATAATGTGTAATGAATTAAATGTCAATGAATTAAAATTCAGGGGAACGGCAACGGCTCAAACGCCTCCAAACCGAGGAGCCAGCTTATGGATTTAATTAAAAGAAAAAAAAATCTGAACGCTGCATTTTATTCCGATGAAGCTCTTTTTACTGAGCTCATATTTCCTGATCCTGTTTGCGCAGAGCCCGCAGTTAACCCCAATGAGCACCAGCAGGCAGCAAGGCGTTCCAGGTAGTTCTCCCTCAATGTTTTCCTTATGGGGAGAAGAACGCCAATGCACACAAGCTGCCTCGTGAGGACAGAGGAAGCTGCAACTGACTCCTGGGTCTGGATTTGCAGGTGGCCTTTATCTTTTTCTCCAAAAACTCTGCACTTTGTCACTGACAAGGGCAACATTTCATTTCTGAGGGAGAACGCAGAGTGGGCACCTCCCGGTTTTACAGCTCAGAAGTTCACTAGGCTGGCTAAAATATATAGATATATACATATATATATATATATATAAAGGAAATTTGGTATACCTGTGTCCCCATTCACCTCCAAAGCCATCAGACACGTTACAAGTGCAGACAGTGATCGACCTCAACTCCTGGCCAAAGCGCAACAGAACAGCCAACTCCTTCTTCAACTACGTGGTGCATTTAAATCAATTTAACAAGGAGAAAAGACAGCCAGCAGCCAGTCCCTAGTACAGGACACCGTGGTGATACTCTCCCTTTGCAAAAAAAAGGCCAAGTAGACTTTCGAGCAGGACAGGCTATTGTTTGTCACCTCCCAGAAAATTGGGCCCCGTGGACAAAACTTGTCCTGGGAGGGTTGGGGCGTGCCAGAGCGTGGTCCAACAGCAGTGCCAGGCCACATAAATGGCTGGGTGGCCCTCCCGGACACGCTGTCCCCACATGGTGTGGGGCAGGAGGCCGTGAGGCAGCGCACTCCTCCCCACCCTGCCACCCCCGGAGTCCTCAGGCAGGCAGGGAGCGGTACACAGGCCAAGGTTGGCTGGAGCTGCTCCACGCCGGCACTGGGCAACCGCCCCAGCCCAGGCTCTGCTGCTCCTGAAACTCTGAGCAAAGCCATTGCAAAACCTGCGTGGGGGAGAGGGAAGGGGGTTGGTTTGGTTTCTTTTGCCGGAATTTTTTTCCCATCCTGCCCTACAAAATAAAATCCCAATGCCTTTTTCTTTAAAGTTAAAAAAAAAAAACAAACAACAAACAAAACAAGTGGTGGCAAGGAAGTAAAATCTGCAAATGGGTTAAAAATGTCCTAAATAATTAAAAAAAAAAGTGAGTTGTTTTTTTGTTTTTGTAATTTAAATACAAATATACTTACAAAATCTTACAGAAGCTATTTACATCTCTCTCTCTCTCCCAGCCTCACAGTATGTTCAGTTCCTATGGGAAACTGCAAGAGAGAGGAGAGGGAGAACAAAAACCCCCAAGTCTGTCCCAAGCACAGAGTTCCCCACCTGACTTCCTCTGCAGGAACACCAGCAGTCCGCACAGTTTCCCAGCCTGGCCGCGGGCTCACACGGTGGTCTCGCCCTGCTTGCTGTTGGTGAGCCTGGTGTAGAACTTCCGCCAGGAGTTGAGTGTTTTCCCTGACCAGATCCAGAAGCCCGAGGTGATGCCCACAATTAAGGTCATGAGATACTTGATCATGAAGACAGTGAAGTCAGGGCTCATGGGTGGGTGATGGCTGCTGTGGTTATTGGGGCAGGGGATGGCATAGCTCTTACAGCTCTGCGTGACCCAGCTCCTTTCCCACTGTTCCCTAAAAGCTTGCTCGTAAAAATAGCAGGCAATGACGATGGTGGCCGGTACCGTGTAGAGGACGCTAAAGATCCCTATCCTCACCATGAGCTTCTCCAGCTTCTCCGTCTTGGTGCCATCGTGCTTCATGATGGTCCTGATCCTGAAGAGGGACACGAAGCCGGCCAGCAGGAAGGAGGTGCCGATGAACAGGTAGACGAACAGGGGGGCCAGCACAAAGCCCCGCAAAGCGTCCACGTTGTTGATGCCCACAAAGCAGACTCCGCTGAGCACATCTCCGTCCACCTGCCCCAAGGCCAGGATAGTGATGGTCTTGATGGCTGGCACGGCCCAGGCAGCCAGGTGGAAGTACTGGGAGTTGGCCTCAATGGCCTCATGGCCCCACTTCATGCCGGCCGCCAGGAACCAGGTGAGGGAGAGGATGACCCACCAGATGGAACTGGCCATGCCGAAGAAGTAGAGCATCATGAAGAGGATGGTGCAGCCCTCCCGCTTCGTGCCCTGCGCCACGGTCCGTGAGCCGTCCTCAGCGAAGCGCTCGTTGCAGACCACCCTCTCCTCCAGCAGGAAGCCGGCGATGTAGGCCACGGCCACGGCCGTGTAGCAGCCCGAGAGGAAGATGATGGGCCGCTCGGGGTAGCTGAAGCGCTTCATGTCCACCAAGTAGGTGAGGACAGTGAAGAGCGTGGAGGCGCAGCAGAGCACCGACCAGATGCCGATCCAGGTGCGGGAGAAGCGCAGCTCCTCGGGCCCGAAGTACATGAGCCCGTAGAGGCGTCCGGGCTCGCAGGGCGCCCCGCAGTCCTTCTCGCCCAGGAAGCGGTAGTTCAGGTAGGAGGGCACCTTCAGCGCCCGCGGGCAGGAGAAGCGCCCGCGGGCCTCCCCCTGCCCGGAGCCCCCCGCGCCGCCCCCGCGCTGGGGGTTGCTGGTCCAGCTCTCGGGGCGCAGGGCGGGCGTGGGGGTGCCGCGCTCGGAGGCGTTCTGCCCCACGCAGAGCTCGCCGGCCCCGTGCACCGGGAACTTCTCGCAGCGCAGCGTGTCGGGCCACTGGAAGCCGAACTTGTTCATGAGGGCCTCGCAGCCCTGGCGGGCGCGCTCGCAAAGAGAGCGGCAGGGCGGCAGGGCCTGCTCCAGCACGGTGCACACCGGGGCGTACATGGAGCACAGGAAGAACTTGAGCTCGGCCGAGCACTGCACCTTCACCAGCGGGTAGAACTGGTGCACCTCCAGCCCCGCGTCCTCCTGGTTGGTGTGGCCCAGCAGGTTGGGCATGATGGTCTGGTTGTAGGCGATGTCTGTGCACAGCGGGATGGAGATGGGCTGGCAGTAGCCGTGGTCCGGGATGGAGATGCCCCGCTCGCTGAGCGCCGCGGGCTGCGCCGCGGGCTGCCCCCCGGCCGGCAGCGCCGCCGCCCACAGCAGCAGCAACAGCGGCAGCGCCGGCGGCCGCCGCGGGCACCGATCGCCGCCCGCCCGCCGCCCGCCGCCAACTTCCCCGGAGCCGCCGCCGCCGCCGCCCGCCGGCCCGCGCCGCTCGGCCATGCTCAGTCGGTGCCGCCCGCCCAGCCGGGCTCCCGCCGCCGCGCCGCCGCTGCTCCTCCCGGCCCGAAGTTGCGACTCATGAAGGGAGCGGAGGGCAGAGACGGGGCGGCCCCGGCCGCCGCTCAGCGCAGCTCTGCCCGCTCCGGCGGCAGCTCCCTCCCGCCGCGCTCCGACTACCGCCGCCGCCTCCTCCGCCGCCGCCGCCGCCTGACCATTTGTGCCGGCCCCTCGAGCCCGCGCCCCTCGCCTCGCCGCGCCGCGCCGCGCTCCCTCCGACCGGTTTCCAGGCGCCCCGCAGTCTGCCTTTCACCGGGAGGGAGGAGCCTTGAAACCGACGCCGAACTTTCCTGCGTAAGGGACCGTCTCCCAACGCCTCACCCGGGGGCGGGCGCAGGCGGGCGCGGGGCAGCACAAAGGCGGCGGGGGCGGCGCGGGGGCGGGACGGGACGCGATGGGACGGGGGGGCGGAACGGAGGGGCCCGGGGGGGGTCGAGCGCCTCCTGTGCCGCCGGGCCGGGGGGGGGGGGAGGCTGCCCCGGGGGACCCCTCCCTTCCCCAGACCGCCTCGCCAGGCAGCGCGGTCCCGCGGTCGCCGCTTCCATCGGGCGGGACAAAGGGCGAAGCCTCACACAAAGCCCCGGCCCCGCGCCGGGCCCCCGCGCACCACGCGCTGCCCTCAGCGGGCGGCCGCCCCCCGCCGGCGGTACCGCGGCCCGGGTCCCCAGTCTGCTCTACGGAGATGGGGCGCTGCTGGTTCCCCTCGGCGTCCCCCTCCCGGGACGGGCAGCTGCGCTAATTCCAGCTCCCTGAACGCCCAGCGGGAGCTAAGGAGGGGAAATCGATATTTGCCAAATGGAGACGGGCGCGGTGGTGTGGGGAGGGGGAGACGGGACCCGGGGAGGAGGGCCGTGCTGCTGTCGGGCTGCCAGGACTCTGTTTGCAGGGGGTGAAGGAAACCGGGTACGAGAAACAATAGCGGAGCATCTTTGCGGGAGTTGCGTCGGGACGGAACGATCGCTGGGACCTTTGGAGGAGAGGCAGCAGTGCGAAGGCTGAGATGGTGATAGCTGCTCTGAGCCGGGCAGGGGGATGTGGGAGCAGCCAGAGCACGCCAGAGGCATCGCAAGTGTCTCGCTATTCGATGTCGATGTACGTCCTCTGTCTAGAACCTGTACGGCAGTAGCCTGAAATCATGAAAATAAGGCTTTGCCATCACCCTTGCTCCACTTGCCCAATGGACAGCTATTCGAGTTTAATCTAAGGTGAATGCTGCCTTACTTAAAGTACTGCAGGTCAGGGTTTTTCAATATTTGCTATACCCCGAATAGGAAGCATTCTGCCATGGGCGTGCAGTAGTTGCCAGCAGTGGCCATTTCTTCTTGGTGTGTCTGGAGTGCAGAGTGGCAGTTCTGTTTGTTCTTCCAAAATGTGTAACCAGAATAATGGTAGCGACTGAATGGGGGATTTACTGTACTCACTGAAATTGGATATGAATAAGAAACTGCTGCTGGAGGTGAGGAGGATGCCAGCACATTTTCCAAGCAGTGAATAACCAATCGCCGGTGCCGTGGACATGGAATCATTAAGGTTGCAAGAAGTATTGATCTATTGATCACCTAGTCCAACCATCAGCCCATCCCCACCATGTCCACTGACCTTGTCCCTCATTGCCATAACTACATGTTTCCTGGATGCCTCCAGGGACAGTGAGCACCACTTCCCTGGGCAGCCCATTCCAGTGTCTCACTGCTCTTTCTGAGAATACATTTTTCCTAGTATCTGACTGTTATGACTGCCTTTCAGAGCAGTACCAAGTGTAGTGCTTCCCCAGCTAGCTGTCTTGGTCCCCTGGAGCGTGCCACGCACACTAACGGGATGCAAAAACCCATTAGGAATGGGACATGCCCAGCATTTATTCCAGGCTGCCACAAGTGGCAAGGGTTAATGAAAGACATTTGTATCTCTGGGAGAGCTGCAGATAAAACTTGGACGTGCTATTTAGGCCACTGTCTTTCTCCCAGCAGTGCTGTCCCACATTCAGACTAATTAATAGTGAGATCTATGCTGTGTAACGACTGTAGGAGTGGGATCATGTTTAGAAATTGCACAACTTTAAACGTGTCGATTGCTGATGTCCTCAATTACTGAGGTTCATCGGATTCTTTCGAGAGCTCTCTTCTTTGAGGACCGTAGTTCAAAAACGACGTGTGCAAATGTTGCCTTTTTCCATCGTTTACTGAAAAAAGTTTGATTCATTGCAGAACGTATTTACAGGTTTAATCTGTAGATTCCCCTCTTCAGATCTGCCTTGGTAATTAAAATTACTAACCCCTTTCTAGCACAAAGCTTAATTTGCATTCAGCTAGAATTGTTTTCCTATTCGTTCTGAAACAATTCAACACTGCATCTTTGGACAGGAACATGTTTTATGCACACTTTCTCACTTAAAATGAATATGGACTTCAAGCCACTACCAGGAAGCTTCTGTGTCTTTCCGCTTGTGGTTTCTAGCCCTAGGAGTACATTTTGCAGCCCATGACAGGTGGTTAAGATACACAGGTCCATCCTCAGTTGTCTTAGATTTTCTCTACAGGGGTCAGTATTTGTAATATGTAGAAGAGGGTTCTCAAATGACAACAACAACAAAAAAGCCACTGTAAAGTCACTAAGTTGCTGCGTGCAACAAGCCAGAAGTTTTCAAGGAGAAGGCTTGGTGTATGCCAGACAAGGTGGGCACACACTCGTAATACCTGTTATCAGACCAGCTGGTATGGAAGAAAAACCAGACATGTGTCTGGGTTAACACGCCGTTTTTGTGGTTCTGAAGCAGTAGCTACTAAAGCTAAATGTGGCTTGGGAACACTTACTTAGATTTCAGATATGGGTGTACCAGTGAGACCAGCTTGGAAAGAAAGAAAGAAGCAACTGGGATGGATGGGGTGCTGCGGGGAAAAGAACTTGGCTGAGAGCTGTTAAGTTCCCGCACATTCATTCCTAGGACTTGATGGTTTTAACTATTTACTGAGTTTTCCTGTAACAAAAGAAAATTCTTTGTGGTAAAAAAATCCTCCCAGTAGCACTTGTCCTAGATTTCAAGTACCCCAAACCACTAAACTCATCATAAGAAGCAGAATTCTCTGTGTCTCAAAACACCAGCTTCATTTAAACTGAGCCAGAGCAAGAAAAAAGACACAAGTTTATGTCTGTCAGTTACTACTGCTACAGATGCTCCTGCCACCAAACCATCGGCATGCTCCGGTCTCACAGTTGCAGTTCCAGCAGTGTAATGTACTGTGTCCTGCACGTGGCTGTGCTATCAGTGGATGAAAGCTTCCCCCAAAACAAGACATTCTTCCCCTGCTTCCATCACCCCACTTATCTCTCTCTGAGAAAGGCCTTCAAGTAATTGTTTCTCCTTATCATAAAATCAAAAATCATTTGTGTTGGAAGAAACCTTTAGAGGTCATCTAGTCCAACTCTTCTGCAATGAACAGGGACACCTACAGCTGCATCAGGTGCCCAGAGCCCTGTCCTTCCTGACCTTGGCTGTCTGCAGGGATGGGGCATCCACCACCTCTCTGGGCAACCTGTGCCTCACCACCATTACTGTAAACAACTTTGTTCTTATATCCAATCAGTCTTCCCTTTTTGCTTTGAAACTATTTCCCCTTGTGTTGTCAACACAGACCCTACTAAAGGGTCTATCCCTTTCCTCCTTATAGCCCCCCTCTCTCAGCCTGTCCTCATAGGAGAGGTGTTCCATCCCTTGGGTCATTTTTGTGACCTTCCTCTGGACACACTCCAACAGGTCCACATCTCTCCTGTACTGAGGACTCCACATCTGGACGCAGTGCTCCAGGTGAGGTCTCACAGTGCAGAGGGGCAGGATCAGGTGATGGCCCTGACTTGCTGGCTACATTTCTTTTGATGCAGCCCAGGATGTGGTTGGCTTTCTGGGCTGTGAAGGCACACTGCTGGCTCATGTCCAGCTGCCATCCACTGTCCATGTCACTGATGAGGAAAGAACACTGGTCCCAGTGTTCATGGACCCATGAGGAATACCACTTTTCACTGATCTCCATCTGGATATTGGCCACCACTCTGGGTGCAGTTTCCCAACCAGTTCCTCATCCATTGATGAATGTTGTGGGGGACCGTGTCCAAGACTTGCTGGAGACTAGATTGGTGACATCAGTGTCTCTTCTACTTTGTCTCCATTGGCACAGTAATGCCATTACAGAAGGCCACTAGATTGATCACACAGGACCTGCTCTTTGTGAACCTGTGCTGGTTATCCTGTATCACCTCCCTTTCTTCCATGTGCCCACTGGAGGTGTTTATGGTCTCAAACTTATTTCTTTCTCAGTAGCATCCTCACTATGCTGCTGTCATCAGGTTGCATATTTGTACTTTACTTGTTTTGATGAGAGGGATGAAAACTAAAAATATTTGGGGAAAAGAAAATGAATTTCTAATTTTGGAAAGAGAAAAAGTAGTTTCACTATTTTCTTGCTTTCCTGTAAGTGGTTGGCAGAAATAAAGTGAACGTTTCATTCCCACAGCATTCAAGGAAAGCTTTTTCTCTAGAGGAAATCAGTTTTATATCACAGACCTATGCTACAGACTGATAATGCAGTACAACCACTAATGATGTGTGTAGTAAGGTTAGTGACTCCACATATCAATGAAAACTAAAGACAAATGATGACATAAATGTATCTTTGTCCAGTAAATTAAAACAAAAGCTAATGAACTGTTTTGCTAACAAAAGTTGTTGAAGGTTGGCAGGAGTGCAGCCTTACTGCTAGATGGAAAGAAAGCCTTTTATTAGCTCAGTAGAGATAAGTATTCAAGTACGTAATGTACAGAGATTAGTAATAAGTAGATGTAATATGTAGAATGTATGCTACATTGATGAATCCTCTCAGCATGACCTAGAATCCCCTCTAGACAGGGGATTCTAGATGAAACAGAACAGATCTTCGGTTCAGGTGGGCCTCATTTCAGCATCTCTCTTTTCAGTGCTGGCAGCACAGGTCATGTCAAGTCCTCACCATGCACAGACAAAGATGGTGGCTGAAGAATCAGTATGGAGTGCACAGGTGTGGTGAAATGAGGGCTGCAGGTGATCACAGTGTCATACATCTCAAACTGTACGATGAAATAGGCTACTTGCTTCCATTGCCACATTAAAGCTACTGCATATTTCTGATGATAAAATCTTGAATCCACATAATACAGGCTCCTTAAACTAAATTGATTCTCTAATTTGATACAGAAATATACAGACCAAACTTCCGGAGAAGAATTATCTCAGGCAGTGTTTACAGTTGTGTAGTAAGATAATTCCACTTTGCAGCATACCAATGACATAGCCATCTTCCCAAAGGCCACGAGTGTCTCACAGATTTAGTCTTGCCAGAAGAATAAAATCCTGACAATGTAAAAGCCTACCTTGGGTTACTGACTATTTCTTGGACCATCTAGGAGACTTGGAAGTATGCCTGCACAGACAGAAATAGCAAACACATGCAGCAACTGGCAGAGCAGATTGGTAGGAGCTGACCACGAGCCCTATTTGATGGTGCAGCCAGAGGACTGCAGCAAAGCATCTCACAGCTGTACAGCCAAGTGCTCAGAAGGCCGTTTCAGCCATTTCAGCTTTGAGCCAGTTGTTATTCACAGGTGCTTGACAAGATACCAAGTAATTCCCTTACCATCAGGAGTCCTAGGTCGCCTCACTCTCAAATTTCTCCCAGATGCCTTGGTACTTGCCTTTTATTAATTGGCTGCATTCCTTTGTGGTTGTTGATTTCGGTAAAAAATATACTTTGTATCTGGGGGTTGTGAGAATAGGAGAAATAGAATGGAAATGGAGCTCTAGCCACTGAAGTCAGTGGTAATTTACTCCTGCTGTGTGACACCTATTGTAACCCAAACTCCTATGGTGTAGCATTGGCTAGGAATAAAGAGCAATCTCTGACTGGCGCTCCTGTAAGTCAGACCCCCATTACAGTTAGTTTATACACTTTAAAGATGCACAAGGAGAAACGCTTTGCACAGTCAAAGCAGACTACAAAGAGCCTCTTCCTCCCAGTACCAGCAGCATTTTTTTTTTTCCTTACTATCATTTATTCAGGATAGATTGAGTACTTTGAGATTTGGTTTTGTTTTCTTTTCAGAAGAAATGCAGATGCTCCCTTGCAAATTGAAGCCGCATGTTGCCTGCCTTTCCTGACGTGTCCCGCGCTGGGCGAGAGGCGTGGGGCTGCAGCCTCTGCTGCTGCAAGAAGTTTTCTGGGGAATGAGACAAAGTCACAGCTCTTAAAAGGGCAATTGCGGATCACAGCTCATTTTGTTCAGAGGAAACGTGAACATTTTTACTCTCTTTTTATTTCCCTTTCTTGGGTGAGTTCTCCTGCAGTTACGTACAGTGCCTGAGAACAACACAGCCTCTCTCTTGTTCCTTAGACACAGATGCTGATATAAGGGCTGGAGCCTGCAATCCTTACTCCCCAGAGCAGACCTGCTGCTTTTATTGATGCAAAGGAAGTGAGCAGAACTCCGTAAGGCTGGGATGTGAGGAGAAATTACAGGAGGAACTTTCACTGCTTCTGGCCTCGCACTGCTTCTGCTGTGCTGTAAGCATGTTTCCATTAGTGAAATTACTCCCTATTTACACTGATGTAAATGGGATTAAGATCATATTTATTTGTCATATTTATTATTTCAAAACATCACATGAAAAGACATATGTGAGGGGAAATAGCGGAGGGAAGTCTGTCTTTGTCTTTTAGGCACACATGCATTTTCCATGAATGTTATTGAGAGAATGAGCAGGATGAGGTCAGAGCTGGGAGTAATTCAGAGCTTCGATTTGCCTTTATCTACAGAATGTGGCTTGGTGCAGATTAGAAGAGAATCTCAGCTTTCACTTTAAAAGAAATCTTTTGGGCTTTTGTTTTACTTTGGAAAGACAGTTTTAAATATTTAACCAGTGTAAACAGAGGCAAACTGCCCAGGAAGATTGAAAGGACTGAGCTGCTAGGATCTGCTTGTAAGCATTTCTTCTCCCCTGAATGCATTCTTTTTCATGTCAGAGGAGTCAGCTCTATTTTGAAGTAAATTCTTTTCAGAAACTTTGGGCTGGTTTTGTGAAAGGAATTGTCCTAGGGATGGGGAGCACTGGTTTTCTAGGCCTCCTCTGGTTCTGCAGCTGTTTTTTTCCTGTTGGAATTTCCACTGCTCTGTGACCCTGGCTGTACACCCACTGTTTGGCATGGCAGCACCTCCAGGTATATTCAAGATATTGCACGTGGGCCCCCTATAAACCATTCCTTAGCCTCATCTTGGTGTCCCAAGTGATCTGTTCTCTTCAGCTGGCCGTGTGCTGAATGCAGAATCTGAATCAAGATTTTCTTCCTTATACTTGTGTCTCATGCTCAAGTGTCCCAAGTCATTTCTGGGATGGCCAGTCTGCAAGCAGCCACAGCCTTGGGACTGCTGGGTGGGAGTCAGCCCATGTACAGGATTTATTCTGGCTAGACAGAAACACATAATATTTCTGCAAAGCCACTGATTTTTTGTATTTCTATTTATATACTTTTTTAGTATTATATAGCTTCCCCTTGGACATACCTTAGCTCTTAAAAAAATGCAGACTCTGATATAAATAGCTGCCCTAGAAGTTTGCAGTAGGAGTGCACTGTGCCTACATGTACATCCTTCCAAGTACATATCTGACTGCAGATAAGCTTTGGAGATTGAGGTCTTCCTTTTGGCACAGAAGGGCTAGCAGCATCCTAAACTTTATCTACACTGATACAGGCTGATACACTGATTCTGGTTTAGCAACAAGAATCATGTGTATTAGTTTGACTGATATATTAGTTGAGCAAAAGGAATCAGTGAGTGCTAGTTCTAAAACTTCCCATTTTAACTTTGCTTGGCATGTGAACAGACTTGTTTTTCTCAACCATTCTGCTTCACGGGAGAACTGGAGTCACAATAACTACTTTTATCTTTGCATCCACCAGGTGCAAGGACTTTTTCCACAGATTTCACATATATTGTTTTGGATTAGAATGTACTAAGATAGAAAGTTGTTGATTATGGCCTAACGAGCAGTGGAAATTTGCCAAATTGGGGAAAAATTGCTAGAGGTCAGCCAAAAGTCACTGGGATGAAGCTGATGATGGAAGAATGAGGAGAAAGTACATGGTTGTACGACCACCCTAGATGCTACTACACATGTTCAGAGGGACATTAGCATATATTAATGAGTTCTTCGGAAAGAATGAATATGTATGCAAATATACTGCATATGTATGTACTACTGTTTAAATGTAGAACCTGAACTCTGAGAGGGTGCACCTGATTTGTGAAGTTGCCTGGTACATATTATAAGGAATAAAGGAATGCCACTTGCTGACACCACGCTGGCTTTAGAGAGTTTTCTTCACAGATTTTGGATGACAACACCACTGCCACAGCTAGCAGAAGGGTTTAGTGAGCTGCTTTAGGAGATACTTTTCCCTCCTTTCAAATGTTGCATTGGCTGTTTCCAGGTTACACCATGGAGACTTTTCACAGCTGCAGTTGATCTGCAGCAGCGGTTCCAGTGAAACTGCTGTGAAACCACATCCTTGAACCCACATCTCTGGGATAGGCCAGTCAGCATCATTTCAACTGTTAAAAAGCTGTGAAAACCCGTGTTCTCAAATGAAGTGCTAGACAGGAGAAGATTTAGAGATGCTTCAAATGAAAGCAAGCCTGACTTTGAGACAATGCAACACTCAGAATGCCAAGGAAAAGATGTATCTTAAATCTAATTGTTTTGCCATGCCTACTTTACCACTTCTCTTACTTTTTTTTCTTTTCAATTTTCTTTTGAAATGTTCCACTCAAGGGATATGAGGCTTAAAGGCTTGTCTGTTTCGGAAGAAAGTGCCAATATTAAACGAACCCCCTGTGTAGACACTCTTATTTCAGTTTAAAAGTATCTTTCAAGGAATTAGCAAGTTGATTCCTTGCTGACATAAGCTTAATCAATATGAAGCACTCAGGCTGATGTAAATTTATCTCCTCGATGGGGTTGCTCCAGTTTCTCTAGATCTCTTTCAGAAAGCATTTAGTTAAATCAGTTTTTTCTTCAAATGGACAAGCCCGCATTCATTGAAGGTTTGCATGACAGCATTGTTGCCAGCTAAAAAGAAGTGAATCACTTTAGCAGTACGTAAATAACTCTTTTCCTTTGTTGAGCACCACCCATTAGAGATCTTGGAGCTGAAAATATCAATAACCTTGAACAGCTTTGCATCAGTGTTCTTAATCCCCATTTTCCAAATGCAGGAGCAAACGCACAGAGAAACAGTGTGTTTCCAAGGTCAGAGAAAATGTGTGTGGTAAAACTGGAGAGAAAATATAGGCACGTGATTTTGGAAATAGCCCAATGACTTTGATATCTTTGGCCCCAGCATCTTTTGGGGACCTTATACTTAAAAACTGGTGATGCCCATGCTGTCTGGTAATTGGCCCTTTAAAGTCAGATTGCCAGAGCTGGACTGATATATCCCAGAGTAACTAGTCTGTAACCTCTCATTTGAGATTTGTAAATACAAGGCCGACTTTTTCCTTTTGAATGATGATCTGTCCTTGTAATAAAATCACCAACTTGATAAATATTTATTTCTAATGGTATCCTCATTTAGCTATACATATAGACATTCTAATCTCAAATTCTGAGGCAAAAGGGGTATTCCACCACTTGTTATGGCTGTACCAAGTATATTTTCTCTAGAGATAAACATTTCAAATATTACTCTCAGAGTAGAGCTTTTTAGACTAAGAAGAGGAACACAGTGACAGTATTTATATAGTACTATCATCCATTCTGGAAAAATGGTCAAGGTCCAAACAACCATTCCATCTGCTCTGTATTAAAGCAAGTTTATTATTTTGAAGTCCTGTAAGTGTTGGTTCTGGTCTAGACCATCCATTAGCTCTGCTGGAAAAAAAAGATAACAAAGGTCTGGTGAGCTTGAACTGAGCTCCCCAGATCAGGTGTGGGTTCAGAAGAAGAGCATAATGCTACGGCATGAATGATTGCAAGGTAACTGTGTGTAACATAGACCAGAGCTAGTGTTGTTGTCACCACAAAGTGCTTGCTCATTCTTTTGTTGAGTGATGTTACTGGAAATTACTGCATCTCGTAACACACTGAAAATGCTTCCAAAGCGTGAAAAAAAGCCTTCTGCCCTTTGCCATACGTGTTGTTCTTACATCATGAAGTCTCTCTGGAGTTCACTTGCACTCATAATTTGCCAAAAGAATGGAGACTTACAGCATTTTTAGCTACGAAGAACTTAGCTGTGCGGTACTGATGCAGTATATGATTACTGCAATTAAAAGGGGAAGCTTGAGACAAAAGCTGTTTAAAAATATTTGCAGACCTCTCAAATCTGTCTGTTCCCTGCTCCCTGGGTACTTGGACACCTTGGCACCTCAAAGTCCCTAACATATTTCTTCTGAGGGATAAAAGCACAGCTCTGTTATTTTGGAGAGGGAAATCTAAGGCAGAAAGAGATGAAAATGGCCTGAATCAAATTCAGGTGGGAAGTCTGTTAGAAGAGGGAATTGAACCTGAAGCTTGCAGTTGCATTTCATTTTCAGGAGGCTATGTTCCCTTCGTGGAAAACTTAGGAGGGCTGTGAATTGTGATTATTTAAGGTCCCTGATCCCTTCATCCCACTTCTGGCCATTTCTCCCAGCTCTACCGTGTGCTCTGCTCAGCACAGAGAAGCAGAGCAGCCAGCTGTAAGGCTTCACACCCAAATCTGCTTCTCCTTCAGTGGTATCAGCTCCCTCTCCAGCTCTGGGATAATGCCGAGGCTCTGGTGCAGAGGGGAAAGAAGGCATGAGTTGAAAGGTAGCAGAGGAAGCGGGGGGTGACTCCTGCCAGCAAGAGCTCCAGTTTTGATGGGCTTCAAGGAGTTGTGAAACTGCAGCTGGTGCTGAACCTTTGTAGAACAAATGCAATCATTAGTTCCTCTGACTTGAAAAAAAAAGAAAGAAAGAAAGAAAGAAAGAAATCTGGACTAATCACTGAGGTGATAAATATGGGGAGAAAACCTTCTGCTTTTCTTCCTCCCAGTAGGAAGCAGCTTGTTGAGGGACCTAGGAGAAGAACAGGGCCTGAGTCACCTTGAGCTAACTGCCCTGAGAAATGAAAACTGGATGGCGTTATTTATCACCTCTCCCTCACTGCGTATGGCAAGGCTCTTTAAAATGGATTTATTTAATCTCACAGTGTTGGTCTGTAGCCAGGATAGGACCTTAAACTGTATTCTCTCATAGTAGCATGTCAGCTTCTTAATGTATCTTCTCTTGTCTTAAAAGCAATCAATATGATAGATGAACATCCTGACTAAGCATTTTTGTAGTTATATATTTATTTCTTGCTTCAGCTCCAGCTTCCTCTCCCTACATCCCCCATGCACTCTAAGTAACAAATGTCTCTCTCAGCATGCACTGTCAATAGCCACTGAAATACCTATCAAAGCAGCACTCATGTTGTCAGTTAATAGGAAGGGAAGCCTCAAGGCCAGGACTATATAGCAGACTTTCCATCTCTACTAACCTGCCGGTTTTTACAGGGGCTCTGGTGCTGTGAGGGGATAAATGCCTGGCACTGAGGTGCACTGCACACATGGGTTTAATGACAAATTTACACACCAGACCAGCTGTGATACATCACAAGTGACTTATCACTGGTCACTCTAGAGAGCAGATATCTTCCTGAAAGAAGGAGGAGGCCAAGATGAGACTGTCACTTTTTCATTGCGGAAAGAAGAAAGGAATCCTAAATGCTTCTCAGCAAGCCTAACTAATGAGGTGGAGAGTGTGGAGCATATCACTGGCAAAGAGATATCTGTCATACTATGCAGCAAGTCCTTCAGGAGTAAATTGGAGCAAGAAGTTAAGATTGGAGGCAGCCTGGGCTGTACTGACCATGCCTTGGTGGAGTTTGTGATCTGGAGGAATGCGGGCCTGGCAAAAAGCAGAGCTAGGACCCTGTGCTTCAGGAGAGCAAACTTCAGCTACTCAAGGAACTACTGACTGGGATCCCCTGGGAAACTGTCCTTAGGGGCATGGGTGCAGAACAGTGTTGGCAGCTCTTTAAGGACACCATTTTGAGAGTGCAGTGGCTGATCTGCTGGTTGCTGAGCTGCTCTCCATCATATTTGAAAAATCCTGGCTGTCTTGTGAAGTCCCTGGAGACTGGAAAAAGGGAAACATTACTCCTATTTTTAAGAAAGGGAGAAAGGAAGACCTGGGGAACTACAGGCTTTGGTCTTGGGACCGGTGCTCTTCAATATATTCATCAGTGACATAGATGATGGCATCGAGTGCACCCCCAGCAAGTTTGTGGATGATACCAAGCAGAGTGGTGCCGTTGATACGCTGGAAGGAAGGGAAGCCATCCAGAGGGACCTGAACAGGCTGGAGGAGTGGCCCGTGTACACCTAATGAGGTTCAATAAGGCCAAGTGCAGGGTGCTGCACTTGGGTCAGGGCAACCCCAGGTATTTATACAAACTGGGGGAAGATCTCCTTGAGAGCAGCCCTTTGGAGAGGCACAAGGGGGTCCTGGTGGATGAGAAGCTGGAGATGAGCCAGTGTGCACTTGCAGCCTGGAAGGCCAACTGTGTTTTGGGCTGCATTAAAAAAGTGGTGGCCAGCAGGGAGAGGGATGTGATTGTCCCCCTCTACTTGGCACTTGTGAGGCTGCATCTGGAATACTGTGTCCAGACCTGGGGCCCCCAATACGGGAAGGACATGGAGCTCTTGGAGT
The DNA here is from genome assembly GCF_039878825.1 of Excalfactoria chinensis. Taxonomy (NCBI): domain Eukaryota; kingdom Metazoa; phylum Chordata; class Aves; order Galliformes; family Phasianidae; genus Excalfactoria; species Excalfactoria chinensis. The sequence goes on from NC_092826.1 coordinate 120,809,504, forward strand.
GGGACCAGAGGTGGGCCACTAAGATGATCAGAGTGCTGGAGCACCTCTCCTATGAGGAAAGGTTGAGGGAACTGGGCTTGTTTAGCTTAGAGAAGAGAAGGTCCCTGGGAGACCTCATTGTGATCTTACAGTACTTGAAGGGAGTGTTTGAACAGGAGGGGGAATGGCTGTTTATGAGGGTGGATAGTGATAGGTCAAGGGGAAATGCTTTTAAACTAAGACAGGAGAGGTTTAGGTTAGAGATTAGGAGAAAGTTTTTCACACAGAGGGTGGTGATGCACTGGAACAGGTTGCCCAAGGAGGTTGTGGATGCCCCATCCCTGGAGACATTCAAGACTAGGCTGGATGTGGCTCTGGGTAGCCTGGTCTGGTGGTTGGCAGCTCTGCATATGGCGGGGGTGTTGAAGCTGGATGATCATTATGATATTATGATCATTGTGGTCTTTTCAACCGTTCTATGATTCTATAATTCTATGTTTCTATGATTCTGTGAATTGATATTAAAAAAAAAAAAAAGGACCAGAGACATGGTATCCTGTAAACTGATGTTGTCATTGTCAGAATTCACGTCTAAGTTAGACTTGAAAATATTCTTAGTAACTATGCAGCAGGAAATTTTTATGTGCAGAATTGCTGAATTAAAACAGAGGTCAAATAGAGGTTGATAAACATTTTGACATTGTCGATTTATGGCTTTGCTACACTAATTTGTCTGTCGGGTGGCTACTTATCTGAAGCTACTCAGAGAAGACTCGGCCAGGAATGGAAGTGGAAGTTTCATGGTTACACAGCCTTTGGTATGCACCCAAATATTTCCCCTTCTCTTACATTGACCTGTATATGGGAAGTGGTACTTTGGTAAATGCTGACAGCGTGTGGAAGCAAGTTTTCCTTCAGTATGTGTATATACATTGCCTTCAGAACTCTCCTACTCTTTTATACCTTCCTTCAGCTCAAGAATGCAATGGAATTGATTGATCTTTTAAAAACAAGAAGACAAATATTTGACTTAGGTAATGGACCTAAAATCAGCAAAAAGCAATATTTTACAGAAGTAACTACCAACATAATACACAAATTCTGCCTGCGTGCATGTTGTTTTCATAGTAATTAATTCACTATTACTCAGGGTTTTTTATTTTTGTTTTGTTTTGTTGTTGTTTTTTTTAATTCTCTCTTTTCTTGAAGCAGAAAGCAACCAAAAAACTCAAGGCCTCCTACTTACGTTAACAGCTTTTGACCCAAAAAACATAACATGCCTTTATGTTTTATCAAGATAAATATCAGACATAATTAGTTTTTGTAGATGCAAGTCTTGGCCTGTTCATCTCACAAGAGGATAACCATGCAAGAAAAATAAATAAAATTGTCACCCTCTTGAATTCAGAACTTCGGATAGTATCTGACCCCGCTCAGAGATCTCTTTCACATTTGCTGCTGACAGCTGCATCTTTCTCTGTTCTGCTCCCCCTACCAACTCCATTCAGCCTGTATAGCTTCTGCCTCTGACTTGGACATGTGTAGCCTTCTCATATTGCTGTACACTAATGACATAAAAGGAAGTTTTAGGAGGTACTCATGCTGTAACCAGACATCTAACATATATAATACAGTGCTACACACTTACAGTTTGTTTCCATTCCATGCTGGGGGATTAGATCCAAGGTTGAAGGCCTGAGTATTTCAAATGAAGAAGCCTGTTCTGCAAGTCCTTTCTTTAGAACTTTAGAACTTCAGGATACAACCTCCTTACTGAGGTCTGCTTGTTTTTACAAAGTTCCCAAGTAAAGCATTTTTATCATTTATTTATTTTTGTCCTGGCATCTATATCTTCTATCACAGGCTGTCCACATCTATAGCCAGGAATATGCTTCTGATCTGAATTGCTTTTGCTCCTGCCCTGGAGAGCTGCTGGACAGGCAGAACGGTAGGGAACAGGCAGCACCCCAGGTGATAAAATGTCCCATTTCCATTCTGCTCTATGGAAAAATTTAAAAGCTTTGATGTCTGGAGGCATATGCACTCCAGCAGAGAGGACTTCACATCTCATCCTCTCCCTAGTCTAGAGTAGATCTTTTCCATTATTTCACGAGCTGCCTGACAACACAACACATACAAAAGTTGGATCACCATATCAGATCATGAACCAGCTTTCCTGAGTGTTGTAATTAAGACAAGTCTTAACTGGGATAAAAAATGGTAGTTTAAAAACTCATCCAGAGAAGGATGCTCGGTATACCTGAAATAAAGCTCAATAGAATTAATTTGACTAAACAATTCCAAGGAAATTATCATATTAATACAAAAAATGTAATGGAGGAGTTACTGCATGAATGCTCTGAATACCTACATTCTAAAACACATAGGGATATCAAAGAGCTGGTGGGCACCAAAATCCATAATTTCCACTATTGTGTTTTTTTGCTGTAGAAAGCAGAATTAAGCAAACATATTCTTTGCTATTTAATAAAAGCAACTCAGAATGTTACAGATATTCATCTTGATACCGACACAGAAAGCACAGCCCTGCTTCCACGCTCATAGCCAAGACATTTCCTCCACAGAGTGTACTGTGGTAGTTTATCACCTTGATGCTGAACAGGTAAATATGCTCTCCGCAGGGCTACTCTTTAAATTCATCCAGAAATGGAGTCAGAATTCATCCTCTCATTTATGCTTTGCCTTCAAGTCCTGCTGCATGCTCAGCTTAAGAAAGTGGGAGAGCTTAACACCCAGCAGTGCAGTGGCTGAGTTGCTGAATGCTGTCAGGACAAGAGCCAACAAAGCAGTACAAACTGCCAAAGGATGCACAGGAACACAAGATGGTCAGGGAGCAGCTAGAAGCAATACCTGTACTGGTTTTAAAGAAAGGAAAATCCTGCCTATCCAGATAATTACATAAGTTTGGTCTTAGTCACTGGTAGGAAAAATAATCCTGAAAGTAATTATGAACAGATTAAAGCCAGTTTCAGAGGAAGCAGTTGGCTTGAAATGGTGTGATTGCACAGCAGTCACAAGCTGTATTGATCAAATTATCACTCTTGACAGCTGATGGGGGAAGCAATAAAGCTGTTTTAAGAAAGCAACCCACTTGGTTTGAGTAGATACAATATAGATGGCAGGGTTATCATATGGAGTTTTAGATAACTGTAATTACAAAAGCTGTTCATTGTAGTGCTGTAAGAAATGGTAGGAAAATCAAGCAATTGAGTTAGTCAAAGTTTAATTTAGGAGTTGGAGACATGGAATCACACTCACTTTTCATCAGGAAGCTGAATGTTGGTGTTAAATGGCTTGGAGGACATAATTTTGGAAGATCTACAGCAAAACATTTTAGCAAATGTAAACGATAGGGCACCAGTGACAGATATGTCTGAACTGAAAGAAAAACAATGATTATCTGCTGCCTTGGGAAACTAGTTTTGTGGATCTGAACTGCTAATTCCAAGAAGATGCAGCAGCTGCATCTTGGAGAAGGAAGGCTACATCCCATGCTGATGTGCAGCACAAGGAAATTTACAGACAAGTTAATATCCACATCAGTGTCAGGCAGCTTAGCACTGATAGTACAGTATAGACTAATTTAAAATGGGCATGTACCTTAGTTACACTTGATGCACAATAGCTTGTTAAATTGTGGTTCAGTGAGGATAACATATTTAACACACATATGTGGTTTTTTTTTCCAAGCTTTTCTATCTTGGGTAAGAGCAGCTCAGTTGAATGAGATAAAATGGCAAAAGATGGAGACGGGGGAAGTTCTTCAAAAGGTTGCAGGCAAAAATGGAAAACATTTGAAAAGATCACAGACTGAGACAGGAAATCAAGGCAAGGGATTGGCTTTAATTAAAAGGATTATAATGATGATGATGGTGCGTCAAACAACAGCAATACATGTCCAAACCAAAAACCAAAGAAATGCAGTCAAGGCCTAAAAGCTGATAGAAAGTTCATGACTGAATATTACATTACATTAGTCTATTTTTAATAGCGAAATAATTCCCGAATGTGAACGAACAACAATGTCATAGTGTTCCCCACATCTGGAAGGACATTCTAAAACAGACAGAGAAGAAAAGGACCATTTAACTAATTTTGATAATTAAAATTCCTAAGTTTTCTACCACTCCAAAATTTAGCTGTCTGGCTATTGAAATCAGAAGTCAGAATCAACCATCACCACTTGCAATAAAACCACAAATTCAGAAGTTCTGATAGACAAAGCAGGCAGTGTAGATTAATTAATCATGTGTATTTAGCACACACACACACACACATGCAGGACACAGATTTGCACAGTAAGAAGAGACAACAGGCAAATCAAATGCACAGAAACTGCAGAAATATGATGTGCTTGCCAAGACTCAGACACAAGTCTTCACAGGAGTCTGCTTGTGAGCCAATTTTGTATTTGAATAATTGAAACAACATCTACTTGGAAATTAAATATACACCATAAAATACATGTGTGTATTCACCTTTATGACAAAAGTATTAATACAAAGGTACGATATTGAGATTGTCTAGGAAAACATCTTGTCCTAGAAAATATAAGAGCTTTGTGTTCAAAGGAATTAGAAAATAAACTCTCTTTCTATGAAGCCCCCATCCCTTGGGATTTGGCATAAGAAAGAACAGAGAATTTCTAAGAAATGCCAGGTTTTCTTTGCTGGTGTATTTTTCACTTTGTTCTGAATGGAAACAACTTGAGCTCAAAAGGTAAAATTCATTGACTGTAGATTTTACTAAGTGAGAGTTTAGCAGAGAAAGCAGAAGAAAGCAAAGGATGTGCTAAATATGACTGCATTTTACAACCCCTTTCTTCTTCTTTTGATAAGCACTTAGAAGTCTATTCAGCGAGAGCTGCCAATTCTTATTTTTACCATATGTACAGATCGAGAATGTCAGAGGAAATGTGTACTGCAAATTAGGGTGAACTCTGTGGCCTGAATGTTAAATAAGAGGGCAAATTATGCAGGATTTGTCTACTATTTTTCTGCTCTCATTTGTGATTTCTTTGGGCAGGGCACCTTTATAAGACTGTCCTAAAGATATTATCATAATGGAATGTTTTGCATAATGGAAAACACAATCACCTCAGATCTTCTTTTGCATGACAAACCCTTGATTAGAAAAATAATAGGATGGAAATGGAATTTGTATTTATACAGGCAGGCATCGGAACCAAGGAGAATGGCAGCTGACCTCAATACACTAGAGAACTGACATAGGCAGATGCAAAACCTCTCCCTTTACAGTAAATTTAGCCTAGAAATAGATTGGGAAATGAATGCGAGTCATATAAAAGCCTTTCTGTGGTGAAAAGTTTCTTATTCACGAGGAAGGCATCTGAGATATACAAAGATAGCGCATATTTTCAAATGATTCATAGCTGTATCTATACTGTAAAAATCACATTACACCACCGTGAAAACAAGAATGTTTTGATATGGAACAAAACTTGAAATGCCTGAGATTTTGTAATATACATCTGATTCAGCTTTTGCAACTGAGAGTGTTTAGGTTCCTCGATGCACTGTTACAAAACAAAGAATAAATATAATGGACTAAATCAGCTTAACCAACCACCTATCTGCATGGTTAGGAATTGCTGGATTGTTATTTCAGAACTGAATGAAGCCATGCTCCTGTCTTGGTCCAGATTCACACTCACACCTGTATAAACATTTGTAGGATCTTTGCTGATATGCCTTTGTCATAAGACACATAAACCCATTGGATTTATTTAATTATTCAGTTCTAAAGAACAAGGTTTATTTTGCAAGCAGAAGCATGGAAATAAAATGCTGTACTGTCAGGGAAATTGTAAAATCAGAAGATGTATTTTGCACGCTGCAGTTTTCTTAATCTAAGAATATAATGTGGCCCTGTGTGATAGGAAGTAATGCGTTCAGCTTAGAAGATACCAATGTAATTTCATTACTGTCAACGATCTTGATGGCACAAAACAGTGTTGTTCTCTGCCAAGTTCATACTTTGTGTAGGTCTGACATTGATTTTGGTTGATAAGGATTCCAACACAGCTGGTTTACAGAAGACTGTAATGCAACTGCTTAAAATGTGCCTCACTAAAAAAATGTTACCATCTGTGATGGGAAGATAATGCTGTAATAGCAGGAGTTACATGTGCTGGCAAAGTGCTAATTACAGATGGGTTCATGGTTAGTTCTGAAGTTGTCCTGAACTGAAGTGCATTGGCCAGTCTTGATACATCAGATAGCCTGGGAAAGGATCAGTATATTTCTGTAAGCCACTTCACCTCAGCCAGATAAGGATAAAATCTTGGCCTACCTTTGGTTTTCTGATAGCCATTTCCTCTGTACCTTCCTCGCTGTGATTTGATGGGATGCTCTTAGTCTAATCCAAGTTCTCCAGAACTGCCATTGAAAGCTGCGAGGGTGGGTGTATCCAGCACCGCTCGGTATCAAGCTTGTCATTTTAGCTGTACGTATCTGTATGACTAGAGTTACATGTGTCAGCTTTGAGATAATCTCACAACTTCATTGTGGTCAAAGATCCTGAAAAAGCAAAGCATGGCTGATCTCTGTGCAGTACCTCTTCGTGTTATTATCTTAACAGTAAACTCTCAGCTGATTGCAGTTTGGCCCTTATCAGTTTTACCTTCAAGCAACAGATAAAATCATTTTAGTTTGTTCAGGAGTAGACCCACCTTAAATAACGCACATCTTTACAGACAGCTGACAGGTAATAGCAACCTTTTCAGGAGAAGTATCCTTTCAGTATAAAAAATGTCACAAAACTGGCCACAACAATTAACACACATACATGAACAATGGGTAAAGAAATCCAGGTCTGCAGCTTTTCAGTGCCTGAAGAAGAAGATTTAATTGGGGATTAGTACTGCAAATTGCTTCACCTGGCTTCAAGCAAGCTCTAAATGGACTGGTTGATGAGAAGACTAAAAAGATAAGCCAATTTAATGATCATACATAACATGCCTACAGGATCCTCTACCTGAACAGCAGTATAACAACTTTCTTTGAGGAATAGTTTGCAGTATATTAAAGAGTGAATCTCTCACATCTCTCACCCAACCAACTCCTTCCAGTTGTCTGAATGCAGAAACACATCCATCCACGTTCCCAAATGCTGCTTAATATCATGTATTAGCCTTCTCCAAAGTACTAGGAGCAAATCCTGTGCCAACATTGCATACTCAGCATATGTATTTGTTCCCTCCCTCTGCTTTCCTGTAATTGATTACAAAGCTGTAAATAATCCATCATGACACTGGCTTCATTTGTGGAGGGAAAAAAATGTTTATGAAGCATACTCTGAAATAGGAATTTTAGTTGTAGTAGTCTGCTCAGCCCAGCTCAGTGGCAGCTCTGAGCACATCCCCAGATTACAGCAATAAACCAAACTCTGTAATAACAACCACTTTCAGCTGCAGCATTCCACCCTCCCTTTCTGTTCTGCACTTCCAGTAAGCTGATCCTGGATGCTGTTTAGCCAGCTCCAGTTTTGGTGTCTCCTCTATCCAACCAGTGAAACACAAGCAAACAAACAAATCCCGTAAGGAAGGGCAGGAAGTTGTGAGAGCAGTGTCATGGTTATTGTTACTAGGGAAACCACTTCCTTAGTATTCATGTGTTCAGCAGAACTGTCTGCCTGTGTCTCCAAGTCTCAGGCAATGTCATGAAATGAATGGCAACCAGGAAAATAAACTCAAACCAGCACAAAATGCACTACCGATGTCCATGATGTTTCAAATGAAAATCTAATTTCTGTAAATCAGCTCTAAGCAGAACTATCTCACCGTAATGTGCTTTTATGACAAGTGTGTGTGTGTTTGGAAGAGGAGTCACTCCTTTCTCTGGCTGTACTCTGCTCTTCTTTTGCTCAACATTAGTACAATGTCTGTGAAGGCAGTCTGTATTGAGTGGCTAGAATTAAAATCCTAAACTCAAGACACTTTCATTTTTTTGGTTCTGACCCTAATTCCAATTTCACAGTCAAGCTAAGGAAGGGTAGAGCTAGGATGCTGCTGTTGAGGTGCTTGAAAACTAGATCTAGATGTTGGGACTTGGCTCAGGACATAACATGCTCCCATTTGGTGTTGGACAGGGGTTTTGTGTGTGAGGTTTTTTAGTTCTCTTATGTCAAACACAACTTGTTTCTGAGCTCAGTCACAGATGAGTGTGTGTCAACTTTCAGAACAGTGGTAAGAAGCATCTCAAGGATAATGTCTGTTAACACCCCCCACCCTTATCCTTGCATTGTTTAAACAAGCATCTGTTTTCACAGCTTCAATGACAGAAAGCAGGAAGGGCTAACAAGAAATCAGCTACACTGAGTGGGTTGCAAAATATCTATCCTGCACACAGATGCTCAGCAGTTCCTTAATCTCTCCAGTGGTGGAAATATAATGTACCTTGTTTTCAATCAGGATTCCACAGCTGATAAATTGATTTTGCCTCTCCTCCATCTTGCTGAAAATCTCAAATGACTGATAAAGCCTGAAGATGGTTTCACACACCTTCCCTGAGTGTTTTCAGTTCTGTGCTGTCAGTTCCAGTGCTGGTGTTATTGCAAAGCAGCTCTGTGGTATTGCTGTACCCGCTGGACTCCAGGCACAGTGTGGATTTCCTCATTCAGCAGAGGTCCAGGCTGGCACTTGAGAAAGTTATCATTCTCGAGGACCTCAGTAACCCCAAGCTGAGCCCAAACCAGCCATCTCAGTAGGCTTGCTCTTGCTTTAGAGCAGAATGAATTGCAGTAGTGTGCAGCATCGCTGACTATTTGAAAGTTCACTTTGAAAGGAGGACTTTTCTAACCTGACTTTTTAGAACACAGCAAGGGTGAGGCAAAGTTACTGGCAATGCCGCGGGAAGAATTGCAGTGTGTGGCTTTCTAAAGAAAAATGGGGGGAAAATAGCAGAAAATGAAAATATCTTCTAGTGTAACCAGATGATCAACAGTTATTTGCAGCTTGCTGAAGCAGTAGGCTAACAAAGAGTAATGTAAAACTCAATCTATATACATTGAGATAAATCTTAGCACAGCAAATAGATAAAGAGGAAGATCCTTTTGGCTCCACCAAAGTCAATACTGTGACAGAGATGGATGTATTTAAAAACATAGGACTTGCTTCCATTTAACAAGTTTTATCTCTAAAGCTTAGCAACTATAGTGAAAATGTTTTGTTTTACACTGGATAGAGTAAAACAGAAGAAGGCCCATAGGATTTAGAAATATCCCTGCCATGAAGATCTGCAATACAGAACAGCAAATATATTGAGATGCAAAACCTGAGTTCAAGTACAGCTCATTTTTGTCTCTGTGCATTTGTGACTTTGCATAATCCTCAGCCTGATCCTCAGTCTACAGTTTGATATGAAATCACCTGACCATGGACTCACCTGGTCTACAGTCTGATTATATACAGGCAACGAAAGATCACTGGGAAGAGACTTTGGCAACTAGAAATTCCCAGCACAAAGCAAGAGAGTCTAGTTGTTAAATCTCTGATGACACTAAATAGAGAGAAATGTGTGCTACAGTGTATAGGAGCAGTGAACTAGAGTTCATACACACAGGTAGAAGCTATTGGAAAAAGGTGATTGAAGAACACACAGAACCCCCACTCCCCTCCCCAGTTACCAAATTAAAGATGATCTAATAAGTATGAAAAACACTTCTAGGTTCCCTTTGACAGTACAGCACTACATTGCACAGGAAACAGTGTCTGCCCTTCAGACTTCTCAAAGTAATAATTCTTCTGTACTCAGCCCTGGTGAGGCTGCACCTGTGTTCAGTCTTAACCCTCCCTGCCCCTCACTACAAGAGAGACATCGAGGCCCTGGAGCTTGTTCAGAGAGGGGCAACAAAACTGATGAGGGGTCTGGAGTACAAGTCTCATGGGGAGCAGCTGAGGGAGCTGGGATTGTTCAGCCTGGAGAAGAGGAGGCTAAGGGATGACCTTACTGCTCTCTACAACAGCCTGAAAGGAGGTTGTGGTGAGGTGGGGGTCATTCTCCCATGTAACTAGCAATGGGACTAGGGGGAACGGCCTCAAGTTGCACCTGGGGATATTCAGGTTAGACGTTAGGTCAGGTACTGTTGTGGGCTTAGTGGGAAATATTGGTGATAGATGGGTGGCTGGACTGGATGATGATCTTAGAGATCTTTTCCAACCTTGGTGATTCTGTGATTCTATGTAAAGGACAACAAGGCTTAACATGAGCAGTTGCTGCAGGAAGGCTAGGTGAGGGTTTTGCACTGACAGACGTGCTGATGTCAGCTTGGTGTGACTCCTGGCCTTTATTTTGCCTAGGTTGTACCTAATGGCCTCCACCACAGGATGTACTTGAGCTGGACACCACTGAGAGTGGGGAGACTACAAAGAGCAGTGCTGACCTGAGCCTACTGTATTCACATACCCTTCCTAAGGCACTTTCTGTGTGGGGATGGCTATGGGATATTGATCTGGAAGACTTCTGTGCTGAGAATTAAGGTCATTTTGATGAGGCAGGATACGTTTGGAACACACAGTAAGCCCTGCAAGGTGCCCGCTGCTCCTACAGCTCACATAACAGATCTGGGTTAAGTCTCCAGGATCCCCATGCAGTGGCTGGTGAATTTCTGGGGACATTCATGGGAACAGAGCTGTGCCCGCTGGGGATCTCCACATGGTAAAAGTACCCCACATAAGGAAGCTGCCACTTCACTTTCACAGGAACCTACAGTCACAGAGGCACAGCTAACAAAAGATGGTGACAAAAGGAGGGCCCACATGTGGTTGTTTGGACAAAGAGGCAGCCTAGGGAGCCAAGAAAGAAAACCTGCTCATTTGTCAGACAAGGAGTGCAGGCAGCAGAGCTGGAAGCACCTCCTGTGGTTCCCCGAAGCTGTAGCTGTTGGAGGAGGGCAGGGGCCAAATCACCCGCCTCTCTTGTGCTTTGAGATGTACAGTCTCTAGCAAGTTGGAAAAGGAAGCAAGCCCCACTCCAGCTGTGTTCACACTTGGCAGGAGCTTTAATAAGAAGCCTGGTTGGCAGGGGAGAAGAGGAAGGGGAAACATAGGGCAGCCCTGACATACCTGTAAAAATTCTCCAGAGAGATAGGACATCTTGCTGTGGTGCAAACGAACAGCGTGGTTTCATTGCTTCCTGGCTTAGAATGTGCCTGAAAGCCCTACATTTTGAAGATGACTACATCTGTGTCTGCTTTCCTACCTTTCCATCTATACTTTCAGTATCCTGAAGAGCAGCAGAAACCAGCTGAGAAGCCCATAATGGTTATTGATGGTTGCAGGCTGCAGTTCGATCAGAGGATGGCGTGCCTGCAGTAGGCCATACTGACAGTCAGTGCAGACAGCAGGGCTTCCAGCCAGGAGCTGCATAGAAATCAAATCTTCCAAAAAGACACTTATACTCTCCCAAGTGAAAAAAATAAATAAAAATGAAAATGAAAAAGTATTATGGCTGTGCCTTTTTGCAACGCTGCTGAGAGATCCATTCTTTATGTTCTCCATAGATTATCGATCAAGTGAAATGTTTGCCAAAGTCAAATACATATAGGCAACAGTTGTTTGATGCAGATTTGGGAAGGAGAGGGCTGAAGCTGTAATCTTTTAGTTTATCACAGCAAACATTTTGCTGGAAATGTCAGCGTAACTGCAAAGGGAGCACATGCACTGGTCTGTGCAGAGAAGGCTGCTGCCCCGCAATGCAGCAGTGATTGTGGATGCTCCCAGAGAAGAACCCGGAGAGGGCAAAGGAATGGCAGAGCTTGAGCTAGGGCTGTGCGCAGGGTGTGTAAGGAATCACTTTATCACAGCAAAACGCACACACTTTGTAACCTCAAGACAAATGTACTCAGCAGTTTCACCTGAAATAAAATGTAGAAGGTGTTATGTTGGTGGGTTTACAATATATATTTATTTACTTTGTCTTTTCAAGCTGACTTGAAAACAATTTCTGAAACAATAGATACTGGGGATAGAGCGCCCATGTGCTGTACCAGCTAAATTGAGACTGGAGGCAAATATCCACTTCTCTTTCTACTCAATTGAAAGCTGGATCACGGGCCTCCTACATCTTCCACAGTGCTACTGGTTGTGAGTGGAATGTCTTCAATTCTTTTTCATCTTGGAAGCAGAGACTGGAAAATTCAGATGGGTGTACTACACACAATAGACAGCAAAATCCTCATCTGTTTTTGTAGTGAACAGTCAGGCTGGACCCCTCAGCAGTGTCCATTCAAGAGAGGATGCTCCCTATCTTCTATAGCTGCTTTAATGAATTTTCTTCACTTCAGACCTTCAAGGCACACACCATAGCTCCAAAAATGGGGACAGGGGCTGTGCTGGTGCCAGAGCAGGGAGGCAACAGGCACAGCTACCACTGCAGTTTCTGCTGTATTACCCGTCCTGTGGGTTAGAAAGGGTCTCTGGCCTAGCAAGACCACAGTCTCAGGCAGTGTCCATGGCAGAATCTGTATTTGAGCTGCCTGTGAGGCCCATTTTGGGCAGCCAGCCCTATGACTTGGCATTTAGGATATTTTTGTGAGAAGAAAACCTGGAGATTGCAGAGCAGCTGGAGCCTCCCACATAAGGAGGGGAAGTTTTCATTGCTGCGTGCCAAGGGGAATGTCCTCTTCCCAGTTTTGTGAACACTGCTCCATTTACCCTGCATGAGTTTATTTCCACATTGCTTTCATGTTCTTTAGAATTGCCTCAAATCAGTATGTAATGTTTTATTCAACGTGAAATAAAACCTTTCCCATTTGCCATGCAGCCTGAAAAATTCTTCTGGTTTCTTGTCAATACAAAAATGTTTTTACTTTTTAAATTATTATTATTTTTTAATTTTTTATTTTTTTAAGATTGATTTATTGTTCTGGAGCACATGCACATACTCATGCTGCCTCGTGCTGTCATTTGACACCAAAAGTAAAGGAAGACTGGTAGAAAAAGTAGGCCAGAGAGCAGGAAGCCTTCCTGAATGAACCAAGTTCTTTGAGCTAGCAGCATCAATAAGTGTGTAATGATCAGCTTGTCCTGACTGCAGGCAGGGGAAGAAGCATCCATGGGCAGTGCACTAGATGGGCGCTGAGCACTTCCCATCTACAGGATCTACCTTAAATCCTTTTATGACAAATTCAGATGAACTGTGCATTTCTGCTGCTGCCCAAAGCAAATGTCTGTATTTGCTCTGCCCAGCAGTAGTTTGCTCTCTTTATGTTCTTCAGAAAGTTAACAAAAAGCCCTCTTCACAGGATAAACTGCCTAAAGGGGACAAATTCTGATCTCATGAAATTAAGATCCTATTCCAGTAGGATCAGAATTAGCCAAAACCAATGAACTTAATCTGTCTCAGATTCCCGTGGCCTTTGGACCAAAGACAGATGGAGACAGCTTATTTGGCCACTCATCTTCTTTACCCCCAGTTGGGCAATTCAACAAAGTGAGCAGAGGTGTGCCACTCGAGGCCACAGCAGACCTCTCTGGTTTCCTCCTTACACCAAGTGAAATCATTTTTTGTTTTCATTTATAACCAAGCTAAACAGCATTACCTTGGTGATAATTTTAAAGGTGATGGTTTGAACATACCCTGAAACTTGGACCTGATGAGGCACAATGTTTGCAGTATTCCATGTCACAAGCAGCCATAGCTGAGCTCAGACATGACTGTCCTCATAGCAGGATTCCCAAGGACAAGTTTCACACCAGGGCTCCTTCTGCAGAGGTTCCTTGCTAGGAGCAGAAAGTAGCTCTGGAGCATCTGGGAAACCCCATCTTTTTCTTTGCATAATTTATGTTTAACTTGTTTAAAAGACATTATAAAGATATAGGAAAATATGCGTGCATAATCATCTAATTCCCTGGACTGTTACCCACATAAGCAAAGGAGAATCAGTATGGACTTTGAACACAGTCATGTAGGAATTCCTTTATGGTTATAGCATGTGTGATGGAGCAAGCACCTGTGTCCTGGGTTAAAGAAAGCAGACTGCTTTAAGGGAGAAAATAAATAGTTGGCATACTCACCATAGCAAAATGAGACAGTCCAGATCTTCCTATTTTCACTTGGCATGATATTTAAGAGCAGTATTAGACTAAAAACCAGCAAATTTCACTCAAGTTGATTTAAAATGCATCTCAGTGCATCTGAGCTACTGTCTAATCCTTTTGTTGGAGATGTTCTGCATTAGCGAGCCACTTTTGATTTATGTGCTAACAATCCCCCTGAAGGCAGGTAATTCACAGGCGATGTTCGCCATGTGCAGAGTGGTGCTCTCGTTCCCACAGACAGAAGTCAGTAAACTTTAAATCCCAGAGGGCCTAAACTTACTTTGCATAAATTGCCCTCATGGGAGCTGAGATCAGTTTATATTCATCTCCTATATAACCTTAGAATTCAAATAATTTTCTTACAACAGTGGGAATGCAGATTAGAGACAATCACGGCAGAAGACAAAGGTTGCAACCAATTGTGAGTACAAACAAAATGAAATGTGAATTGCCTCGCTGTAACCTTTATTCAGTCAGATACATCCTACTGCAGTATGTTTGCAATAGAAGGTTTATTAGAGGAATGATTAACAGAAGGCAAGTGCATTTTTATTAAGTAGCAGGTAAGCCTAAGAACTGCTGATTTCTCCAAGACTGCAAATGAGACCTTCACGCTATGGGAAATTCAAATTTCAGTTTTTCCACTGTGAACATCTTGAGATAAATCTATTACAAACGATACAATATTGGCCATAGTGGAGAGCTTGACTTCCTTTTTCCAGGCACTGACATTTCTTTTCCCTCGGTAACATCTACATTCACAGTAGACAAGAAATTTGCTCTCTCATTCAGGTAAAAAAGAAGTCTATGAGCCAATGCTATCAGAACAATGCTATCAGAACATCTGCAAACGTGTTAAAACAGGACAAAATGTAAATTCTATCATAAGTAAAGACAGACATTGCAATCTCTTATGTAATTAACAAATTAGAAGGCTATCAACTGTGACTTCTCCCTTGCATGCACCACTGACATTCATAAAGTGAAATCTAGCCTCAAGCTCCAATTTGCTTTTAAGCTGATGCATCTGTTTTAGCATAGAATATGATAGAAAGGTGTCAAACTACTGAAATCAATGCAAAAAAAGTAAGAAAAGAAAATTAAAAAAAAGAAGTAATCACTTACTACAAGACTGCTAGAATTCGAAATGATTTCAAACTTGATAATAACACACCTTTCCTGCATCACTCGTGATGGCCTATTAAGTCATTATTTTCTTTAAAGAAAATACATCCTATTTGTGGTCTGAATTTACTTATGTCTGTGACAGCTGGTGAAGCTTGTGTCCCCTTTTGATAGGTTACATTGCTAATGCTGATCAGTAATTCATTCCTTCATGGAGCCTGTGTTTTTTAGAAATACTTCATTAGGAACTAGCAGCAAAACCATGAGTGTGTGGACTTGAAATACTGTGTTCAAGCAGTGAAATATTGAAATATGTGGGGACAGCTATTTGCCCAGTTTCATGTCCAAAAGTAAGTTCGTTGTGCCCCAAACCAAAATAAACCTATTGGTTTTCAGTAGCTGCACACTCTGGTAGATCACATTGGCTCCCAGCCGTACAGTGAAGGGACAAGGATCCCTGAGGTCTGTAACCCCATGGTCGCTCAGCTGGGAACCTGTCTCTGAGCTGGCAAATTTCAGCTCCTGTCACTCACAGTTGAAGGGAGTTAATTGGAAGATAACTGTTTATCTCCTGATACATCATGGTTTTCCAAAGCTGTTGAACAACCTTATTTTGTTGGAGACAACATCCAACCAACTCTAATTAGACAGACCGAATTAAATTAAGGAAAGTAATTTAACTGAAAGAAGATGCAGGGAGGTCTGGGAGATTTCTGGAAGTGCTGAGGGATATCTCCAAAGAAAAAAGCACGTGCACAGCTATGATGCTGATTTTTCTGTTGGGACAGTGCAGTACTGTGGGGTATGTCAGAATAAGAACGTGTGGATTTCATTTTTACCTGCATCGCAGCCCAGAGCTAGGAGCATCGCAGGCTGATCCCCCCTCTGCTAATCACTTGTTTAGAAGATGGCTACCAGAGAACAAAGGACACTGCATGGGGGAGAATAAACCAGGTAGAGACTGAAGATCACATGAGAAGAGAGATTAAACAGCACCTTTTCTGCCTATCTTTGTAGTAAATGTCCAAGTTAAAAAAAAAAAAAAAAAAGCCCACCTGAGGCCTTTTCTTTAACTCAGACTCCAGAGATATCTTTAAAAGAACTTGGTTGTAATTTTTTCTCTTCTCTGTATGGAAGAAATTAATAAAAGATCAGGGTCTGGGGCAAGTGTGACTTTGATACTGTGTTTTATAGATGCCATGATGTCCAATTCAGATTTCAAGTGTTCACACAGCAGCACAGGTGCCTGCTACTGCTCCAGCTTTGCATGGATGCATTTCAGGGCGCACTATGGATCTGAGGCAATAAAGTAAATACAATTTAAGGTGTTCAAATGTATGCTGGGATGCAGCAAAGTACCTTCAAGCACTTGTTGAGCTTGTGGAACCCTCATTCAGTTTTTCAATGGAAAAGGGGAAATTTGATTGGGAGGTCTCCTGGAGCTTGATGTAGGCTCAAGTGACTTGATGCCAGCTTGCAACTGAAAAAGCTTCCTGATGTACTGTATGTGTTTTGAAGGTGCAAGGTGCACTTTGGGGACAAGGCAGTCGTGAGGAGCACAAGGAGCCTGAGCTGTCAGAGCAACCAAAACCCCAAGCCCGCTCTGCCCTGTAGGTCTGTGCAAGCCTGGTGCTGTGGCTGAGGTAAAGAGGGCTTGCATTCACAGGGAGATTTTCTACAACATTCCAAAAAATGTCAGTGAACATTTTTTGCAGGTGTGGTGGGGAGTGGGTGGGTGGGAGGGGCAGTTCTCCACCAGGGCCCCCTCTGAGCTGGGCAGGCTGCTCGCCAGGCTAAGGCTGCAGCAGGCAACCAAGCAGGAGCTTGATGCAGCCAATAACAAGCACTTGCCAACCAGAGGTGCCATTTTCTGTGGGATAACCCTTGAACGTTGCTTCAGTGTAAGGGCCCGTCTTGCTGGTGGGCCTCCTTCATGCCTTGTGTGCAGCGACATTTCTGTGGCCTTCCCACCATGACGCCGGGCCCGCGCTGCTGGGCCTGAGCCAGCAGGGCTTCTGAGAAGTGGGTGTTTGTTCAGAACAGGGCACCCGAAGTGATGTTCAGCGAGCCCAGCAAACGTAAATGTGCTCCTTGTTTGTTACTGGCACATTCTTGTACCAGACAGATTCCTGCAGTCAAAATATTTTGGTGAGAGGAGAGTGCAGGAGCCAGATTTACAGATGCAGGAATTCACCGAGCACCGTGTTTTGAAGGGCACTGCAGGTTTCTCTTCATAAAATTACTTTGTTCCTGATACATTCATATCAGGCAGGTGGGACGAGAGAAAACAAGTGAACAAATGATGTGCTGTGTCACGGAGGCTGGATTTTGATTTATGCACAGTAACAAATACCACACTAATAATTGTGGAGGTGGCTTTAGCTCCTATTTGTCATCTGTCCTGTGGTAAGAGGCTCATGTCATTTCCAGGCTCTGTATCCTTTCTTTCCCTTGTGAAGTCGGTGTGTGCTCCAGCCCATGTGGCACTGCCACTTCCCACAGAACGGGAGCTTGTCACAAGCCTCCCCTCCTCAAAACCAGCTATTCTCACACTTGTTTATTTCTGCAGTGCTGGCACAGGAAACCAAACTGAGTAATACTGCAGAAACACACTGAGGTGTTCAAAGCTCCATGTTAGAACAGAAGGTGAATGTACAGCACACTTCCTCATATTTAGGGACTCGTAAGGGCTCATCCAAAACTCTCCTCTTTCCTTTGATCAATTGGTTGTCTTAAATCTAAATTACAGTTGCTTGGGGAGAGGGCTTGGGAGGATGTTCAAATGTCTTCTTCTCATCTAGGGATCAGAAAAGAGCAGCCCTGTTAGCAGGAGGGTGAACATTCAGTTGATTTCTAAACCAAGGAAACTCGCCCCTTGACCACTTCCTATGAACTACCAGGCTCATGGCCTTGCTCCAGACAGCACAGCACAGCACATCTCTGTCTGGTGCCCTCTCTCCTGCTTCCTCCACCTCCAGCCTTGCTGCACCCACAGATGCTGTGTGTGAGTGGAAATCAAAAACAGCAGCTGGAGCAAAGGTGCAGTGAAGGGCCAGGCTGCCGCATGCTGCCAAACAGAACTTGCTCCCTGCTGTCCTGGGCTGGCAGAGGAGTGAGATACCTGTGACTTCTAATAGACTGGCTCCAAAATTATGGGTTATGCTTCTCTGGGTTAGTCACTAAATATGCACAAGTGCAAGCTGAAAAACAGCCCGCAGTGAAAACACTGCTGTCACCCAGATGCATACAGGTTTCTGGAAAGAAACCACATGGTGGATGCGGGAGTTCGGAAGAGCAATACTGCTTTCTCCACCAAAGAGGCAGTTGTATTCCAGAATGTGCTGGGTTGTTCTCTGGGTGTTCAGTAGATAGATGAGCACTTTTAACAGTCGGCAATGTACATAAAAGGGCAGGTTGTGGCTATAGTGGTTTGCAATTATCAGGTGCAATGGGCCAGAACAACATGCTGGGAAAGAAGTACCTATAAAATACCATCTAGCTATATGAAAGGTGCTTCTTCCATAAAAACACCGAATCATAGAATCATTAAGGTTGGAAAAGACCTCCAAGATCATCTAGTCCAACTGTTCGCCTACCACCAATATTTCATCACCAAACCATGTCTATAAGTAGGAAGACACTTTTGCTTTGCTGTATGGATTCAGGAGGACAACTGGAACAGCCTCTGAAGAGTTTGACGGTTGTACCTACGTCTCCTGAAGTGTTCAAGGGGCAGTTCATGTTTACAGTGTTTCCCAGTGAAGCTGACATGATGGTTCATGCAGGGTCTCTTGCTCCACAGTGACATCACGTTCATCATCCGGGCAATAAACAACCCTGTGTAGTTGATAGCAACATTCCGTCATGTAATGTGTCAGCATCTTTCCATCTGTCTGTACAGAGAAATATAACTTGTTTTGAACACAGAAGTTTCCCTTTTTTCTGTTGTGATAAACTATTCTATAAAGTATTTTGAATGTTCAGTCTTCAGCAGATAAAGTACTCTGTTGGCTGCTTGTGCCCATGAAAAGCTTTGAAAATAGAGAGCTGAATCAGTGCCTTGGTTTTTGGGGGGCTGTTTATTTTTTCCTTCCACAAAGTGTGGATTTTTATATATTCAGGGTATATCCCAGGGCTGTGCGTACAGCTCATTTCATTAATGCATGAATATCTCTGAGCTCCTCAGGTGGAATCTGGGGGCAAGCTGTTTGTAATTAGCTGGATTGTACGCTACACACCTACACTGCAGCCCAAATTCTGGTTGAAAGGTGAGGTTGTCATAAACCTCTTTAGGCTTCAGGACTTTACTGGAGCATAATAGCACAGTGGCATTTTCTTGCACAACTCTTAAAGCTGTTATGTGCTTTATGTGAATCATCATATTGATCCCTGGAACATTAATGTGAAAATATGTCTGATTTTAGTTTAGCGGTTCTTTCACAGCAGCGCATCCCCAGCAATCACCAGCAGGCCCTCTGGGGAACAGGAGAAAAGGAAGAAAAGGAACATTTTTTGGAATCCCTTTCTCTCTCCCAGCTCAGTCTCAACCAGTGCAGGCAATAACGAAGGGGCTGCAGGACTGCTCTCTGCTATTATTGTGCCTGGCTCGCTCTCAGCATGACTCACTGCAGACAATATGTAACACCACTCACATGGGAATGAACAGTAAATACTTGGCCCTGGATTTTTTTTTTTTTTTTTTTAATCTCTTCAGGTTTTTCTCTCTGATTTGTATCCCTTTATCCTCGCCCATGTGCTATATAAGCTTCTCAAATCTAATGTCCATAACACCACCCCCCACTGGTAGCAGCAAGCCCTTCCGCTGCTGTAGGGTTTACTTTGCAAAGGTTTACAACGAAAGGCATTATTTAGAAACTGTGTATGTTAACCTAGTGGCAGAAGGTTGCTCCAACACCTTCCCCCTGGTTTTTCTTCTGCCGGGGGAGGGGAGGCTGCCATTGTGTGGTAAGTGCATCTCTTGCTTTGCTGCAGCAGCCAGGCCAGCTTGGAAAGAAAGCCCTGGGGCTAAAGAGGCTCGGAGTGCAGCCAAGGGGGTCAGGAGATGGTTTTAAGGATTATACTACATAATTAAAAGCTCACTCCGAATGTGCTTCCTGGTACTCAGTGCTCAAACATACAAAGCTTTTACAGTCATAATTCCTGGTCCTCATTTGTATCTGAGAGATTTGTAGGGTAAAGTTGTCACACAGGTAGTGAGTCAGGAGTGCCAAACAAATCAGATACAGAACTGCAAGCACAAGTCATTCATCGAAGCTGTGGCAAGGCAACAACCCAAATGTGCCCTGGTTGTTGAAATGGAGCCCTCCCCCGTGCTGACCAAAGTGATGTTAAAACCGATAGATTCCAATAGATTCCTGCATTTGCTAGAAGAGCATATTCTGACATTTCAGTCAAATCTCCCAATCAGGTCTGTGCAAACTGCATCGATTTAATATGTATTGTCTAAAAATAGGTCTTAACAGGATGTTGATATCAAGAAACTAGAAGTAGTGGAAAGTACCGAAGGTGCGTATTGATTATATACACTGTATGTGAGCACTTGCCTATTGAAAACTGTAATGCACAAATAAATAACTGGCTTAAGAACCCAAGCAGCACTTTCTTACTGTCTGAGACAAGTACAAGCAGGTGTAAATCCAGCTCCTGCATCAAAGCTGTGAAAAACTCTGCTTTATATAATTTTCCACCAGGATTCTCAGGTCTTTATTTCAAGAGCAGCTGCAATAAGCCAGAATTTATTCTCCGTGCAAAGACAGATTCAAATTTGGCAGAAAACTCTTCCTTCTACCACTTTCAGTTAAATCCCAGGGTACTGTAACTGTGTTGTCACACAGGGATATAAGGCATGGAAAGAGACACCAGACAGTGAACTTAGTAACCAGCACAGACAGCAGTGCGCTGTGTGCAGAGCCTTGCCCCATGCAGCCTGCTAATTCTGATTAAGCTCATGTGTTTGGCTGAATTGGTGCCTGATCTTCTCAATTAATTGCTGCGTAAATGCCTGCCTGCTTCTGGGTGCTTTCCATTTCATAAAAATCTGTTGTTTGTTTACAACCATCTCTTATTCATTTGCCGTAGAACAAAACAGAAAAGAAAGGCTTTATTCCATTATTTAGGTCTACACCACATATCCAAAGGAGAAGAGAGATTCTGCTACACTTTATTCAATATGATGTTACAAGAAAACAACAGTTACAGCTGACAAACCATTACATCTTTCATAATACAGACAAATTACAAGGTGTAACAAATAATGCGACATTTATTTACTGTACTGCTTACTATGCTGTTCTTCTGAAGTATATATATATGTATATATATATATTTAATTACATTAACATTGTTCTCATGTACCAGCCCTCGCTTTTGATTTGTTAAAAAAAGAACACCTCTCAGTGCACCATACGAAAACCCGCGTGGAAGCTGGCAAGCTGGGATTTTGTATGCAGCACCATTGAAATGCATTTTGGGGGATGGGAATTTGTAGTGCATCCTTTACTTTTAGATTTATTTATTTATTTTTTGCTCATGTGAAAAACACAAGGCAGTAACATACGGTCACTCCACCGAACTGCTGGTAGGGGAGAGTTTTGTTATGCTCAGTAATGCAACGTAATTCTATTTATAATGGGGTGTCAGCATTTTGCTCCCCAGTCTGTACAGCCTAAAAGGTTTGTATAACAAAGATTACAAAACCCAGTGATATTCACAGCTGAGTATTTTGTCTGTGAGTGTACCGGAGCACTGACTACACATTCAAGTTGTGTGCACTGACATTGAGCACATAGGAGTGGATGTCACCCACCAGCCAAAGGCAGTTTATTTCCCTACCCTCTTCCCGGAGTCTGAAGTCCGTAATCACACAACAAAGACAAAATGGAAGCCCTGGTGCCTCTGTCTACTGCAGATTGAATTTCCAGTGTTGCATTTACTGGTATTATCCTGAAACATGATCCTGTTTAAAAACAATAGTGAGAACTGGAAGGACTCAACGATCAGGGATGTCATACAACAGCGTAATGTTGAGTGTTGGAGTGACCTGCCTGGAGCTCTGCCTGCTGGGTATGGATTGGAGCTGAGCTGACACCAGCTGAAGTGGGACCAAACTGTCTCCAGGTGTTTCACTTGTAATAAAGTTGGGTTCTGTGAACGTGAACTTGTAAGGAATCTTTGTATCACACAAGCCATCTCTATCACCACCTTCCCTTCCCTGCTCACCTGGTATTGTACAGAGTCAGAATACACCCTTCTACTTTTATCTGCCTGCTTCTGCCCTGTGGCTGCTCGTCCCTCTTGCAGCTGAGCCACATCCTCTCTCAGTATCATCAGGAAGGATCTGCTGGGGCTCAGGCAAGAAGACAAAAATTACACTGTTGGCTGTCAGCTCCGGGCAAGTCCCACAGTTTGTCAAGGAATGCACCCCACAGAATATTGTCCATTTAAACTAACTTTTGACTGCTGATGGCACGAAACACTGCACTCCCAAGACCTGCAGCATGTCTGGAAGACCGGGCTGATTGTTTTCTTGTCCCTCTGAATATTCTGCAGGGAACTGGTTTGGGAAGGATGAGAATAAAAGAGGATAGAGCTACTGATATTCCCTGACTCTGCCTTAAGGACATTGAGGGGGTTTAAAAAGTCCATTCATCAGCACTGAAAAGGGCTGTGGTGAAAAACTGCATGATGTTGGAGAGGTGGGATAACTGCCAGGGGACCCTAACTGAGGGGGACTGTCAGGTTGCTGATGAAGGACAGGACAGAAAGGGAGAAAAAGGCTGTACAGTCCATTCTCTGCATAAAGGTACTCCCATTTTCTCAAAATAAAGAAAAAATAAAGTAAAATAATGATTTAGGTTTCCCAGAAGATTTAATGATCTGGGAGAATAATGTGCAGCAGATCCCCTTGGTGCAGGGAGAAAGACCTCTGCAGGTGACAACAAACCAGTGTCAGCATGGGCAGTCAGAAGAACCAGAAAGGAGGTGCTCAAGAGATTCATGCCATTCTTTAACTGATCAGTGGCCAAGACAGACCCAGTACTGCTGAAAATCCAGTTACTGTTGAGGAACCCAGATGTTTGTGTGCTTTAGGCAACTGAGTTTGAAGGTTTTTGGACCAACAACTCTAATTATTTCAGTGGTTGCTTAAAAGTGGGAATGGGGCAGAGAAGATAATCTCACATGCACGTGTGTGTACACACACACACACACACACACACACACCGTAAGCAAACATGACATGATTCACTACGGACAGCAATGATGTGCTGGGCTTGTGGGTAGAGTTAGGGAATCAGTCTCTACATTAAACCTTCAGATATTTAGTCGAGCAGTGTAACTGCGTGCCTCCTGATTGAAGCTGCCCAGTAGATGTGTCTATGCAACTACCATTATATTCCTAATTGAAATCTTACATTTTCAAAAATTCATCAGATTATTATTATTTTTTGCAGCATGATTTCTTTTTTTCTAAAAATAGCTAATTTCAGTCATCAAACTGCACAGCGTTTCAGTAGCAAAGATCATGTATAAAAGACTTTTCTCTTACAAAAAAAAAAAAAAAAAAAAAAAAAAAAAAAAAAAAAAAAGAAAGAAAGAAAGAAACATGAAACCCAAACAAACCACGTCTAAGGCAGTTTCAGTGTCTGATAAAGTCAAAAGTTCAGCGGTCACTTGCTTTCCCCTCCTAAATACAGGAGGAAAACTGTAGTAACTTCTAAATAGGATTGTGACTGAAAGTGGCTTTCAGATGGCTTTTACCAGATCCTGAAAGAGAGATGTCGTTGGGGGAAACTGTTTTAATGGCTGTGCAAATATTGAGAATATTTCCTCGGTTCAACTCTTTGAAAGCGTAGACTCATACGCTAGTTCATTAAGAGGCCTTTCGTAGCTACTTGAGCATTCAAGGATTTGCCTTATTGGGTGTTCTTTTCTTATTAAACACTGCTGGAGTTTAATAAGATGGCAGTAGCACAAATCCTTTTCCCCTCCTTTTAAACAGTGAAAGCTAACCCAAGTGTTACCGCACTTCTTAAAAATGTAATTCAATGCATCCAGCAAGCAAGGGATGTCAAATTTATGTGCAGAATAATATTGCCTAGCAAGCGGTTCTGTCTGAGCAGGAGCATAACTCAACAGCAGTTTTCGCACTGTGCCCTGCTCTTTCTGAATGCAAAGCATTGTATATGATCAGGGCAGTTTTATCCACCCCCCAACACAATGTTCTCCCCAGCCACAATGTGGCAGGGCCTTCCTCGCCTAAAGTCACACAGCTTTGTTTCTTTCAAAGTTTGCATTTGAATGATTCATTCAGAAAAGCGATTTAAAGACACATCGTCTGGTAGTGCCTTCCAATCAGATCGGGATACCTATAGAAAATCATTTGAAAAGTGCTTTGGTGTGGAACAGCAAACCGTCTGGGATAAGGAGAACTCTCGCTCTGTAAGCAGCAAAATAACACAGCTAGACTTAATGGCTCATTCAACAAAAATTTCTCTGTACCTTAGTATCTGCCTTGAATTAAACGGAACCGTTTCAGAATCTCTGTTTTCATTTCAGGAAAACATTCCAGAAGGTGAACAGCGTGAGGAAAAACATGGAGATGTGAGCTGAGACCCACAAAAGAAAGAAATACTCACAAAGGGAATAAAACCATGAAGAATTTGTCATGTATCTGTCAGCTGAGCGCATCTCATTTTTGCGTTGTCTTTCTCACAGGCCTATTTCCAAAACTGGCATGCTACATAGCCTAAGCGGAGTAACCAAATTCAGAGTGCTGGAGTAAACATGCGGTTATTGCCATGTTTTTAAAATGGATATAAATGATCTGAGGATACAATGAGAAAAGAAAGAACCCAACACCACTTCAGGAACAGTGGCAAGGTGCTGTAACTGTCAGCCCAAGTCGGGCTTGCTCTGGCAGAAATTGTCTTCCCATTGGTTGCAATATGTGCACGACTCTCAAAGAAAGCACGGTCCTTTATGCCACCACTGGCTTTTTTGTACAGTCATTACTGAAGAAGTGTGAACACCGAATGTGTTGTCTTAATGTATTTAAGACATTGCTGGTGAAAGCATAAAAATCCTTACAAAGATGCAGCGCTGCAGTGGAAAATCAAACAAAATCAAACACAAAAGACTGAAAGAGTACATGCCATGTATCAGTAAGCAAAAGCTTAATCTTCACATAGTTCTCTGAAATCACAAGGTATCCAAAATGCGTGCAAGGTTTTAAATAAATTGCAGGGAAAAACAGGGTCTTGCCAGCTTCAATTTTCTTTTGAATGAAATCCACCATAGAGAAAGAAAGGAAACAGGCCATGGCTCCTTCCTGGTGTCGGCCTCCTCATTAGGTTTTTGTTTCCCTCCTCCAAACTGGTAAATTTAATCCTGTAAGGAAACAACATAAATTATAATAAGCTTCATGACTTGCATTTTTAAATGACTTTTTTACTTGGTATATAACAGATTAGTCCAAAGCCAGTTCTGAAGACACTAGCTTAGAGTGAAGGACAAACATCCAAAGCACTTTTAGAGCTGGAACCTCATGAAAACGAGCTTAGAACACTGATGTTTTCATGGTGCCAGTTGCCTAACAGAGATATGTTTATCCATCTTCATGCCTATCTGTCCCAAGAGCTAATCTTCAGAGATGCCATCAGCTCTCGCATTCACCATGGAAATTACAGGCAGCTATATATAGACTGGCAGCTCTTCTAAAGGTGGTCACACCCCAGGAATGCAAAGGAAGGTTACTGAACGCTGGCACAGCTTCAGGAGTTTACGAGCTCTTTTTGCCCCTTTTCTTATGGAGTTCCCAGTGATCAGCTTTGCAGGAACACTTGTGACCAGGTTGTAGAAAAGTTCCCTCAGCTTTGCTTCCCAAAAGTTACTGGAGGTACCTCACAGTAATGTCACTTCACTTGTAAACACTGCTGGGTTACAGAGCAACATGGCGCGCTGCATTCAAACACATTCACCCTTAGTTGGGTGTTTTTCTATTTATAAAAAGATAACAAAAACCTCTCCTTTCACATACAGGAAGTAAACACTGTACCAAGAGCTTTGCTTACATTGTCTTTCCCTCTACTGGTTCCTGGCTATAGGGGCTCAATGCAGTGACTGGACCTATAAGGTTGTACTGCATTGTCTCTGAGATTTACACCAAGCAGGAGGCAGGCCAACAACGTGGGAAGCATTACTTTAAAACAAAACTAACAACTGCAGGACCAGCTTGGTGAGGGCTTGGTGAGGGCTAAATGAAGGCTAGATAGACTGGAGCCATCGGAAGGATTTTATAATTAACATACTTAATAAATGTTCAGGTAGAATTCTATGCTGAGTAATAAAGTGGGACTGCATCTTCTGATAATGTTCTGCAGTTTTACGAAGTTCAAAATGTGTTTGTTTCACTGAGATTTCCAAAACCAAAGATTCTAACTACAAATCTGCTGCCCCTCTCAAATGTAGTTTCAGGAAGACAGGCAGATATGAAGAAATTTTAGCACTTAATTAAAAGAAAACTTAAAATTAAATATTCATTGAGCTCAGAACTGGTTTGTATTAGCATGTCCTAGAACTATTTAAATCAAACTCAATGCAGGTGCCAGTGAATCTAGTCTAGCCCTCATTTCAAAAGCAGGAGAAAAACAAGGCATCAGTTTCAAGCATAAAATTTTAATTGTGGCTTTCATCATACCAGCCTAATCTCTACACTACATCTGACTTTCATAGTATGCAGCGTTTCTGTCATAGTTCTCGAGAGCACTTCTTCTGCCCTTCAATTGCCAGAACTCCTGAACTGGATTAACCAAAGCCTGTTCTTAATGATGCACGGCAGCATCTCCTGGAGCTTGGTCTGCCACCTCCTGAGTCCTGCTTGGGTTGTTTCCCAAATGCCTCTGGAATGTCTGTTCCACATGAAAGTCCCCAGGGTCGAGGAGTCTGGCTGAAGCCCCAATAAATCTTGTTTCGAGGAATAAATTAGAGTTTAGTTTACTCTTCATAAACTCAGAAAGAAAAGCAATATTTGGAACATGCTGAGATTCACCGCTGCTGACTGG
Source organism: Excalfactoria chinensis (assembly GCF_039878825.1). NCBI lineage: Eukaryota > Metazoa > Chordata > Aves > Galliformes > Phasianidae > Excalfactoria > Excalfactoria chinensis. The sequence continues at coordinate 120,836,768 of NC_092826.1, forward strand.
TGAAACATGATTGACACCGTTGCCAAATTCTACATCTGCCTTCCTTAAAAAAATCCCACAAAAACAGACCAAATAAAACCAAACCAGACCAAACCACAATACTTTTAGAGGATGACCACTTCAGAACCCCCCTTACAAAGGAGGAAGCTGGCAGTTTGGGTCTGCACAGACACAAGACAAGTGCTTGATTTCAGGCTAAGCCCAAACTGCTGGAGTTTCAGAGCCTGCCATAATGCTGCCTTAACATTAAGGACAAGTGACTAAATGATAAAAGACAAAGAAGCTTCTCTAAGAGTTACCAATCTCCTCATGTTTGATGAAAATTACATCTTAATTAGATAATTACATTAATTACAGAGAGCTTTTCCTTTCTATCAGTTGACCTCAAGGCACTATCCAAAGGAGGCCAGCATCACATTTCCTCCCAGGGATATGCTAAAATTCACCAGTGACAATACTACATTTTCTGGATTCAAGTATTGCTCTGAAGGCAAAGCTGGTCACACATTCCCAAGGCCTTGAACTTAGGAGATGGGGAATGTCTTCATCGGAAGCCTGAACTTTCAGAATCAATCCCTGTAATGCTAAAAGCTTTCCTAGAAATAAACAAACTGCCACCATTTAATACCTTAGCATAGTGCAACTGCCTCAATGCAGAACAAGGCTGAGATCAAACAGGAAACTCAGTGGAAAAAAGAAAGGTGATTTAATTCCAAATTTCCCCAAAGGATCTGGCTGGGGAAGACTGGAAGACAGAGTGCAAGCAGAACGTGGCCAGTGATCCCTATCTCCCTGAAGATGTATTCGCCTGCCCCATTTAGGGCACTCACACAGCCCTCCCACTGCTCCCACCAGCACGCCGATGGCTCTGATGTTGAACCCTGAGTTTTGGCCATTGAGGCAATTCTGCTTTGCATAAAATCCTTACAGGAACAGGCCCGGTGGTTAGGAATACATTTGCTGGGGAATACATAATGCTTTCATTGGAGTCCCTAATTCACTCAATGCTTATTGATGATTCCAAGTAGAGTCAACAGGTGAAATCCCTTCCCTCTGCCTTGTGGTTAACGCCTTCTCCTGGGAAATGGGGAACAGAGGTTCACCTGTCCTGAGGCAGAGGAAGGAGCTGACACAGGGAGGCCCTCTCAGGGACGCGCTGTAACCGCTGTGCCATGGGGCAGAAGGCCTCCTTCCCTTTTTGTTTGCCTTACAACAAGACTCGCTGTGTTACATCTCTAGACACCGCCCTACACTGGAGGAAGAAGAGGGTCTCTATTTGTCCACAGCAGAAAATTCACAGTAAAACAAACATGAAATTGTAGATTGGTGGGAACCGGGCTTTTTATTAAAAAAAGCATTGTTTCTCCAGTGAGGCTGTTGAACTGAAGCATGGGTTGTTCACACAAGCAGGACCTGAGGCAGTTCCTGAAGCAAGGCTCACCACACAGTGCTGCTGTTCAGTCCCCAGATGGCCTAGTATTCCATGTTTGCATTTTTTAAAGATGTATTTTAGAAATACCCTTGCTTAGAATTTAATACATTTTCCTGATCATACAAATCAAAGTTTTGCTTTGTGACTTGGCAGATTGTGTTTATGGCCTCTGGTCACAGCTTTGCTTATAAAAGCATAAATTGTTAAATGGAATATTTACAACTTGTGATTTCCCAAGAGCAAAATAGGGTTCTTTCAGATCTACTTTGAGGGAAAAAAAAAAAAAGGAAAAAAGAAAGGAAAAAAAAAGAAAGGGCCCTGAAACAGACCACCTTAAAAATGAACCTATACTCTTTTTCACCACAGGTCCAGGCAGTTTTGATTTTCATGATGTCTTACTGAACCCACTGGAAGATTACAACCAAGGTAATGATGTGCTTGAATGCAAAAAAAAAATCAAGTGACCTAAATCAAGTAAATCAATTGTGTATTTGTTATCTAGAGAAATCATCTGCTGCGTGCATCCTGCTTGGCACAGATCCTAAGTAGGATAAAATAAGGTGTTCGGCCACCTTAAAATGGTAGCAGCCAGTGTCAGAGTATAGGAGCTCTTGATGTAACAAAGGATTCCAAAGCTTATAATTTAAACATTAATCATGCACTCAGCACATGAGGCAGATGAGGATGACTCAATGGCCCTCAGATCCCAAATATTTTCCATTATTTTAATTAATAAAAGAATGCCATTTCCTTTAAAAATGCAAATCACCAATTCAATACATGCCCTTTTTGGCAGCATCAGCATCCTTCTCTAGGTGCTTTTAATTTCTGTATAAATTATAAAGTTGGGTGGAGCTGTGCTCCCGCAGTGTCCTTAGCATGCAAAGCACACCCAGAGTGTAGGTCTATTTACGTTGCAGCTGATTTAGCAGCATTATAAGAGTATTCATTCTACAACACCCGATTTAAAATCAAAATGTGAGCTGACAACTAGAGATGCTGCATTCCTGCAAGCTGAAACGTGGGGTATTGAAGATGATCAACAATATATTCATTCTCTCCCTCTACCAGGCATACACAAGCCACAGATACCATTCATCCCCTCTAAAAGAAGTACACTATTAACAGGTGATTTTTTTCCCCTACAGCTTTTATTCCTCTCCTCATTACAGAAGTCATTTTAAAAAGCCATCCAAACATTATCAATATTATTTGCACTCGGGTAATATCTGCATGCAGTTCGATGCTATAAATATTAATTAATTGGATCACCAATACCCATAATGCAATTTTATTGTGACCTACATGCCCTATGAACCAGATATTTTTTGGATTCCGTTTTCTTAAAACCAACTGTCAGCATCATGTGATGGAGGAGATGAAAAATGAAAATGAGCGTTCCCGCTGTGCAGGTGAGTGACCTGTGGGAGACAGCTCTGCCTGCCAGGATTTTTACACGTACCATCAGACACAGACCAATTGATTAGATCATTTTATACCCGCCACCAACTAGGCTCAAGAGACTAATTAGAGAGAGTACTGCCTGCGCAGGCACCCCATTGACACCTAATTTGCTCAGCCAAAGCCTTTGGGGAGAATGTATTATCTCTGCAGCTGCACTTCATGCATTTCTGATTTGAGGCATAAGCAAGGAGTACTTCTTCACTCTTTTGAGCAAACTGAGTATATAAGCCCTTAAGTGCTAAATACAAGCAGACAAATTAAATCCAGCCAGCCTCCCGTAATTTCTTTTTCCCTTCAGATCTATATATACATATGTACATACATACACAATTTATATCTGTCCGCAGTATATGTACACAAGCGTACAAATAACATGTATGTATGAGTGCGCGTGGAAAGCATAGGTGCACAAAAAATATTTTGATGAGTATATGCTTTAGAATATGGAATTGCTCTCTTTCTCTGGGAACTTTTATTTCTGTGAGATATAACAGCAAAGCAATTGTTCTAATATATGAAAAATAAATGATCCTCAGCACTGTTAGCTCAGGCTCTGAATTACCCCATGGACAAAGCTCAGCAGACTGCTGCCTGTAAAGTTTCTCTGCATATCTTCAGAGGTCTTCAGTGCGCTGCCTAGCTTTGTTGAAAGCTTTTCTTCCATGGACTGCACCTCATTTGTGGTTCCTGAGGAACACCGCTCACTAAGGCTAAATATAAGATTGCTACAATTGCTTTCTGCTGGGCTTTGGTTTTGTCTAGTTACTCAAGCCCCAGAATACACTGGAGAGGTAAGACTTAAGGCTGTCATTAAAAATTTATTTAAAAGGAAAAGAAAAAAAAATGACACTAGAAAAACTATGGTTGGTGTGTTTTGTTTTTTGTTTTTTGTTTTTTGTTTTTTTTTTAACAAACTGAGAAGTGTTGGAAGAAAATATTCTTTGCTGCAGGTCGGTATGTGGTTCCTGAACTCAAACATATTGTAACACACACAGAGAAAATGGTGGATTTATATCGCTTCGAAAATAGCACTGAAATGAACTCTGAAATGAACATCTCTTCTCTGAGATGCGGTTATAAAGGAATATTCAGGAGTTTAATGAAGGTGAATTAAAAACTCAATTTAATTTCAGCTCATGAGGAAGCTTGTGTTGATGTGGTCAGTTAACTCAGGATTTTGCAGTAAGAAAAGTATTAAAGAAGCCTTAGCTTAACATGGGTGAGATACCAGTGTGGCAGAAACATCAGTTATAACCTTCTTTGCTAAATGCAACATGAATGTGACTTCCAATCTTTTTCTTATGTTGGCACATTATAAAGAGAGGACATTCTCACCTTTCTCTATTTATACGCACCTTTGAAAATTTGCTTTAAATTTATTCAATAACATTAAATATCACCAAACTTTCAGCCGAAACCCCTGAGTTATCGCGGTAAATGCCGGCTGTTCAAAGAACACGGTACTGCATGGGATACTCACACATCATAAAAATAACTACTAACAGTCAACAAAAGTAAACCACATTTGACAAATAACAAACAAGGCGTTTACTGATGCTTTTGTCTTTTCCCAGCTCTTTCCCCTTTCCTAGCTCTCTTCTACCATTTCCGTGTTCTTATTCTTATATGTGCTGGATCTACCAGACGGTATCTTCTGCCATGGATACTGCTGTATATTCTTTCATGCACTTCTCATGTATGAATGAGAATACAGATTCTATATAAACACATCACTGTCTTCAGAATTTGTCTTCCTGCATTTTTTTTTCCCAGATGGGCTTTGTGCAGATCACTGCAACTCCAGACAAAGTAATTCGCGTGACAGGGTGACCAAGGGATCACAGCCTGCTGCCAGGGTGAGTGAGGGGATGACCTTGAAAGAGCTGAGTGCTGGGAGAGGACTGTACACCAGCCAGAAAATAAAACTTTGGAATAGAAACACAAGTTTATAAACAAACCAATTTTATGAGTATACATACATTGAAGTAAACAACATGGCATAACCTTCGTAAAGGTGAGCAGCCAGTGGCTCAGTGGATATGGAGCTGAGAAGCAGGAAACCAAGGTCTGCCTTCACTACTGAATGCCCCCATAGGCAATTCACTTTATCCCCCTGCAACTTCTGTTTCATAACAGAGGTTCTGTTTTACGTTCTAGCCTTGGGAGTCAATGTCCCCCCAAATGAGTGCCCAATTTTAGTTAGAGCCACCAATAGTTCAAATTACATAAATACAGTTAAACTTAACAACAACAACAACAACAAAAATATTATTAAAACAGCTGCAAACTTTGATGCTTGTTGAAATCCTTCCTTAGACTGTCAGTTTTCCAGTTTGTGCCTCTGTGGATAATAGCAGTCCAAAATGGGAATCCTACATCACCTAGAACTTTGTGAATGTCTCTCCGATGGACAAATGTGGGAGGCTGATTCTGCATAACTCTTAAACTGCACACTAGTTGCTAAGTAGCATTTATGCATATCAATAATTGCAAACCAACCAAGCATAATGTTTTGCACAGAGCCCTCTTCAAAATATTATAATTAATTCCCTCATAGCATGTCTTGCTAGGAAAAAAGGAATACAAGTCCTGACCATTACCGTAATATTTTATCAACAGTATTCACTTCCAATGACATTTAATAACATGTTTGGTTTCACAGTTGATTTGTAGGTATGCCTTAAACTTTTCAGTGGTTGTGGTAACTTCCAAATTAGTTTACTTCAAGTCTTTCAGCAAAAATTCTTTACTGCCCTGGCTGTCCACAGCTGAAGTTTTTTTCTTTGAGTGGAGAACAAAGTCCACAAAGCCTTTTACAATTACCATTTGAATAAGGCTTCACATGAAAAATGGCTAGGACTGAATCTACTACATGTCTTCTAGTTTTTGAGAATAAAGCACAGTCCTCTGTGAGTGAGCTCTGGGAAAAGTAATACTTCAGACAAAGTTACAAAAATAGCAGTGTTATTCAGCTCAATTTAGTTTGCAAGCACAGCCACAGAAACTTTATTAAAAACAAAAAAAGAAATCAGAAAAGCAAATAAACAAAAAAGACACACATCATGACCAGAAAAATATTAGTGTTGTTTGTTTGCAAGAATATACTTTACGCTTGGGATTATACAAGTAGAAAAACTCCAAGATGTAATATAAAATCCTCCAGATTCCAATATACAGGAAACCCAAACAAGACCCAACCCATCTCCTCCTCTCCCTCTATTTTTTTGATTGATGTGGCGTATCTAAAACATTATATTTCTAACCCTGATACTTGCAAAAAAGTCTGCCAGAGTGAATGTATGTGAACTGGAGCTACAATGAAAGAACCCAAACCTGTTTTTTTGCCAGTGTTTGACACAGTGGGATCCTTATCCCAGCTTCAGCACCAGATCTTTACTCTGAAACAGATCAATAAATGCTATGCATAAATCAAATTTTTATACAGTTTAATTAAAATATCTAAAGGAAAGCAAAAATGGTCTATCAGTTATCGCGATAGATTTCTTCTTGCTGAAGAAGCAAAGAGGCTGGAGATTCAAGCTCAAATAACAAGGTGCAAGTCAGATGAGCTGTGGTACCCTTCCACAATGTCTGATCTTTGTGGCAAAGTCAAGTTAAGAAATCCCCACTGCCCGTAAAGCTCACTCACTACTAATTCCTGCCCTGCAATTTGTATTCCTGTTACTTCTTCTAATAAAACTGCCTGTGGCTCTCCCTGTACACTGGATAACATGAAGTATCAGAAGTGACATTATGATAAACCCAGGTCATCTCAGTGATTCACTTTGGTATAAACAGTTGCATCAGCACAACTAGAGGGAATGAATCTGGTAAGGGAGCTTGAAGTTTGGAGCCTGGATAGAGCTGGGTAGAATTTTTTTCATGCTGTTCTTACCTGTAAAGATAAAATCTTGGAATTACATCCTTATTTTTCATTAGCAGCACTTCCCTAGTGCATTGCTCATAGCAAAGCTTCGCTTTCTGAAGGCTGAAGCCACCTCCAAAACCACAAATGGCTAATTATTTTCAGGTATCCAGAAACACAGAAAAATCTGCCTTAGCTGGCTGCTTAGGGAAGCAGACAGAAGTCGCATAATGACCTACTAATTAAAAAGAAAGCAAACTATATTCAGAAGGTCTGGGAATACCCCTAAGATTGCCTAATAAGGATAATCTCCTGTGCATGTTTCAAGGGAGCAGCAAATAAGAGATGGCTGAGATCCCGAGCATCTAACTGAAAGGTTTTTTTTGCATCTTTGGGGTTAGTTTCCATTTCTTTGCAATACAAATATATTGGCCCACTAAAACATCAAGGAGATGTTAAACAGATTGTGAAGCTTGAAGTTATATTCAATTAGATCTCAGAGACCTGAGAAGAGATAGAAAAACTTCAGATTCTTTATATGAAGGTATTTAGCTTTGGATGAAGAAACCGGTGTTCTGGGAGAGCAGATCAACTAGACCCCAACTCAAATACCATACCATGCCCGAAGCTTCCTGACTGCTAATCTCAGGTCTGACAGTCACTGCTATTTATCAGCTTGAACTTAAGCATCTGCTTAAGTATCTGCTGACCAGTTCACAAGTCAGATGTGATAACATGCCTGACTGTCTTCCCCCATCCAAATAATACATTCAGAGAAGTTATTCAGAAATTTATTCGTGGTTCTCCCTGTCATGTTTTTTATCCCCATGGTTGCCATAGAGCTGCTAGGTTGTACCCTGCTGGAGCAGTCTGCTGGAGAAAATGACGTACAATAGACTAAATGCCTGCCAGATGACTCATTAGCATTCACCTCCTCGTGAAAATCAGGCACTACCTCATGCAAAGATTGATGTATCCATATGTTCTTTAAAATAGAGCATTTTGTAAGCATATAATTGTTAATATTACACACGTTGCTTTTTGAAAGATAAGTGCTCTTGGAACAAATGCAATACTTCTAATGCAAACCAGTGCAAAGCAGCAGTGGCATAGTCTTGAAATTGCTGTAGATCATTTTTCTAATCAACTTCAGAGAACCAAAGACAGCTTGAAACTTATAGATACCTCTGCGATGGATCCACAACACTATAAATTACTTTAGTTCCCAAACAGTAAACATTAAGAAAACAAAGTGAATGATTATCATTACCAAAATCATTGTAGTAGTTTGAAAGTATCTACAGGCAGTTTGGGATTAAGTGAAGTTATGCTTGTCAGTTGTTCTTTGGCAAAGGAAAGGCAAAGGAAAAAGAATAAGGAAGGAAGGCGAAGTTAAGAAAAAAAAATAAATCAATTTTCACCTGTGGTATTTTTTTTCCCTAGTGTTTTCCCTAGAGTTTCTTTTCAAAAAGAGTACTTTTTAAACCAGCAAGCAATTTTTAATTAATCCAGAATGTGCAGTTGTAACAGCTTTTGTTTTAGCTGGACCGAACAGACATCATTACAGTCACATTCTGGATAGCTTAGATCCTTGTAGCTGAAAGCTGCTATTTGTAAGAACCATCTGGTTACACAGCCTATTTGCTGCTGTAGCGTTTCAGAGACCAAGCACTGTGCCAAAATGGTCATGTCAGTTAAAATAAAATTTTTAGGACAGCGCTGCAATGCTTAAGCATACATACAATTAAACAGAATGTAGACCTCACATGCTGCAACACAAGGATTTTTCCCACAATTACAGCATATTAAATGAATGGCAAGATTAAGTAACAGATACATTTAAATTTTGGAATATGTTTCCAAATACCATTATGTCCAAAGCTCTTAAGCTATGTGTCCACCCATTCCACAGATGTCATACAATATGATTGACAGAGAGATCAGAAAGTCTTCAGAGCTGACCTTTCCAAGCTTGAATTGTTTCCCAAACTAACAGTCATTAAGACTAGAATGGGGCAGGGCAAAAGCACTGGCGTCTATATGGAATATTAGCTGCCTCCATACTCATTCCACACTGGCTCTGCTAGTACTTACTGTAGCCCTTTCATCTATACAACCCCACTTGGAATTATTGCTAAAAATCTATGACATTAGAAACAGTTACTGGCAGCTTCAGGCCAACTGAATTTTTCCCTGTCATTTTCATTTTTACATACAAAAACATATGGAGCACTGAAACAGATATATTTCCACAGTGTGGTCTGGTCTCTGTGGCACTAAATTGAAAAAACATTCCAGAATTGGCATCTCAATAGAGCATCTACACAGCAGTGAGGATCTCCTGTCTAGTGCATAGAGAGATCACAAAGCAGCTCAGTGATTTTATTTCTCATAGTTCCCACTCTGGCTGTGGTAAGAGCTTTTTCCACTTGTATGACTAAGATGCTCAAATATAACACATGATTTGGGAAACTCAAACAGTGGTTATTTCACATAGACACAATTTTTAGACGATGTGGAGCAACTGCATCCTTTGAAAATCAGGCCTCCTTCCAATATCACAGCGGCTTTTTCCACAATCCTGATTTGTTTTTGAAACACGTGTTTTTAAAAAGCAGTTTCACACACACGTGAGGTTTCATATATGTGGCAAAAATAGTAGATAATCAGGCGTAACATTCCTGGCATTTTATGGCCTGCAAGGACAAGGATTGTGGTCAGATAGAGGACTAAAGTTTTTTCTTTCAGTACCATAAGCATCAGTTTTCTCGGACCTGCAAGAAATAATCTTTTGTTTTGAAGCTCCATTAAAAATGCGAGGTTTTGCATACCTCATTTAAATAGTTTAAATGACACAAGGTTAAGAACAGGAAAGCCTTTCACTAAAGGTGGTTAGACCTTTCCAAAGATTTCATATTATTTGATGCTTACTTTCACTGCATTATTCTACCCTGGCTGCTTCCCAAGTGGGTATAAGTTAATTAAACAGGATTTTGATCCTCTAAATTCTTTGCAAACTGCATCTTTACCTAACTATTTAAAGAAATCAGATTAAAAAAACAATCATGTGGCCGAATATGTATTTTTACAGCTGTAGAAAAAACAAACATGTCTACTAAGCTTATTTGTAAGTACTTTGTAGTCAAAGCAGCAGCCAAGAATCATAGATGATTTCAATTAAAATAACTCTGGGTGGGCACACAAATTCATTTGCCATGGATTTTCTCAAACTGGAACTTCTCTAGCATTACTGAATAGCACGACACTCCCATAAGGCTTCATTTGTTCATGACAACTGAAGTTCTAGCTTCCTGATTAGCTTGTATTCATTTTATGAGCCAGGTAAACTGGGCTCTATGAAAAATACCAAAGCCATGTCGCTGAAAACTCTTCCAGGAAAGGAGAGAAGTAAAGGGGAGAACAGAAGGACAGATAGCAACAGCACAGAATGATAGCCAGCATTTCCATGACACATGCTCTGGGTCTAATTTTCAAAAGAAGGTGATAAAGATGCACTAGTAGAGTATTCCGTTGCTATCTGCAAGCAGAATTCCTGTATACACTTATTTCTCTTCACCTTAAAGTACAAGTTTTTGCATACAAACACAGTCTACAATCTCAGATTATTAGACTCTTCTGAAACAGCATAGCCTTCTTTTAGTTTTGTGTGGAAAGACAGTATAATTTAGGTGTGAAAGATTAGAACAGTTACACATGAGTAAGCTAGTACCTAGCTCATTGGTAAAGGATGAAGAAAGAATGAAGCAACCTCTTTGTCCGTAGGTGATGTGTTCAGATCTTGGCATAGGCAGTAACAAAGGGGCTGCTGCTGGGGTCAGAGAAGTGACTACATCTCTCAACCTCAGCAGGAACTTCATAAATTGGGTTACCATAGAATGACACCTACCCAAAATGTAAGTCTTTGGTTTGATACATTAATAGTGACAGAACCTAACCGCCTTACTGATGCTTGGTGCTCTAATTTAGTAGTCATTTGATGATAGATGTATTCAAGAGTGCTTGATTTGGATTTGGCTGCAGTTCACTAACTGGGATGGATCTGTCCATTGCTCTGTACTTCTCTGAACTTGTAATCTCTGCCCTACATGCAGGAAGACACCACAAAGTCATCTCAGGTATAAGACAACCCTGTCACTGTAGGAGCAGAGAGAAGGGAGACCTGCCTACCAGGTCAGACCTTCTGAGGTAAATCATATAATCATGGAGTATTCTAAGTTGGAAGGGACCCACCAAGGTTCATTGAGTGCCAACTCCTGGCTCCATACAGGACCACCCAAAATCCAACCCTGTGTCTGAGAGCAGTGTCCAAATGTTCCTTGAACTCCAGCTGCTTAGGGCCGTGCCTACTACCCTGTGAAGCTCATTCCAAGCCTACCACCCTCTGGTGCAGACTCTTTCCCTCACCCCCACCCGCCCCTCCCCTGACACAGCTCCATGCTGCTCCCTTGGGCCCTGTTGCTGTCACAGAGCAGAGCTCAGTGCTGTCCCTCCACTCCCCGTGAGGAGCTGAGTCCTCCTCTCAGCTCCTCTGCTCTGGGCTGAGCAAACCCAGGGACCTCAGCCACTCCTCATATATCTTGCCTTCTAGACCCTTTACCTTCTTCTTTTACCATCTTTCTACCCTCCTTCGGACACTCTCTAACAGCTCTGTGTTCTTCTATTGTGGCACCCAATACTGCTCACAGTGCTGGAGGTAAGACTGCACAGCACAGTGCAGAGTGGGACAATCCCTTCCCTTGCTCAGCTGGCAGTGCTGGACCTGATGGCATCATGCATCATGTTTTGTCCACCTTTGCCATTACATTACACCAGCGCTGTTACCATGCACAGACTGTGGTAATAAAAGTTGATAGGAATAAAGTCTTCCATATTATACACCACAATGCATACAAGTAGATCATAGGGTCTCACCAGCAAGGTTTCTCTTCTACCCTTCTCCCCTTTTCAGTATTCCCAAAACAAAGGATTCTAAAGTAAGATCTAGAAGTAGTGTACGTTAAAAATGAAAAGAAAATAAAAAAAGTGATCCAAAAAAGGCACTGGAAGTTCTGAAAATTCTAATAAATAGTTTGAAGGAAGGTCAACAGCCTGTAACTCTTATGTATCAGAGCATACATATATGTAGCAAAGGCTACAATAACGGTACTGAAAACTCAATGAGATATATACTCTGTGCTTTGAAAGAGCTTTGCACTGAGTTATTTTAATTATTTTCCTTATGTAGTAAGTGGAGGCTGAAAAGGAGATTTTTGAAATAAGAAATGTTATTGTTAGCTCACTAATAACAGCTTAGGGACTTGGGAGTAGCATGGTTTCTGAAATACCTTTTAGCTTATTTTACCTAATGGACTAAGTTGGTGGTATCCCTTTCACTTGGATTTTAATGTAAGGCACCAAAACTTCCTTTATGCCGAAGTACAATAGACAAGACTGGGCGCTGATATCACATCCTGGAAAATTTTAGAACACCAATATTTGAAACAGGGCATTTTTATTAATTCCAAGAAGTTAATTTTTCATTTGTAAATGCCTAAGAAGTGATTAAGTTTAGTGCTGATGTATAACGTACACAGCACATTATTTATTTTTAGAATATAAAATACATATTCCCCCTGTTCTGAGAAAACACTGATCCTAAAGAGACAAAGTAGGGGTTTGATTTTTCTCTTTTGATTCTGGAGGCCCCACAGATGAGAAGGTTATGAGCCTCCCTGTTTTGCTTCTGACATTCAACCTGTGTATGGCTTGCAACCAACAAAGAGCTGGGGGCAATACAGGTAGTAATACTTAGGTAAAGCTGCTGGAAGGGATCTCAGGAAAAAGCAGAGGTGACAGCAAAGGTACCCAGCAGGGCAGAGCAGAGCAGGGTACGGCAGGGCAGACTAGAAGGACAGACTGCAGCCAATACCAGGCAGCAACACTGTTAACAAATGATGAGGTATCACAGCAGAAGCTGCTATAATATGGAAATAGATTCTTACCCTCCAGGCCCATATGTCATCACACCAAGCTAAACTGAAGCGGCCTGCTAAAACGGGCAATTTCACATGAACTTGGCAGGAGAACTGCCAACACAGGGCTTGTTTTCTACTGCTGCCACCCACTCTGCTAATTCAATTTTGCTTCCTGATTTGCTTTTAAATAATAATGAATGAAGCAGATGGGAGGAGAAAACATTCCTGGCAGTTAAGTGAGCATATGAGTGAGGCTCTTTGCTTTTCATGTACCTTGTGCAAACTAGGCTCTAAACACGATGTCAAGTGAGTAACAGTGGTTAAACAAGAAAGCCAGGATTTGCCATGTTCTCAGTCATTCAATCTTTGACCAGGACAGGCAGACAAACAAAACAGGCAGAAGGATAACATGTTGAAAGAGTAAGCAGCACCTTTCATAACATTTAACTTTTACAGGCAGAGGGATGGACGACTCCTTTTCCTATCCTCACAAATACCAATTATTTTTTGGGAGGGTGAAAGGAATTAAACTGCAGAGCAACATTCAAAATACCTTTCGAGTTAAACCCCTAATAATCAGGACAGGCACCTATTGCTGTCTCCTTTTTGACAAAGAGGGAAATCAGGCTGAAGCACCAAATTATACGACGTTAAGAAAAAGGGCAGAAGAAGACTCAGAAAGAATGAGGGCAGATGGCAAAAAGCATACAGCCGGGTGGCTACACGTCTTTTCAGCAGCGGCAATAGAAACTATTATTCCTGGGTCACACAACATTATTTCCTGTCCAACAAACAGCAGGTAAGCTTGTTTGCACAGTGCATGGTGTTTTCTCTTGTGTCAGCCTGACACCGAGGACAATCACCTCCTACTGCTACCGACTGGCCTCACACTGTGGGTTTAAAGGTACAAATCCTACAGACAACACAACTTGATGAAGGTGAGAGACGGTATTGTTGTGATTCACTACACACAAACCTTCTTCTTCCAACCCTTTAGTTCCTGAAAGTTTTGGATGTTAAAAATGCTCGTGCAGTGTTGTGTCTATTCCTTTTAAACCTGTATTACACACTCTTTAAGTTACAGTTATTTTCTTCCCCCATGAGAACCCCTTCACTGACCAAACTATCTGCCACTTCTGTAAGGCAATGAGTTGTATTGACTCCTTTACTTTGGAAGCTGGAAGGCTTCAAGTAACTGGAGCAGGAGACAAGAAAGAGTTTCATTAGATGAATGTCTAGAAAATTACATTTGAGTCCTGTTTCTTCCAGAGCTCCAATGTGATGCTAGAAAAATTATATCCCAGCTCCGACATGATGCTAAGGAAGTTATATTAACCTCTTTTATTATTATTATATATATTTTTTTCTAACAGGAATTTGGCCTACTTTAATTTTCCATATAATACAAGATGGTGCCTGGCTTGGACTACTGATACACCGAGCATTCACTGCTGCAGCTGAGGTCACTGCAAAATGAAATTCAATCTGAACACATTAAGCATTAAAAGATGCTAGGAGCTCTGAGAAATCGGGCAGGAAAAATTGATTTATTTTTAACAATCGTCATTTTAATACCTGCGCCTCAGCTCCTGGTGTGTAAAATAAACACCTCTGCACCATCTCAGCTCACGGATGCACTGCGAGGGTAGTTCCCCAGTGCTGGGAAGGAGCTACAATATAATGCATCACAAAAAGCCTCCACTGAAATTACTGATTCTGTATATGCAGTCTATGGATGTTGTAGCCATAATGCATCAGGTCAAACGCTGAGTTATGAAAATGAAAATAAACATTAAATATCTTTCAATATTTGCAATCTATTATCTTGCAAAAAAACAAAAGAAAAACAACAAAACAGTGATTTCAAGTCCCAAAGAAATGATAGTATATCATCCTGTAAGTGAAGACTGTAGATGCATAAACAACATCTGGAAGAAATTAAATTTGAAACCCTAGTTATTTTTTTCTTAAATTCTGTTTGAATTTGCCACTTTATAAAAGTTTTTGAGACAGACACTTTAGGAAAAAAGAATATTGCAAAGAACTAATGGATTGTTTATCTTCCCACTTAGTCACAAACATGATGAAGAGATTCATAATATAAAACACAAGCCTGGCTCAAATTTACTATCAGCTTCTACTTCTTTCAACTGAAATATTTTGTCTGGTTTGATCTTGCAAGACCACAGTAATTTAATTTGAGGCAGTAGTCTTTGACAACACAGGATAACATGTATTCCATTGTGTCAATTTTCTGATCTTTGTTTTTCCATCTGATGTAGCTATTTCAGTGTATGGCTTCTAAAAACTGAAAGAATTTTACACAGGCTTGCTTCAGTACTGGCCTGTTCTTTGTGATAATTAAATTAGTTTCCTGTTGAGTAAGTAAAATACTGGCATCCAGGAATAGTTGGGGAGACAGCTCTGAGGCTTAAGCACTGAACCATGAACTTTCCCGTTCACCACAATATTAAACGAGTAGACACTCTTGCTGACATTATGGGGAATGAAAGAGCATTCTGTTAAGATATTTGTTTCATTCCTGTTCATGAGCCACTGATCTTCTAAAAGAGAGACTTCTAAAGATACAATAAGTATTCCATGTTACAGAGTTAACCAAACAAACGTATTATTTGGTTTAAAAATACGCACGTCAGTGTTAAAGCTGAATTTGAACTTCACATCTAAGGGGTCAAAACTCAGAGGGGAGAAAAAAGCACAACAGCCGCACAATGGCCCAGTCTCATCGCAGGCTCCTTGCCTCCATCCTAGCAATCACAGAAGTGAAAATTGATACAAGGCACAGATCTTCGGCCCAAGCACAGCACAAGTGGTGCTGACACCCTGAAGGATTAGGGCAAGAGCCATCACGTCTCTGATCTTCTATTCTACTGCCTCTCAGCAAGTGCTGCAGAGTTTGCTATATGGGTAAATAAGGCATAACAGCAAAGCAGCACACACAGCGCATGAATGGGATGTGTAAATACCCATCCTTACTTCAGTTTCATTTTCCCTTGTAATGCAAGAGTTCTTAAAGCATTATACATTGTTTGCATTAAAATATACATGCTTACTACAGTACATGTACACTGAGACTTTGTGTGCATATATTTAGCTTAATGCTAATCTCTGAGTAAAAGCTCCTTCTGAAAATAGAGATTTATAAAAAGAAACACTGATAAACCTTTAGCTACAGGGACTGGTGGTCACTGCAAAAACAGCACTGCAACACAAAACCTGTGTGATTTTGCTGATCACCCCATAAATCTTCCTTTGTCCCCTGAGTTTAAGTTTTCAGCCAAGAAAAACAACATTCTTCATAAAATTAATGAAAACAAGCTGCTCTTTGCCTACAGAAAAAGATTTTTCTTAATTACATTTTTTGCTTTGAATCATATATCCTGTAGTTTGATTAAATCCTCTTAGAAGTCAACTAAAAATTAGAGCTTTGCAGCGTGAACCTCAAAGGTGGTGTTTACTTGGAGAATATAAACCCACTGTGCCTCTGGAAGCTGATATCTAAAGCAAGAACGAGAGCAATATGCAGGACAGTTTTTATTATTTTTATTATGTCACTGCATAAATTTATTTTCAGGTCTTAAAGTTTTCAGAGAAATATGATCTGGCCAATGTATTTATTAGAAATAAATGGGCTGTATAAATGAATGTAGATAAAGCAAGAATACTGGAATTCTGGTTAATCCCTTGAGGCAGTAAATCAGGATTTCTAAAGCACTTAATGCAAAATATCTGCATCAAGGGGTTAAATATATAAAATATGAAAAGTCAAAGACGAACTAGATTAAAAGGTTACATGGAGATGGTGCTGTAAAAAATGGAGCCCACTGCTGAATAGATATCCAACAGACATTTATTTAGGTTCACTGGCTGCAGCAGCCGCTGGCGTACTCTAAATGAACTCATACAACAAACAAAAATCGAATTCTAGTGACAGTCTTTGATCATTTTTAGTACCAAAGCAGAAAATTTCCTTGTGAGAACCAAGCTACGTAGACGTGATTGAGCTAACACAACTAATTGCCCTGACTGAAAACCCTCACTGAATCCTTACAGTCCCAGCAGTCCAGATAAGCCTCACGACCTTCCTAGCAAACAAGACAGCAGACAGTGAGAAGACATCACTCATTAATTTAAACACTAATTGAATCAATTCCTATCCTAAAAATCTCCCTTTGCTCAAGGGTGAAACTAGCTGAAGAACTATGGCTTTGCCAGGCCTGTGTCACGTTCCATCCAGGTCACCCAGCTCCCTGCTCTTACATCCCTTTCCATCTCTCAGACACAACAATGTCCACTGGCTTCAGCATCACTATGCCCAGGCATGCCACGAGGGAAGGTGCTTATACAGTTGATATCTGTCTTATTTCTTAGAAAGTTTCCACACATGCAGAGTGTTATCACCACTAAACTACTTGCACTTTGAGGTTTATTTTTCCCCCAACAAAACTGAAGGTTGAAGAACAATTTTCCTTTCGCTCTAGCTCACGATGCTTTCACATACGAATGTGTTCAAAAATCTTGTTTTTATGTAGTACTATAGATCAAATTTAAAAAACAACAAAAAACAAAGACAAAAACAAACAAACAAAAAACCCCAAATATTCTGACCAACAAAAAATTAAAGTATTGTTCATACAAACACAATCTTCCCTTTGATTCTCTGTACAGGTGCTTATTTCTAACATAACTGCAACCATCACCCAGGACCAGAAAAAGTTGGCTCTGAAGCCCATTCTTGTAAGGTATAAAGCAACAAGACATACCTTGATACATATACTCCTGCTTTCATGCACATGCATGGATAAATCTGAACTTCTCTTTTGTACTACCATATGAAGACAGTAACCCTGATCCTTTAAAGGACTCCATGCAAAGAAACCAGCACCGACACGGAGCTTGTTTGAAGTCAGTGTGGTTTTTCCAGTGGGAGACAGGAAGAGACAGGAATTACTGAGCTAAAGTTGTGTATTAATATTCTCAACATAAATTAAATACTTGCAGCTAAAGCAATAAATACTGAAATCCTACTGTGAATCAATACCTTTTAGTTCTTTGGGAAGACAAGTGACCTTGATCCTGCCTTTGTCATTCCAAGCTTAAAATTTTTAATTTTTTAAGGGAAATTTAGTCCAGATTGAGAGAATTCCTTTTCCCCACTCTGGCATCTCCAGAAACTTCGCTTGCTTCAGTAGGTCTTAATCACATCCCTAAAGCTAAATATTTGTTCAGCTACATTCCTAAATTGAGGTTTGTATGAACAGGAGATGAAAGGAGACTTTTCTTTGTATGACAAATTACAGTACTCATCGCTTTTGTTCAGCAAGGTCATATCAAATACCATTTCACAAATCAAGTAATGTCTTAAAATTCCTATGAAGAGACGCAGCGGATTACATCCTGCATTTCTGTTTGGGACAAGGCTGACAGAATCCAGTAATACCCTGAATACAAGAAATATGAGCTCGTTAAACCTTTTAACCTAAATTTGAAAACGCAAAAGTGAGTATCAAACATTGTATTTTCTTCCTTTTCCCACCTCTAATTGTTTTACTGTTAAAGATACTTGTCTATATTACAGACAAAATCATTAAAATGAACATTAAAATGAAATTTCACTTTATTTCTTGAAAACTCTGGTACCTTGAAAAAACTTTTTAACAGGATCTTCCACCTTGTTTAATGTTCTTACCTCCCTATGAAGAACCCGTATCACCTGGATGTCATCAAACGTTAGCCCTGCTGAGCAAGCTTTACGGTATCTTCTCACTTGTTACTTAGCCTCTTGATTTTCACTCATGCACAGGAATAAATTACCAAAAAGAATAAAATAAAATAAAATAAAATGCCCAGAGAATGGTTAATAGACTCCAAGCTACTATTTTATGTGACAATATTGATAGAACTAGCTAGCATATAACAAAACGTGTGAACTGTGAATTGTGCTCACTAGGCATACATTTTATTTGTGGAAAGTGGCTACTGTGGTTACCATACGGATGTCAAAATTCATTGCAAACTACTCCTTTCACAACTTAGTTTTACAGTGACACTTGAAAATACTACACTAAGACAACAGACAAGTACATGGGAGAAGCAAATACTGAACAAAATGACACTTTTATACACTTTTATCACTAGATTCACTCATCTCACAAAGCTGATATGTTTATTCCCATGGGTCTGCATCAGTGTGGGAATGCATGGGGAATGTGCTATCACAGCATTGCTAATTCATCTGTATTTGACCTCCAAGGAGCAGTTTGTGTCATTGTGGAGTGGAAGCGCTGGTAAAACATTTGTCTAGATAAAAGACCTCAAGCAGTTAACCTGCTCAGCAGAGGCAACGCAACCAGGCACCAGGATAATGACCTCTACCCAAATGGGGAAGGTACATCAGTGTCATACCATGACAGCAAGACAAAGGATGATGGTAGCTCAGCAGGAAAACATTAGCAATGATATAACTCTTGGTACTGTATGGGAATGAAATGCCTTAACAAGTACAATAGCAACCTGTCTTTACCTAGCAATGATTTCAAGTTTGGGTATTTAAAAAAAAGCAATAAACCACTTTGTTCTTCAGTTGTCTTTCAAGCTCCCACTTTCATTCCCTTTTACTTTTTCCTAAAAAATAAAAAATAATAAAAAAAAAAATCCTGATAAGAGTAAATCTACCATGTGGGTAGAAGTTACAATTCAGAGCAAACCATCTTTTCCTATTTGATACGTGAACTGCAGGATGGCTGAGTTTGTCTCACTTCAGTCAGTTGTGACACCATTCTCTAGCACAAACTAGAAGAACCTGATGAACCTCGTTCAGCGAGTCCAACCTGTCCCAACAGACAGATTAACTACTTTTTTATGCAGATTATTTAGGTTCAAGATGCCTTTTGTTGCTTATAGTGTACTCTTCTTTCCTTTTTTAAAGAGAGACACTGTGTCACATAGCCATTATTTTTACTGTAGAGAATGCCTTGAATACTTAGCTACCACTCTTTTAGCCCCACACAAAAAGTTCTGGCTTTAAACTGTTTATTTTTAAAGTAGTAGCATGATCAGACTTGTATGTTTATCTAAAGATCTTTACTTTATGAGAGTGATTTTAGTCTGTGAGGTTTCCTCTACACATGGTAGGCAGCTGTCAGAAGCAGTGAGCAGGGCGAGGGGTCACCACAGCTGCTCTGCTAAATCACAGGGTTCCATCAACATCGCAGAAATCCTGCCGAGTGGGAGCTGGGAGACCGTGGATTAGAGTGCACTGGAGTGTGTATATAAGGTCACACCATGTCTATCAAAGTGATATCAAACTGGTACGCCGTACAATACATTTTACTGTGTTCTGTGTTCAAAGAAAATAAAAGGAAAACGGACATGTGTGTAGCAGACCACAGTTTAACACAAAATTTCACATTGTCCTTTCAAACAGATGGATTTACTAAGTTCACAAAGACGTGAGTACATATACATAGTGGAGATGTGTTGACCAAGAACTGCATTTCCTAAATTCTACAAGATAAACATGAATTAAAGTAGCTCTCGTTAATTAAATAGTAGAAGAGGCTATTCAGAGAAACATTGTCTAAGTGCTTTACCCTCATTTACATAAGACAACAGTTTCCTATAAAATACTTAGTGGTATCTCCTCATGAAACTTTTACGAAATGAGTAACCTTATCCACTTAAGATAACACTCAGGCTAGGCTTAGATAGGTAGCAAACACATCATTTTGATGTGTGGGTTGACAGAAATCACCCTCAAACCCTCTTGTTTCATAGAGCAGCAATAATACTTTGCATGCTACATCTGTCATGTACACAATCCACAGAATTGGGGTGTATGCAATTCTCATTGTTAGGATGTTTAAACAAGAAGCACAAAACTATGTTTTCTGACCAAAAAGAAAAAAAAAAAAAAAAAGATTCAGAGCTCACATCTTGTATGAGGACAGAAGGAAATGGGTAGGGCTACAGAGAATTTATTTTGGCTGAAGTGTGGAACAAATGAGATGACTAGACAGTAGACAATGTCTCGTACTTCTGGCAATCTTGTGCAAGCTGAAAGTTGGTAGAAGTATTGAGACAAGGTTTTATCAAACCACATCTGTCTGTGAAGTTAAAACGTTGATGATGCCATTGCAAAATAGTTTCCACAATTTTATAATTGCTGGTAATCACTTTCTGCAATAGGAAAAATGAAAATAGGTGCAAAGATTAAAACACTGAAAAAGCATCTAGTTGTGAGGCATTAACTGCCAAAAGAATCCAAATCCTATGATTTAAGAGAAAGTCACCCAAATATCTGAACCAACAGATAATTTTTCTCTTTAAAGTTCTAAAGTTTCACTACTTAATCTGGTTCTGTGAGGTACCCATCATTGGCTTGTGGGCCACTTCAATGGCTGACCTTGGCAAAGTTTGCACAGTTCTCAAAAAGAAAAAAAATTACCACCTTAAGCAGAAGTAAATTACAAACCTCCTTTTCTCCTTCCCATAAATACCAACACCCACTTGCTCAGTAAACCCTTTAATCTCTTCGTCACAAAACCCTTCGTGCCTGGCATTCACTCACACATGCATCCACAGTTCTTTTTCACAGCAGATTACCATCCTCGTCTGTTCATTGCTCAACCTTTCTGGACAAACACATTCTCAGTTCATTTGCAGGCATCCTCCTCCACCTCTGCAAAAGCCCTGTCTTCTTAACCACTGGCCCAAGTACACCTGAGTTGCCAAGAGATTTTTTTCTCAGTCACTGGAGCTCAGCCTGAGGTCTTTCCTACCTTTGAATGTATCCAGTTTTGTTTTGTTTTAAGCAGAACACTTTGATTCTGAACAGTTTCTTCCTGGGAAAGGCTTACTCTTACACTGGACAAGCACGAGTTGGTACAACTGAAGAAAAATGCAGACAAATCATCCTGGCAATGCCAAGCCCTTCCTTCCGCTCAGCTGCTGCTGGCTGGGGATGGCCTCCAACCTCTGCGGCTCTTTGGTCTTAGACAGTTGGTGGCAAAATCGAGAGGGAAGTTTCCCATGGCTTTCAGCCCTGTGAGTACTCTTCAAAGCCATGGTCTTGCAGAAACATACACACAGAAAAAGACCTAATTCAAAAACAACACCAAAAAGCACTTGTCAAATGCTACCTTATTTACATGAAAGAAAATCTTATTTTAATGGAAGAGTAGGTTTCTATTTTTAATTTTTTTTTCTATAATTTTCAATCCCTCCTAAGGATTGCTCTTCATCAGAGAAGAAACATGCCAAAGAGATTGGAAGGAGCAATGAGTCATAAGACAAATTATATCTATATAACATAAAAACAAACAACCAAAAACTTTACACCAAAATTATCAGAAATTCTGTCACCAATTTGTCTTTGAAATACTGTTCCCATCCTCTAGTAAAAAAAAAAGCAGCATCTGGTAAATACTCCTTTTGTCTGAAGAGCACAAGTCCCACAGAGACAGTGTATATCTGGTATATCAAGCCAGTTCTGCCACGTTTCTGGGCACAATTTCTGGGATGACCATTTCCTTGTTTTCTGTGGGTCATAGCAACTTTTCCACAGGATAGATCAGCCAGCTACATAATCAATACATGCAGAGCTGAAAGCCCTGAGAGTCATCCGGTAAGCATGATAATTACATCTGAAACACTGTAATTAAGACCACGCTGCACTACAAGTTCCACAGAACCAGTGGATGAGGGGATGACTCAGATACAACCCTCTGCCCAGCTCCCTGCCTGGGCTGTAGCATTGGCTTCTGCAGGCTGAGCTGGGAACAGCCGTGCAGGCTGCGTGCTGGCTCCATGGGCTTGCCTTGACATTAGTCAGCTGTGGGGCACACGTTTCAGAAGTCTTCCCTGTGGCACGCTGTCAAGCTTTTATAAGTAACAGCAAATCAGTCAAACGTTTCACGGATCAGCTGCTGCAGTACGGTCTAAATGAAGAAGTCTGTAATTAGCATTACTAGTTTAATAAGAAGAACTTTTCAATAATTCTATATTAAAAATGTCCTGGTTATAATTATTATGTTAGGCTGGTAACATAATTACGTATATCATTATTAACCCATATTAGAAGAGTAGAGCAAACAGGAGCTAGCTTATAGCAGTTAACTCACAATTAGCTCATAATGATTTCACTATTTGGCACATTGTTTTCTACACAAAGCCCTCATGATTTCTTTTCTGAAATTACAGAGAGAATCGCTGATTGAGAATCTCTGTGTGAGCCTGGAATTTATGCACTTGCTTCATTGCAAAATAAATAAAACTAAATTGTGTACTTACATATGGGCCAGGCCCACCGAGATCTTCCAGACAAAGATATTCAGGCTTTCAAAACAGATACAGCCACTAACAAAAGAATCTCTAGCTGCAAACCAGCCTTTCCTTCCCTTTACAATAATTTAGGAATGAAACAAATATTTTTGAAAGCAGTTTTCATTTTTTAATAGGTTTTTAAAAGTTCTTTCTGGTCCCTATGTAATTTTTTACAGAGTGAATAGCTGTGCATTTGGCAACCATTCCAAATGTTGTGGTTATACTTGAAGAAAACAAAAACCTTTTATCAGCATCTTCAGAAAGATATAAAATATTACTTACACACATTTAGTTGTTGTTTTTGTTTTTGGTTTGTTGTTTTGGTTTGTTTTGTTTTGTTTTTCAGGAAAATCCCTACACATTTCAAAGTAGCAACAAAGTACTTCACTCTTCATGTTTCCCTTTCTTATTCCTGGTAATTTCATCCCCGTCTCCTCACTGATTTCCCTATTTGCACTTCTACTTTGGCAAGAAACACCGTAGTGTATCTGGGATAGGTGGTAAGAAAAATAAGGTCTTATGATGACAGAGCTTCTCTGCATGCTGACTGTGCAAGACATGGCCTCTAAATAATTCAGTTTGGGACCAGAAATGGCCATTCTATGTAAATAAAAATAACTCAGCTCGGAGGTCAAACACTTCACATTCCTGAGAACTCACAATCAGATCTCTGTTGCAATTGCTAAGTGGAATTTCCACATTTTGAAATGGGTTCATCATTTGCTTTCAACAACAAGTAAGAAAGATTAGCATATATAGAACTCGTGTCAATATCCTTAAAAGTATTGCACCCTTTTTAAAATTATTTGGGAGTTATTTGATTTTTCTCACACATTTCAGCTTTTCCATAAAGGGAGCTTATAAATAGGAGAAAGATGTTTTATATGGTCTGATAGTGATAGGAAAAGGGGAAACGGTTTTAAACTAAAAGGGGGGAAACGTAGATGAGATGTTAGTACGAAATTCTTTACTCAGAGGGTGGTGAGGCACTGGCACTGGATGGGGCCATGTGCAGCTTGAGCTGATGGGGGTAGCCCTGCCCATGGCAGGGGCTGGGACTGGGGGAACTTTAAGGTTCCTTCCAAATCAAACCATTCTATGACTCCGTGATTCATTTCACATTTCCTGGTCAGGAAAGTTGAGAGGTAAAAGAACCAGATGTCATACATTCATTAAGAGAGTAAGATACCTTAAAAGAAAAACATTTCATACATAGCATAGTGTAGGATAAGAGTGAGAGGTGTTATCTCTAGCCTTTAGGGTGTTAGGGGTGGTAGTATGAGAATGTTAGGCACAATGCTATTAATCAGAAAAGGCAAGGCAAGAAAAAAGGTCTGCTATCCAAAGAGAGCACTGAAATACCACACAAGCAAATATTTCATGTTTGTACATCACATGTGCATATAACTGTTTTTTTTTCTTAAGTATATAAACACCAGCCCATTTCTATTTTGACCCTTACACTTTAGACAAGCCCAGCCCTATAAGTGCAATAGATAGTCTAAAGCCACCCGCACGCTCTGCCCTCCCTCCAAGCGCATGCAGGCCTCCCTGCAATACAGCTGGCACATGGGGGCACTTTCAGCCCCTGGGGAGAAGAAGAGCTCTTAGCACAGCCCTTTCTGGGCTGTACAAGACAAAGGTTGATGACAGCAATAGGAATAACACTTCTATAACAAAGGAACTGCTTAGTTTAAGCCTACAGAATACAAGTTCACCTTTGGAAATATGTGCTATTTAGCGTGCAAGTTCTTTTTACCTAGATAAAGCATTTCTTTCTTTCTTTTTTTAAACTAACTCTCTTTGGTCTGGAAGCAATCAAACCAAATGTGAATGTGAAGTAAAACTCCAAAAATGCAGCACAACTCTGGCCTATGGCAGTGCTGTTATTACAGCCCCAGCTTCTGCTGGAGCTGCCAGAATGAAGCTGCACAGGAATTGCTGAGGAGTGATCACAAAAATACCTTTTTCCCCGCTGTCCCTCCAGAAACACGGATCAAATAACTGCTGCTCAGCTGTCTGTCTTTTAAATAAAAATATTTTCATCATTGTACATGTCTCAGTGCCAGGTTGGGGGGTGTTTTGCCTCCGTTGTTTTGATTTCTGCACTCCCAGCCTTGGATCACCAGGCAGCACTGCGGTGATAAAAGGTCTGCTGTGTTTCACAAAGTATACTTGTTTCCTTTAGGTAGAGGAAAAGGTGTGCCCAGAGGAGATCATAACTTCTTTTCTCTCGTTTAGCACAAACAAAAATTGTCAGAAACCAGTATTTACACAGATCAGACAGAAAAATGGTAGAAACGTACTTCTATTTCACAGGAAATTTTAGCTGTTCTCTGGGACATGCCCTGTGCCTACGATAGGCACAAACACTCGGTACTATTGTTTTTCTTCTATTTTATGCTACTATCACGAATATTTTTATAGGAAATATAGTTTCTCCAGTGGCTTTATTCTCAAAAATATGTGTGTCTTTCTCACGGAACTGGAAGCGTTGGGGAAAAGTGTAAAGAACCATGTAAAGTGGTTCATAGGAAGACAAGAAATAGAAACAGGTTGGTGGAAGAGGATGTGGGAGTGGTTATGCCATCTGTTAGAAAACTCCAGATTCGATCTTTAAAAGGTTTCCACAGAGAGGATTTCTTGGGAGGCAGATTGGGAACACAACATTAGGTATTTCTGGCATCTTCTCTCCACCCTACCACTTGCACAGGCAACTGTCAAAGAGAAGATACTTCTCTAGATGAACTCTCAGTTTGCCTTAATATGGATGTTTTCATGATTGAAAACTCTGGTTAGGGAGACAGGTAACCCTGACACCCTGAGACAGGCAAGCAAACTCTCTGCCTGGTGAAGCCATTCAGATAGTCTTCGAGAAATCACAGAATGATATAATAATAAAATCACAGAATAGTTTGGGTTGGAAGTGATCTTAAAGACTCCCCAGCTCCAACCCCCTGCTGTGC
Organism: Excalfactoria chinensis; assembly: GCF_039878825.1. Classification (NCBI taxonomy): domain Eukaryota; kingdom Metazoa; phylum Chordata; class Aves; order Galliformes; family Phasianidae; genus Excalfactoria; species Excalfactoria chinensis. The sequence goes on from NC_092826.1 coordinate 120,862,814, forward strand.
ACAGGGCTGTCACCCACCAGATCAGGCTGCCCTAGGCCCCGTCCAAGTTAGCCTTGAATGCCTCCAGAAATGTAGTTTTTAAGCCCAGAACATCATTTTAAGTCTGTATTGTAGTTACTCACAGGAATTCTAACACTGAATTCCAAGCTTAATTGCATATAGTCAGAGTTTTCTGAATTGCATTTTAATTAATTTCTTCATTATTATAACTAGCAGATAGGTAATTACAAGGTCCAATTCAGTATATGTTCTATAAATTCCATTTTTCTGCAATGAAACACAGCACTTCATGAAGAGAATGTTCATTTACTGTAGTAGACAAAAGTACTTCTAGCAGTATACAAACAGCAAGAATTGTTCTGACTCTCTGGGATAGCCTCTGAGTTCTTCAGCAAAGAAAATCATTCAGTGGTTGTCCACTAATGATTAACAGGCCTCCTTAGATGCCCAGCTATTTCACTTCATTATTGCAGATGCAACGCAGTCCTTTCAGCATTTATCTAGCTAATGCTTTCAAGTGCTTGGCTGGGTAGAGGACCCAACCTACACCCATGCCCCATTGCCCATCCTGGGGATGCGGGAAGGGCTTCACACAGAGGCATGATCAGCCCCACTCAAGAACATGAATGTTAGGAGCTAGAGATAGAATCAAGCCTTAGAAGTGGTGTACAAAGTTTAACTCAATTCTTTTACTTATATGGCAAAGCTGAGGAACAAGCTTTTTATACATATTTTCTCCCATTACACCTCCTCTCTTCCCTCCCCCTGCAAATACTGCCCCTTGTGAGGACAGTAGATGGGAGCGGTTGAGGGAAATGTTCCTATATATGGAAAAGCTCTGAGTTAAAGATAGCTCTGGATGACAGATCATGTTAAATTCTCATCATGCCCAGGCTCCTCGCGGTTACAGTAGTAGAGATTAAGTGATGAAGGAAAAACCCGCTATTTAATTCCAGGGGCTTCCTGACAGGAAAAAATACTTCAGAAACTGAGAAAGAGTCCTAAATTCCCAGCTATTTCCTCCTGTGATATCATCCATAATGTTAGCCTATAGTTTCCAGTGAACCCGACACCTGAGCACGCATTTTATGTTTTCAGTTAACAGGAGTTCAGAGGTGCCAGATAATATTTGTCAAAAAAGGGTGCTGTTTCTCATTTAGGAGAGCTATCTTCACAGCCAAATGACTGCAGGATCAGCGTTGCACTGTAGCCGTAATTCAAACCACAAGTCTGTAATAAGTTGTTTCTACTGCCAACATGTAATGTTTGCTGAATATTAAATAAAGTGTTCGCAGATTCTAACACTATACACACGCATTTTCCTTAAACGGATAAGGACACTGATAAGCAATGTGGCTGCCATTTTTATTGGCAGCTGTGAGGTATGTGTTTAAAGTCTTAATCTTTACAATCTGGATCTACACAGGCAGGTCTTACCCACCTACTTCATCATTTTTAAATTAGATATGCTTGCTATAATAAATATTTCTACCGTGTACGTTTTATTTCTATTAAGGTTAAAGATTTATCCTCTCTTAAAGATGACAATTTATCAAACCATTCTTTTCCCCTTAAGTTCCTGTGCCAGTTAAAGATATAATGAAGAACACTTCTCCCAAAATCTTAATTTTAACAGAAAAACATCTAGTACTTAAATTTTAAGTCAAACAAAAGAGGTTTTAGAGTGTATAACTCAAAATAATAGAAGTCAGTTCTCACTCCCTGTGCCATGCTTACAGAAACTGGCACAGATGAGGACCTTGCTGTTCTGGACATGAGTCTCCTCCTCCTTCTTTCCATTCCACAGGAAATGAAGAACGGCTGGTTGGTCTGCATAGCTGCAAACCCATTATTACTCCTCACCTCTGCTATCATCCCATCTGCCTCCAAGGCGGTGCAAAAGACTATCCCATAGAGCACAACTCCTTGGTGTAAGGGCAGGCAGCATTTGACACGAGTTCCTACATCATGGATTTGACTCCTTCTCTGATTTCAGGAGGAAAAAACATTCTATCTACCATGTGCATCTTGGTTGGTTGCTGAAGGCTGTCTCTCTAAAGATGCTGCCTCTGTGACCTACTCAAAACACCAGATTCAGCAAAGCTGGTCCCAGGAGATGCAGAATGCCCTTTTCTCTTACTGGGAGAGAGTAGATCCTCCTGTTGTTAATGTTTTATGTTTCCCTCCCAATATGGGACAGAAAGAAAGCTTTAGACTGCCAGAGGCTTCAGGGGAGCTGAGGTCCCAGATGCATTGCTGGACCAAAACTAGCATCTCCAGCCCCCAAACTCTCTCACACTCACTCCCATGGTGGCCTTTCCATAGGGGCCTTCAGAGGAGCTGTGAAAATAGAGCATAGGAACTTCAGGATGAATATTTAAAGGTATGTGTACACGGGCTACTCAAGATGTACATTTCACAGTTGGATTTCAAAACTGGCAAAGCCAAAATGCAAAACACACTGAGGACAGCAATGCAAAACACACTTTGGTCAGCTTTATCTTGTATAAAGAAGCAGTATTTGAAGGATGAAATAGCAATCAGGGACTCCTGATATTCCTGCAGCTTCTATCCTGGTTTCAGCTATTCTCTCCGTCTCTCCACGGGTAATGGTAAGTATCCCATAAACACATGTGGTGAGAATGGAGAGCAGGACTGAGAAGAAAATAGGACCAACTTCCATAGTCATCACAGGCAAATGGAAAAGGAAAAAGCAATCCAAGTAACAAAACATTTTCTGTATAGCTTAATGGCAGAATTCTATGCTCTGGTAATTTCCAAAATGCTCTGTAAGCAGATAATAATAATAATTATTTAATAGGAAGCTCAATATATTGTGTGTAGTTTGGTTACAAACTGCACAGATTTCTTCATCTTTAAAAGAGTGGATAAAATAAAAACTTACTATGTGCTAGAAGCTTCTTTCTTTGCTGACAGGAACCAACTACACTTTTGCCCCCTCTTAAACAAACCAGTGTACTTTTCACTCCATAAATCTCATATTACTTCCTTCCTTTTCATTTATTTTGAACCAGAAGGAGGGGTTTTTAACAGAAGTGCTCTATGGCAGCAGGAGGAAAACAGCAAATGAGGATGGAAGCTGCATAAGGAAAGTAAATCAAAAGTAATAAAATCACACAGATCCAGCAAGCTTTGTGGGGGGAAATGAAGTCGAAGTTGACTGAATCCAGAGCTGGAGAAACATTACACATGAGAAAACATCATTAAAAATAGGCTGCTCTTAACAGATGATATGGGAAATGAAGCAATAATTTATAATGCAGATAGGAAAAAACCTGCCACGCTTGCAAATTTCAAATGAGATGCAAGTTTGAATAACAAGTGATAATGAAATGCAAACATGCAATCTTAAGGGTAGAACACCATGGAACAATTTAATTAAAAGGAAAACAATATGCTCTGCAACCCAGGATCAAAAATAACATACTGCCTATGCTCCTGTTCATCTAACCAGACAGCTATTTAGCAGATAGGGTAAGCAGTGCATTCTGGGGCTTGAAAAAAAATGTGCATGAAGGTTTGAACTTGACCTGGAAAATATCAGTAATGCAAATCTTTTCAAGCAAGTATTTCAGAGAAAGTCTTTCAGCTGACTTTAGGTGACACAAATATAAAACAAATTGAAACGTCTCTGCTAATAAGAACTTCTGCTCCACATTTATAATTCTTAAAAGTAGTTTTACTTTCTAGAAAAGAATATGGCAAGCATTTACTGTAAAAAATACAGCTACTTTTCCCAGATTTCTAATAAAGGTTTTAAAAATATTTGCACTGTTCTGCACCCTGAAAACCTCCCATAGCCATGATATTAAGCAGTGCAATGAAAGAATAGCTTAGTTTATGTTAAAGGATATTAACTCCAGGAAAAGATACTATAGAAGAAAAAGGCCTGCAGATTTGCAAATGAGTTTCACACATGATTTATAAATGCAAATGTGAGTAGTAGGTGATAATGGAATCCAAGGAAATGTGTGCACATGATAGATCAGATATCCCGGAGAGGCGGGGGAATTGTGCTGTGCTAAATGTAATTTTTCTGACTCAAGAATGCCAAGTACTTGGGCCTAAGTAGCATGAGAAAGAACCATCTTGATAGAGTGGAATTACAGGAAAATAGCATCTGGGTAACGCCAAATGGTATCAAGAAGGTAAGAGCAAAGGAAGCATTAGCAGTTGAGAAAGAAATTATAGCACGAAGATATATTAAAAAAAAGACATCACTCAATTCTGAAAGAGAGCAATAGATTTAGTAAAGACTATAAAACCTCACTGAATCCACAGAAGAGAACAATGTGTGTGTATGAATATTATAGTTGCCATAAAGAATGGTTTAAGCAAGTGGGTATTCTGGAGTTGCCATTATATTTAACACCCAGATACATACAGGAAACATACATGGAACACAGAACTGCAGCTTCCAGGTTTTAATATGTGACTTGAGGATTAATTACATGGGGCTTTATTAAAAATTAATTACTAAAACAGAACACTAGTAAAAACAGTGAAAGATAAAAAGGTTAGATATATACAGCTACCTGCAACTTACAACTTGATGCCTCATCCAGAGCATATATGAGATTAAAAAGTAGTTTCAGATAATCCCCAAGTGCAGGAATGATCACTAGACAACTCTGAAGTTGACTTTTTAGGGAAGCATTAAATGAATTTAAATCAGAGATCAGCCTGAAACTGAGCTCTATAAGGGTTGGCCATCTGGGCTGCTCTTCTTTTGGACATCCCATGAGCTCCACTCATAGCAGCTAAACCAGGCCAAAGAATTTAGCAAAATGTTTCAGGTGATGCATGGAAAGACACGTTACACAGAATTACAGCAACATCGTACGCCAAACATGAAATGTAATCAGAGAGAAAAACTGATCCTTAAAATGAATATATGAAACAGTTAAAATATTTATATGAATTGTATAATAGACTGACAGTATTGCAGTGTACTTTGAGTGACTGAGATTTCTCCAGGCTGTTACAAGGAAGGCATTCAGAAAAAGGGTGTCCCTTCTTTCACACAAGCTGCACCGTGTTCATGACATTCAAGGGGTTAATTACACAGCTGAGCATCTGCTCCATTTACTGATAAGCAGAGAATGTTGTAATTTTTTGGATTTATGAATTGCTGTGGTCAGTCAGCATCTTGTGCATGACAGCTCCTTTCTAGATGTATCCCTTACCTGCCGGGCAGAGACAATTCCTTGCTTGCTTGGAACCCTGAAGTCCTTTAAGCCATTTGCTCTGTAACCTTGGCAGCTGGGCTAAACACAGTTCTTTATTTTTTTGCAACTGGGCCTCTCTGAATAAAAACTATGGAGCCTTGTTAGCCAACAACAGACCATGAGATCACTACACTGCAATTCCCTACTCTAAGAGTCAATCAATTTTTTTTTCTCATTATAGATTTGTATGCTAGGGTCAACAAGTAGAAAAAGCGCATACAATAATCCAAGCTGTAAATTTATTTTCACTATCATGAAGCGCAACTTGGAAAAAATATATTGTTGATATAATTTATAAAAACAAAGAAAATGTAGTGGTTATTACTGTCCCTTGAACACTAGCTCACACAAGACTGGACGCAGCTAAGCAAACAGTGCAGCTTGCACTCCTACATCTTTATGGTACGATAATTTATGTTCAAAATTTTTACTATTCCTTTTTAAAAAATTATAACATTTTACACTAAGCAGAGAGTAAAGATAAGTGACGGGTCTAAACTGCTACATTTTCTGGGTGATATTTTTATTGCATTGATTAGTAGGAAGGAGGATTAGACAAAGTCACGTGGCTAAGCTGATATATGTTAGCTTGAAAATCAGGGCTGATCTGCTCCACTTTCACTTTGATCCATTTCCAACAAGTTGTTTTTTGTTTGGTAGTACTCACTGGACCCTCCATTTGCCTGATCCATGATAAAAAGTGTTTGATGCAGCCTGAAATAGATCCAAATGCACCTGAAGTTGTTGGTAATGTAAAGGTGGTCACCTTTTTGGAAGGCTGTCTTGCAATCCCTACTATGAGATCTGGTACTATTACTATTAATATGAAATAATGGTCTTGATCTGAAGGATTGCCATCACAGAGGGATTTAGACATGTGCTGAATATAATCTTGAAAATCATTTTACCCTTGTCAAGTTATTTGCTAAAAACTCTGAGGGCAAATTTTCTCCTGATATGAACAGCCTTGAAAACAGTGAATTTGTTGCTACTGGTCTATACAGTTAAACTATTTATCTACCATAGGAGAATCTACTCTCTGATCCAAAGAAAGTCACCCATCTCACTGCTGGGTGGGAATTTGCCTCTTCTCACTTCAGTTCTCAGACTACTGAATTCCAAACACCTCTTTGTTCAAACTTGAGTCCTACAGAGTTCAAAAAGCCAAAATCTGAAGACTGGGAAAAAAAGTAAGAGTTCATTTACAATCTACAAGAAGGCTTTTGCAAAACCAGCAGTTCTCCATGTTTGTAGTAAATAGGAAAAGTAACAGTGGACTCAAACTGCAGCAGGAGCGGCCAAGCTGGAAGCTTTTCTTGATTTCTGAGAGGATGGATAGCAAAGCTGTGGAAAGGACTGCCTGGGGGAGCTTGTGGGATCGCTATTATTGGATGTTTTAAAAAACAGGTTAGTCAAACATCTGTCAGAATGACACAGATACAGCTGATCCTGCCTTGGGGAAGGCACGATAGTCTAGGTGACCTCTCGAGGATCTTCCTGCCCTATTTCATATGATTCAGTGATTCAGCACATACCTCTGAAACACCCTGGGGCTTGATTCCTTTCTCAGCTCATGTTATTTTTAAACTGGTGCAACTCCACTGATTTCAGCAGAGCTTTTTCTCCCTCTCTTGAAGTAAGTGTGAGAAGAATCTACTTGCTGCTGCAATTCTGGTTTCCTAAAATTGCTCTAAGGCTGGCAATATCACTGATTTGATTCAACTTTTGTACTATTTAGGCAAAAATCTGAGTCCCATCATGTACAGCAGAGGCAAAAATGTGTTTTATGTGGAAAAAAATTTGAATAAAGAGTCTTTCAAGTTGCCAGCAACTCTCAACTTTTTCCTCCTAATGCTGGTACAGAAATGATAGAGCTTAAAATAGGCAGAAAGTTCACCTCATCTACTAGAAGAAGCCAGAGTAGAGATGGCAAAGAGGAAATTATGCAGGATGAACCATACTAAAGTACGTAACAGTACCTTAGAAAGGACACAACCTACCTCAGACACAAGGACACAATACATTACAGTTGGCTGCAACATCTTATTGACAGAGTATTCCAAACACATTAGGGAGTGGGGTCAGGTTTAGCACAACAGCTAATAAGCATGGGAGCTAATCACATTCCCCTCTATCAATAGCCAAAGAGACAGATAAAATATGTCAAAAGCCCCTGAAGCAGAATCTAGAATACAAATTACTTTAAAATGTCAAAGCTATCCAGACACCACACACCATCAGCAGATTACACAGAGCTTCGAACAGCCAAAAAAACTATAGTTTCTAACACAGTAAGTGAAATATAGTTACATTGCACTAGCTCCAAACAACAAAGGAACCACAGAAAACACATTTCAGATCACCTAATTTGTTCTTTGGCCATTGCTACTGTCCATAGATTTTAAATATCCGGACTGTCATCATTTCTCTTACAGCACTGCTGTATACATGTAAAATCTCTTGAGTCTTCACTGCTCTTTTTGTTTGTTTTTCTGGTTTCAATGCATAACACATTTTTGTTCTCCAAGTGTTAAAAAAGATACAACACCAGAAACTAAACTACATGTTTCAGAAATTGCCTCCAATCCAAAATAATAATAAAATAATAAAATGATTCTTGCAAATTTACTGTCTTCAAAGCTGATCAGCTATATGTATACACATGTATATATAATATATATGCACATACACACACACACATCTGTATGCGTAGGTGGATTTTCACCTCCAGAAAATTTGCAGAATGAAGATTTTAAAAAAATATCACTTGGAATTCACCTGAAACGTGCTGCTTAGGACTTCAGCAACCTCTGAGACTTCTGACTGATTCTTTCTTCTGATTGGATTTTAAGTGGCAACGCCTTTTCTATGATCCTGCAGCCCAGGAAAAGCTTATGTACAACGTCATGTAAAAGATAGTAAAGATGCAAACGAGTAAATCTCAGAGGCTGATAACTCCAGTGGTAATTGAACCTGATGTATTTCCTCTATTCTGGTCTAACAGGGATTTGAATATTTGTTTCCCTCAAGTAAAGGTTGTGAAATCCCTTGAAACACAAAACTATGATGAAAAGGTCTCCAGTGTGCAAAAGACATTTCATTTACTTGTGCAGTGCTTTGAGATTTGATTCTTCACTTAAGAGTAGTCAATTTCCTTGGGATGATGAAAGATTGTATAAACCCCAAAGGAGCACAGAAAGGTTTAACTCCTACTTCTGAGCTCCTTTAATTAAGAAAATGTTATCTGCAGATTTGGCAGGAGTGGGGGTGTCAGTTCTTGGCTTGAGGAACAGTGAAAACACAGTGAAAGCTTTCAAGATGTGTTCAAGAACTATATTGAAAGAAAGAGTTTTTCACCCTTCTAAGAACAAATCACTCAGTCAAACCTGCACATTAAGTTTCATCCAACAGAAAACTGTGCAGCCTTTTAAAAATTCCTCTGACTACCCAAGAATCCTCCACACTATGTCAGACACGTGTTCTCTTCTGAATGTGAGGCAGTTTTGCCTCATTCCTTTGGTAAGGCCTGCTCTGCATCTGAGTTCAACACAAGGGCATTTTCCTTTCTCCACCTTTTTATCTCAGGACATTTGCTTATCTTTAATAGATTTTGTCACTTTGTTCAAATGCTGAAGCTTGAGTGATGGCAATCAGAGATACCTGCATGGTATCATGTTGGCTTTTACATGCCTGTTCATTTTGAACAACACAGCTCTTCCACGATTGAATGCACACGGCTCTTCCAGGATTTAATACTCCTGTACTTCCAATTGGGCTGGATGCATGGCAAGTGCTCTGGCAACAACAGACAAGGCTGTTCTTTAGTCAGACTACCAAGCATTCTGTGTATTTTCTTGGAGACAAAAATAAACAAACTTATCTAAAGCATGTGGTATTTGAAAGCTTTTGCCTTATCTTACTGGTCAGCTATCCATCAGATATACTTTGTGGTAAAGACTGGAATATCTGCAGCAATAGACTAGAGGCAAAAGAGTTGAAATCTTTATAATTGCAACCCTTTATAACGAGTTAATGACAGGAATGTCTTTGTATTCTGTATTCCATCTCCTCTGTTACTGGCCAATGGCTCCTGAAACTTTTCTAAAAAAAGTTCTATATAAAAGTTAATTTCACCTATCCCAGCACTATTAGTATCTGTATTCTGATCCTTTCTGAACTATTGTTAACAAACTGCCAACACAAATGAAAGACTATTTGGTCTATTTGTTGTCCTTCCACATTAGTACTAATATTTTAAAAGCTCAAGCCACTTATTCAGCCTAAAGAATGCATAATATAATGAAAAAAAACTAATCCAACTGGACTACTAGTTAAGGCAATACCTGTTTTCACATTTCAATATCCATGACTAAAAAATAAGCAAGCCAGGTAAAGACAGAGGATTGCTTTATTGTGTACTTGAAAAACATGAATTAAAGAAGTCCACTGAAGGAGATAAACAAGTGAGAGTAAATCTTTACATTAGGGACCTAGCAGAAATATAGCTGACAAAAAGTGCTTTGTTTGATTATGCTGGTGTTGCACATTTCAAATAGTTAACTATAGGTAAGGAAGTTCAACAAGTTTTATTTACTTCTGTATCAGATTTTTAGCTCTTTCTTCACATAATTGTGAAGAATTCAATTAATAATATACATTCAAGGAGTTGTCTGCAATTATGCATAAATTAACATTTCTCCTAAAGCAATATTTTTTTATATTTACTTGCAATTATCCTATCTGTTGGCATAAGCAGAGGGCCAAAAAGATGATAAAGGGCCTGAAGCATCTCCCGTATGTTGAAAGGCTGAGTAACCTGGGTCTGTTCAGCCTGGGGAAGACTGAGAAGGGATCTGATTAATGTTTGTAAATATCTAACAGCATGTGGGAGGCAAATGGATGAGGCCAGGCTCTTCTCAGTGGTGTGTAGTAATAGGACAAGGAGCAGTGGCCTAAAACTTGAAGGCATTAAGTTCCATAAAGGCATGTGGAAGAACTTCCTTACAGCAATGGTGACATGCACTGAAACAGGTTTCCCAGAGAGTCACCTCTCTGGAGATATTCAAGACATATCTGGATGCATACCTATGTGATCTATTGTAGGGAACATACTTCATTGGTGGGATTGGACTCAAAGATCTCTTTAAGTCCCTTCCAAACCCTGCAATTCTGTGATTCTGAGATAAGAAATCTAGAATATTTCATAAGATATAGAAATCCAGTAATTTCTCAAGAATTCTGTCTACAAATTAATGTGATGATTGAAGCATTTAAGAACCATTGAACATTCAGGAATGAATTCTGAATTGACAGGCCAGCCAGTTACGTGAATAAAAGCAAATTTTTTGCAGAGAGGGGTAGCAGTCTGCAAAGCTGAAGGCATGGCAAGAGATCTCTGCATGAAAGAGTTACTGCGTGATACTTAGCATCACCGAGTTTCACTACTCTGAGCTAATTGAGCCAAAACTCAAGATAAACACAAAACAATTAGATTATCCTCCCATAATATGGAAAACATACTCCCAAAGGAAGCTCAAAAGTTCTAGAGGAAAAATAATATTGCTAATTTGTAAATATTGAAATGTCAATAGCTTGTTCTCTACTTCAGACAACTGAGCAGCCACATTGTACAGATCATGAAGCACTTCCAAATAGGAACAAATAACAAAATAAACAGCAAACGCAGGGATTGATCATCACAACATGGGAACTATAAAGAAAAGAAAACATGACATTGGAATGCATCAAGTAGAAGTTGATAGCATAAAGATGACAACTTCTTAGCATGTAAACGTTGTGACTGGAGGCAAGTTAATAAGTCATGTATGTGTAAGTCATTAGGATTTCTTTGTGCTAGCCCTGTAAATTATACATGGATCTGCTTTTAAGGAAATCACATTTTTTTGCACAACTGTAGATTTTATGCCAAATCAAAAAGCAAGGAAGCAAGCAGAATTATTCTTGCTTAACTAGCAGTTTTAAGAAACATGAAAGAGTAGAATCATTTAGGAAAAAAAAAATTGTTAAAGCAATATCAGGTTACCTAAAAATTAGTTAATGCAGCATAGAGTAAAGGCAGAACAGTTTGTCTTCTTTACCCAGTGGCTACTGGGGGAGTGTTGGAAAGCTCCCTAATAAACACATTTACACACAATTTAGTTTGTGTCTACTATTACTCAAGCACTTTAGAAACACTCTAAATTAAGACATCTGTAGGGATGATATGGATGATATGCAAAGCTGCCAAAGTACAGAACAGCCCATATTAGAAAATGCTAATGAGTATTAAACCACATGAATTAATAAATAATTAACATGCAACAATCTCTTTGCATTTAAAGAAGACATCTGAAAATCTTTCAATGCACTCAGATTAGATTATAATCTCTTGAGCAAGCAGTTTTTTCAGCAACATCAGCTATAAACCCTTCTTATTTCCATGACATCAGGATTTCCCAATCTGATTGAAATTTTTATCACCACTTAAAATAAATTATTCAGCAATATTCTTTTAATGTCATCAAATATTAGAAGATAATTTTTCAGCTAACAGTTCAATAAAAATGGATTGACAGAGGCATGTGTGACAATGTCACAAACACAGCTTTAAAATTCTTATGGCTGAGTGAAAATCATTTTGATCCTGTATAACCTAACCCTGTAGTTTCAAATCTGATAAATAAAAATCTGATGGATTTAATTTGAACAAGAAACCTTAGAATGGGCCAGGAACTCTGTTCCCCAGTAACCAGCATGAAGCCACTGTGCACTCTGAAAATGAGATCAGGTGTCCATTCTTGATCCATATCATATTTGTTCTGCTGGGCAAAACAGGAGTGCACAGACCCCATGTTAACAACTGTGGAAGCACAGCTTTATTGTATTAAATGGAAAATCTTTATGTCCAATACATACACAGAAGTCAGTAGGATGAAAATATCTCAAAGCCCTTAAAATAATTAAGAAATCTATTTCCTAGAATAACATTTCAAGTTATTTAAAAGAAAAAAATGTAGAAGAAAGAGACAGCTCTCCCATATATATTATCTTATGCTAAAGAAAAATAAATCTAACAAAATAGAAAAGTTTTATTTAGAAAATAATTCTAGTGAATGTCTGGGCTCAGAGATGACCTGATTTAACACTTTAAAAAATAAAAATGTTTCTAATGACTTTGCTGCTCTTAGAATGAAAGTAGAATACAGATTTCACTGCTGAAATATAACTGACCATATACATGCACTCTCTAGTACTACAACACAGTGTACTACATGCACAGTTAGTACTACTAACACAGTGTCCCCACTCTTCCAGGCTGAGGTACGTTCCCGTAGTTCAAGAAACAGAATAGAGCAAATGCTGACTTCAGTGCAAGACCTAAATGAATAGCTGCACTTAGAGAATCCTTACACATTTCAGTTGGGACTAAAATGCTGTCACTTCATGACAAAGAGCAAGGGTACTGCATTTCTGTACATCTGACAACAGCCTTCCAACTGCTTATCCTTTGGCCGAGAACTCCAAACAGTTCTGGATGCACTAGGCATGCAGTGAAAGCAATTCTGAGTTTCACTCAGAAGGAGGAAGGGCAACCAGCTAAATCCAGCTCTGTAGTTCAAGGGACCCTGTTCAGATTATTTTCCCCTTTGGCACTGGAGTTTGATTTTGGAGGATTTGACTTTTGGTCTTAAATGTTTTATTACCCATTTGAAATTCACTGCAAGAAAAAAGTCACAAAATCAAAAGCAAAAACCATGAAGCAAATACTTGTTTTCTCCTTTAAGTCAAAACCACTGTGTCAGTTTGGAAGACACACATGACAACACCAGCTCAAGACAGAACAATGTCACAGCCACTTATGCCAAATATCAGAAAGTGAAATCAGTATTTTGTGGAAGGAAAGCAAAAGCCTGATAGGAGGCCATGATTCTGTCAGAACATTATTCCTAAACACACTGTAGCTCAGTATAACGAGCAACCAGAACACCAAGAAAATTGTGCAACTCTTCTGATGACCTTCTTGTGGTCTATCTAACTCATCTGCAGAATATATGAAAAGTTAGTGGTAACTACTTTTGGGAATGAGGAATGATCTACTTCCTACCTGCTCTGCTGTTTCCCAGTGAATTTATGTGCATTTGCAATATCAGTTTCTACTTAAAAGTTAAAGCCTCATGCTATGTCTTACAGCTCTCTAATGGGACAGGCAAGTCCATGGCACTATGCATGCATGTATACATGGTCACAATCTCTTCTAACTTTTCTTCAGTTGTATCCCATTGTTCCTGCCCAAAAATTTCACATTATTTCGAAGGATTTGTTTACTCTGTTGTATCACTGGTACCACAGTGTGTACTTCACACATAGCTTCAGGAAGCTCTCAGTAGTGTACTGTACAAAGTTTACCCTCCAACCTTATGAGTTGGCAATTCTTTCAACAAATTGTGTCCAAAGAGTAATTAGCAGTTGTCTGAGCATGGTGAGTCACATAAGCTCCCTGACATTACTGTCATGAAAAGAAATGACCATTCCTTTATTAATATTCAAGTTGATAAAGATAGGTTTTATATACGCTTGCATTTCAATTTGCGTATTACTCTAAAAAACTGGAACGGATACTTTTAAAAGGAATTTTTACATAACAGTTGTAAAAGTATCCTTTATTTTATACTCTCTTTTAAACAGCTCGCTCCCTGTTTACAAAAAATGCCCTGCATAAAACCCATTACAATAGCGAATCAGAAAATAGATGCTCTAATTTTCTTTTAAAATAAATAAATAAATAAATAAGAAAATGTAATAAAAAGATAAAACCTTCATAGAGAATTGCAGCAATTATATCTCCACAGCTACAATATAACCCAAAACTTTGCAAAGCCTTTGATTATTGAACCATGGCTGAAGTGAATAATTTGGCTTTCACTAAGAAAACAAGCACATTCATTCTCACCACAATGGAGAGAGGCAGTTTTAATTAAACCTTATCAAAAGATGAATAAAGAATAAACTCAATACCCATTCCACAGGACTCTATTTTCATCTGTTTAGTTTAAGCTCGCCGTGTTCATGCAGTAATTAACCACTGTCCAAGGAATGCTGGAGTTGTGTTAATGTTGGTAAAGATTTAATTAGTTCAATTATCTGGAGAGTATTGAAGGCTCAGCACAGTACCAATTTCTTCAGGCTCTATACATACCTCAGATCAAAATATATTAAGCTGAAGTATAAGTGAACAAAGAAAACTTACTATTTCACTTGGCTGCTGAATGAGAGTGTGTTTAAAACTTTTATTACCATAATTTTAAAATGAGGTTTCACAAATAGAATGTAAGCTGTGACTCGCCCATTCTTCCATACAACTTTTTTTCTGTCAGCTTATAGATGTATTTTAAACAGAATTAAGTTTACTTTAGAGAAGAAAACCCAGTCCCCCTTTATACAGCAGAAAGCATTGCTCCTTTAACATTTTTTTTCCCCCCATTGCCTAATATTTTATGTCTTTCATGGAAAGTGAGGCATTTAAAAAGCATTGAAAGCTGTGACACAGACAACTGTTTCAATCTGTCAGACAGCATGGACAGACAGTAGGGATCATTTCAGAAAATAGCCCGGCCCCCCAGCGGCCTTGACCTTCCTGGTGGGAAAGCGAGCGCTGCGCTGTGCTCAACAAGCTCGCCAACAAAGAAGTATATTTAGTTCCCCCAAATTCTGACACGCTTCTCACAGGAAAAACGCAAACCGGGATGAGGTGCAGATGACTACTGCTAACAAAGGGTAATTTCTAATTGGAGACTGCACATTTACCTTGAAACAAAAAGGAAGAGAAGTGAAAACATTCCTTCATCCTGCTACATGCTGACTATAAGTGCTGGAGTGAGCCTGGCTCCTAGTTTTTAACACTGCTCAGTTTCATGTTAGATGCTGTTCGAGATGCAAGCACTGGGAGCTGTACGTGCAGCTCCTGCTGCCTTCAATGGGAACGGAGCCTGAGAATGAGAGCAGCAGCAGATCTCTCTTTGTGTTACTAAAATATTAGCATTAGCTATTATTTAAAATGGATGTTTAAATAAACCATGCTCATTTTCCTGTAAGGTTTAAATGACATGTTTATTGCTACCACGTTCCTGTCTTTGTTTTCCCAATACTGTTTCTTTCTGAGGTCGGGTTCTTTATAACCACTGAAGGCAGCAGAAAAGATGGCCAGCATGTGAGGCATTCACATCAGTTTATTTCCTTGAGGAGGGAAGAACTGTAGGAGGATGCTATTGCTTTCTCATGAAGCAATAAAGACTCACGAGTTAATATAAAAGTAATTGCTCTGAAATTGTGTACGACATTATACCCATGTTGGACTCAAACTCTTTATTCTTCTCTGTAGCCTGTCAAAAACTACATTATGGATAGTGCTGCTTTGCTTCCTGGCAGTGGATACCATTTGGTAAATAGCCCTTATAGCGCAGAGTTTCTACTACACTAATTAGCTAGGAAAATGTAAACACTTTAAGGCATAAACTAGTACAAGAAGGTGTGAAGTGCACACTGAGTGCCAGCTGCCGCCTCAGTTTAGCACCCGTCTAGGCGAACCTTTGATCTTCCTTTCCAGTTTTCTGTAGGGTGGAAGAAAAAGGGAGATACCAAAATTCATTCAGGCTTTTCTAGAGTCCAGATGGCAAACAATGCTCAGCAAGCAGCTGGATACAGCACATTTTCCATTACCTTACACCCTTTCTCATGCTTGATTTTTAAGTTGAATCAACACTCTGAAGACTGGAGGTGCCCTGGTGTCTTACAGCACATTTCTCACAGACTTTCTTCTATCTCATATTTCTGTGAGGTTTTATGATCCATGTAGGAGCAAACAAGGCTAAGTATTTAATGATTCATGTTTATCATTATTAGTTGAACAAAAATTATGTTGAAACACCAGCATCTGTCTCTGAATGAGCATAATGAAGTGTCTGAGGTTAAAAAAAAAACATCGATCACAGTAATGTACAACTGAGTTCCAAATTTCATCATATGTTCAATCATTTATTAATATTAAAGAGATATTTATTTTTTCCTTAATTGTAACTACTGAACAACTGCAGAGCAAACAGACATACGCATACAGGTATATCCAACCTCATATTCCAAGCTAACTTAGAAATTGCTCTGCATGTTCTTTCCCAGAATTTGACCAAGATAAAGATAATACACACTTCTATTAAAGAAAACACAAGATATATTCAAGCAGGGACTTTGCTGTCTGTCACAAACACAGAGCATGACAGGGAAACATATGTTGCTTTACAATGACCACTAAGAAACAGAGCTGAAGGGAAAATGAGTAACTAGATGTTGACAGAGATATTTATAAAATAGATTTTGTATTATTATACATTCCACAAAGAATGGCATCTTTACTGAGATCAACATAATTAAAAACTATTAAAAAACATTTGGACTATGGGGGTGACACAGAACTTACAGCAACAAAACCCAAAAGCCATATATTTCAGATGCTGTTATGCAGCTTGTTTGGTCCCTAAATATTAAAATCATATTCCTGAGATGATGCATTTTCTTCCTTGTGAAAACCTCTGAAGGTAGTTGTGTGCTCTGTCAGCAGAGTTATTACTCCAAGGAGGAGTAATTTGCCTGCCAACACTTTTAAATAGGTTTTGGCTTTGAAACGCTAATCACTTATTTTATCTGGAAAAGTTCTAGGAATGGAATAGTTCTACTACAGATTTTCTACAAAACGGGTTTAGCTTAGGGCTCCTGACCCATCTCTCAGGTGAGAAAAAAATAGGACAGAAAAGATCTGAGAGGAGGTACAGTCCTTTACCCCAACTGACTTTTAAAACACTATTTTTAGTTGTTAGGATGCTGTTCCCTTTACAAAGAATTGTTTTGGAGGAGGCAGCAAGCATTTGGCTGCCTTAAGACTGGAGGTTATCTGATTTCTCTGCTATCTCAGCCTTGAGAACATAATTCTCCTGGTTTTATTTTTACTTGTCTGAAAGAATTTTGTGATATATGAGCCTGGCTGAGAAATACCAGGAAACTTTGTCTGCACCAAAAAAGGAACTTGAGGGTATTTTGTGCATATAATGAAAAGAACTCGTTCAGTTTTGCAGCGTAAGTCATTTTTTACCACACAAATTCCCTGCTTTTGTGTTAGCAAATAAGAATACTTTGGATCTTTCAGTTTAGAAGATCTCCAAACAGACAATAGTGTGTAAACAATCCCAAAGTACATAACTTCACTAGAACAACCTCACGTCTGTGAGTAAGGGCTTCAGAAAGGCCCCTTCATCAGATTTCCTTCTGCTCTTCGCCCTGAACAAAGCCTTGGCTGACAATACAGAAATCTCCCTCTTTCTTTGGATTAAATCCCCTTTGCAGGAGAAGTATGCAAATGCCATACGTGTTTCCCTCACTGAGGCTACCCTCACCCAGCTATCTTTTCATTGTCTATTTTACTCAGGCAGACCATCCTACTGGCTGACAGGGAGCCCAGCCTTCCAATTCAATATCTTTCACAACACTGACAGTTGGATACTGGGGCCTGCCATGAACTCTAAAAGGAGCTCATTTAGTCATAATTAACTATTCCCTGCATATTTCCTAAGGTATGGTAATTGTGCTAAAAGACAACAAGTGAAGCATTCATTCTGGTTTTCTTTTAAACTTTTATTTTTTCCACAGCAGTCTCTCTCTCCCCCACTCTCTCTCTCTTTTTTTTTTTTTTTTTTTTTTTTTTTTAATCTTTTCTTTCTTTCTTTCTTTTCCTCTTCCCTGGAAACATTTAGAGTAAAGAAAAGGAATGACAGTGGAGATAGGGAGCCACTGAAAACTGATGCAGGCAGCTCAAAAGGCAAAGCTAGCCATATGATACAGGACACCATGGCAGCACTGAGCTATTCAGCTGGGTAAAACATAAAGAAAAATGAAATGAGTAGAATAAAGCTATGTCATTAACATAGAATGACGGACATCCTATTTGGGAAACAGGGTGTAATTATTATATATTTCTAATTCCTTAGATATGGTGATAAGTGATCTGTTTCTATTAGTACCAGAACATATGTATTTGACCAACCTAAAATCTTCAAGTTTTGCAGATGTGATGTATTTTACATAGTACTCTGTGTGTGTCTTCATAAGACGTGTGTCTTCATAAGACACACACAGACCAAGTCCAGCCCTGCCTTGTGTTGCACAGCCCTTGTGTGTCAAGGTTCTCACAGGAATCAGGTTTGATGGACCCAGCCCCATATAGCAACCGCATTTATCCTTGTTGAGGCTGAATGCTGTGGGAAGCTCACATGGATTATTTACCTTAAAAGGCAAAACGTGACCTCATGTATGCCCTTATCTGTTTTCTATTTTAGGTTAAATGAAGGAAAGGCTGACAGCGCTCTCTATTTAATTACTGAGTTTACATCTGCCGGAATTCTTTTGCCTTTCAGAAAGATTGGGACTTAAAGGATACCTATCCATCATAACTGCATGCAGTCTATATACAAAAGCAAGTGACTACAAAGCTAAGTCTCTTCACATTCCAATCTCCCCCTTGGATGTGCACCAAGAGCAAAGAAATTTCTGGCTGTGCAAAGAATCCACAATGGAATCAGTATCCTCTCACCTTTAGCACATAACCTTACAGTATGTTTGCTTCGAACTTGGAGACTATTTTACGATTGTAGAAAGGTTGCCATTTTTTCTTTAAACATTGAAATCCAACCATTTTTTGAGGAACACGTCACAATATTAAGAGTAAGAATAGTTACGTACTTCTAAAATCCACTTTATTTCCCTTTATTTCTTGACCACAGCAAATATGTGTGTGTGGGGGTGACTGTTGTGACAGGCCTGTCTGCTAAATATTGTGCATTACCATGATCACAATTCATAGTGGATTCAGAACAGAAAATCCAGTAAAGAATGTGTTCCTTTCACAGATATGAGCTGAAAATTTTGTTGATCCCACTAAACACGCACTAAACAAAGAAATTTTATGGATGACATCTGGTGGACCTCCTGCCTTTTCTTGGCCTCCGGAGCTTTAGATGCTCTTGAATAGTGAGTGTATCTTCCTACAATCCTGAGCTTGAGATGTGTTTCTCCCTCTTGTGTTTCCGTAAGGATTCATGCATCCAGACCGATCTCTGTTTGCTCTCTGCCTTTCACAGTAGCTCAGGGAAAGAGAAATAGATTTCTGAATCACTTTGTTCCAGTGAGATGCATTTAAAACATCCACCTAAACCCCCAGGTGTGTTGCAGTTTCTCTTTGCTGCAGTTAGGATTCTCGGAGAGGGGGAGATGACTATGTCCTGCCATTCCATGATGAAAGCAGTGCTGTGACTTACTGGTAATTTTCCTAATTTCAGTACCACATAAGCTGTATAGTAGCTTTCCTGAAAGCCAAGAGGCTTGGAGAAGATTAAAGGAAGTGAGGAGTGTAGTCTATACAAGAGAGCCCACGTAGTATTTGAAAAATAAGAAATCCTCGGTTTTTAACTTCTCTGAGGAAATATGGCAAGGGTTAATGATCCCTAAATAATATCCCATTTTCTAGGTATCAAAATTAAGGCTTAAAGTTCCCGATCAAGGATTTTTACAGAGTCAGGTCAAGAAACATCCTATGTGTCTGACTCTACATAAACATCCCTACAAAAAGTTTAGTCATATATATAAACAGCCTTCTGGGAACTGTAATGTTGGAGGGAAAAAAAAAAAAAAAGTGTGAGGCAAAGTCTTAGGAAAAGATTTTGAGCTTATATCAGTTTACTTCAACCCACAGGTTGGAAAACTACAAAGTAACTGATATCAAAGTCACAGAATATGGATTAAAAAGAATAAAGGAAGAAAAGAAAAAGAACATGGCCAGATCCTATGTTCAAAGTATGGACTGTTTTATACTGTCCTATTTAAGTCGAAACATAATATATAAAAACAAAAGTTGAAATTGTATTGCTTGAACCAGGTTTCATCAACAACTGCTCACATTACAACAGAGGGGTTTAGATGACCTCAAGCCTCATTAGATTTTTCCAGCGCACTCTGTGTGTCCACCTCCACCCAAAAAGACACAAGCAATTCGTACAGTAAGTGTTTTTACAAACAGATAGTGATAAAAGGAGCCACTGGTGTGGAATACGAACTGTGTGTTGGAGCTCCTTTCTGGCTGAGAAGTGGTTCACAAAGATGGGTAAGTTCACAGAACACATCCTAGCAGATGCGTACAACTTTGGAGCAGAGATGTAAAGATGAAATGGTGAGTATGTGGTTTCCCCATTACTGCTACTCTCTGATATTCCCCAAAGAGTCAAGGAACAAACCAGGATGCATTAAGGATAGATGACTCAGGATTTGAGTGAATGTCAAAGAACTGCAGGAATGCTTTCCTGGTAAGTCTGAGGGACAGTGGGCATTTACTAATTCCTTCCTTACTACCATTCTTCATTTTGATTATAAAGCTCCTAGAAGCTAAGAAAACACTGAGTCAATAATGCAAATACAGAAGCCATCCAGTTTAAAAAAAAAAAAAAAAAAAAAAAAAAAAAAAAAAAAAAAAAAAAGAAGAAAAAGGATTGAATTCCTTCTTCTGCTTCAGGCTACTTTGCTTTACTTGCAAAAAAATATATTGTTGGAAATATTAGCTGTTGAACTCTAACTACGTTCTTCTAATCCTGAATGATAACTTCCTTGGTCAGGAACACAGGACTCGCACAGGTCACCAACCTGTGGAATACACAATCTGAGGAAAACTGATTATCTATGCTTGCCTGATTTCCTGGCCAAAACATTCCTCTCCTTGTGTCCCAGCAGCTGCTGCCAGATGTAGACAGACACTGTTGGTCTCTCAGATACATCTCACGGTTAAAGTCTAGCAGGTCTTCCCAGGTTTGTGTGCTTACTGGTCTTTGCTTTACTCCACTGAGCTAACATACTTGGAGATTTCCCAGACAGCTCGCACTCCTTTCTTAATAACAGTCTCATCGTCAAACTCCATTCAAATAATTTAAATGCATATCGCTTCCCCAAACAAAGCACCAGAGCAGATACTGAGTAATGAATACCTTCTGTACTTTTCAAACTCACTTCCAGTTTTTTACTTAAAGAGTAGCTGGGCAAGTGCAGAGCTACCCAAGGTGTGAAAAATTCTCCTAGGGGATCTGTATAGAGGATATTTTTACTCCAATATTTTCCTCTCTGTATTGAACTTTGCAAAGGTCTGAGGCTGTGCATTCATTAGAGCGGACTATGGCAGCCAATATTCACAGTGCGTTTCTGAAAGAAGGTTGCACTGAAAAGTTATCTGAAAGGTAAAGAATGCCTGTGCTTACTGTGCTTTATTAACTCTTTGTTTTGGCAAACTAGCAGAATGTTAATGCTAAGCTTTTTATATTAAATGCAAAACAGAAAACACTAATCTGTAAGTCTCTGTACAAATATTTTGATTAAGAAAGTCCTTTCAAAAAACCTGATTCTGATTCACATTAGGTAGAGAAAGGGAAATTCAACAGCCTGTGGTTACTCAATAAAACAAACCCTGGCTACTCTATTACTAACTGTAAATCTTTGATGGATAAAAGAAAATGAAAGCTGAAAAAAATCATCAAGGATCAGAACACTAAGCAAACACTCCTCAGTATTCAGCCCAGGGACTGCATAAGCACAAGCTGCAAACTTCTGAAGGAAGTTCACATTCAATATATAAAAGACCACATTCCTCAACAATAAGATATATAGTTTGAAGAAAAAAAAAAAGATCGTTGGGGAGAGCTTGCAGCCTTTAAATCTAATTTCCTCAGCCCGTGATGGTATTGCTATCTCTAAGTTTGGATAAGGAAGCCAGTTCTGCTCACACTGAGGAACATGGCACCCTCCTGTTGTCTTTAGGAGGAGCAGAGCTAGAATCAAAGACTCTAAAAGATGCTGTGATATAAAGCTCTGGAAGGCACCATAGTCCTGTACTGCTTTTCACATTTCTGAAAAAAAAACTATGGGGAAAAAAAAAATCCATGTAATTCATTTCCACTGATATGAATTGTGTCTTTTATACAAAAATATAGACCAGCGAAACAAATGACTATTTGGCAACATTAATGACCATGAACTAGTTAAAGTGACTGGAATAGAGAGTTTCCCTGCAATTTTATCATTACAGAATGCCTCAGATAAAGTATTCTGTAACTCTGGCATTTATACAAGCATTCTTTTAGTCCCTAACAGCCAGCAGAGCTTGCTGTCTTCATCTCAGATTAAATTTCAAACACCAATCCAAAATGCTTTATTTATTTTTAAATCCATACTTTCTAGAAGTATGCACTCCTTCCTGGAACTGTAACCGTATCAGGCAGCTGGAATTGGCTCCTGATTTTATGCAGTCTGATAAGGGTTAAGAAGGAGCTATGTTATAATTCAATTTACAACAGAAACACATCTCTTTGCAAGAACAGCTTGCTAAAAAACCCACCAGTGCGCCCAGAAAACAAAACATTGCCCCATGCTAATAAAGAATGCGGCTCATATCTACCATGTTCTGTTAAATTGCTAAAATTACCCAGATAAACCATTGGAGAGTATGTCAGGTTTAATTAATGCAACATGACCTGATCATTTCCACACTTAGGAAGAAAGAAGTTTGCATTCTTTAAATCTGGAGCTCAACCTGGAGATTATGCTAAGTTGCTTCATTCATAGTCCACACTCCTCTGCACATGTCAGGAGGACAGCATTTGTCCCCTCTAGTGATAAACAAATTATACATGAAATCAATTCCACTTCACAATAATTTTCCCTATTGGGTATTATCTTTCCTCCTCTGCTCCCTCCAGTTAAGCTTGCGTCCTGTAACTTGCTAATGAGCTGGGGGCTTTCTGTTCCAGGTGGCACCCCCTGCCTCGAAGTCATGACATTTCCCATTTCGAATGCTGCTGGCATTTTTCGACAGCTCCTGCTAACTAGCCTTTTTGACCTGCACTAAGAGGAACTCATCTGATCGAATCCTCTAACCTGCCAATCATTTCAGCAAATGATCTTCACAGTCACTCCCAAGGCAGGAGCGGGGGGAAGAGAGAGAAAGAGAGAGGAGATGGATAGAGAGGGAGAATGCTAGCATGAGCGTGATGCAGCAGGCAGGCAGGCAGCTCTGCAGCTACCTAATGAGAGTGCTCTAAGGCTCTGAGGCAGCTGAAACACTGAAAAACTGGGGGGAAAATTAGGGCAGAACTGAATGCCTGGTGCTGTAATTACTGATTTCTTTCCAGCCTGAGATCATTTTGAGAGCAATACCTCCGAGATGTGCCATTTTCTGAAGAACACAAGTTAATTTTCCATATAAATAGAAAACAGATACATTTTTCCCTGCCACCATCAATATGCAAACCTCATAATTCTGCTCTGCCAAATGGCGTTCCTTACAGAATTAATTAGGAGCTCTAAGCTTGTTAAATGAGTGTCTTCACCTAGGGATGATTATGAATATTTTTTGTTGTTGATGTAAGCCATAAATAGCATTTCTAACCTAATTTAAATGCTGACAACATTTACACCTTCGTGTTTACAAGTGTCTGCACACAGACACATAAAACAACAAATACAATATCTACATAGTCTAGATGAGACTTTCTGGGCTGAAACCAAGCAGAGTCATGATAATGACTAACTTGTTTTGATTTTGTTCTTTTTATGATGTGACAGATTACTCACTGTTGAAGCTTTCAAGCACACAAGGACAGATTTAATTGTGTAGACTTTCGTTGCCTACATATAGCTAGTTTTATTCTTAATCAGACTTAGCAGGTAGACCGTAAAATACCCAGATTTCAGCAGATGAGCAATACACAAAGTGAAGATGACAGATACTAAAAGCAATTGTATAATGTAAATTTCAATGAGAACTTAAACAAAAAGGCCAATACCATGACATCACGTGCTGCGATAGTATTGTTGCAGTGTCCATGTAGGAATGTATAACTCACAGTCAGTCTTTACAATAACTTCAAGAGAGTTACAGAAATGTCTCTACAGAATTAATGGCAAGGTATTAATGGAAGAACGTGATCACTCATAATTCCTAATTCAGAAGACTCATATGTTCCAAAACAACGTGATTAATTTAATAGGGTCACAAAGTAACAAAAATAGCCAATTTGCCTCTTAAAATACTGGAAGATACAGTTTCAGATGTATCCTTCTGTATCATATTTCTATTGGAGAATTTAGATTTATTTTTTTTTTCCCCATGGATTTGTTATATTGATTTGACAGTAGAAGCATGAGGAACACCTCCCTCATCCCCAGTGATGAGGCAGAATAGATTCATCTATTTTTATTAGTTGAGTTTTAAACTACTGCTGCATTTTTAAGCAAGGCTCTGCCCACACGTAGGAGTATTCAGTGCACATATTTTGCACTGGTTGGGTTGATTTTTTTTTTTGTTTCATAGGGAATCAGGCAACATAAACTACACACTCAGTATACAATAGTAAAGCTCTCTCTTCATATAAAAATTAGGGTTTTCTTGTTTTTTGGACTGCTGAAAGTAATATGTTTTGTTACTTTTGAATGCTACAAATTGTGCCTCAGAGGCAATGCCGCTCATTAGCTGTGCTGTCTCTCTGGGTTACAGACCGTGTTTCAGCGCTGGAAGCCTCTGCTTTGTCTGGAAACCTCAGTTTCTCCCCTTCAGTGGTTCCACTTTTCCTCTTAGACAAAGCCTAACTGAGGGGTCACGTGATGAAATAATCCCGGAGGAGAGGTGACTGTCCATGGGAGAATAGGGATAGCTCAGAACAGCTTTTGCCTCCCTCCCAGTCATTGTCATTTATACATTGTGCTCTCTGTATTCAAACGTCATCCCAGGCTATCAGCCCACTTTAACTCAAACCGCCTTTCATGCCTAGACACTTCTTAAAGCATCAGCAGACCACAAAGCCTGTCTAGTAGGAATCGTTTGCTATCCTAATATTAATAATACAATACAGTGCTCTGTGCTCTTCTGGCATAGAGGCTCCACTTTCTGTGTCCTAAACAAACCAGAAGACAGATGAATAGCATTGCAGCTGAGCATATGCATTCACGCAAATATCACTAACATCTTTCCTACAGCTTTAGCAATTGTTAAATTAAAACCTCTGCACTAAAAATGATTTCAAAAGTGAATCTCCGCAGTGCTGAAGGCAAGTCATTGTGCATCAGAACTGAACAAAAATAGGCTCCATACTATGCTATGGAACAAGAAAATATGGTGTTCTCCCTCAACAAAAGCATATCTATAATAGCAGTAATGTACCTTTTCCTTCAGCCAGCTCTGTAGCTGATATGGTTATGAAACTCTGTGACTTAAACAGATCACACCGGTAAGCAGCCAATAATTTCATGCACAATAACATAGGATCAACCTCTCCTGGCTATGGAGGTTGGAAATTCTTGTCCTACCAAGTGCAGTTGGTACCAATAGATGTGGAGTTGCTTCTCTCTGTTCTGCTTTGTTTCTCTTCACCTTCCTTCAGCCCCAAAGAAACTCCCAGACTAACTCTGCATCCAGAATACTACCTGCATTTCTGGAAATCCTGTTTCTTCTCACTTATTTTTATGCATCAGCCTTTCCTCAAATCCCTTTTACTCTCTTCCCGCATGACTCAGGACACTCATTAACAAAGCTCTTTTTCTCATTAGGTGATGCCAGATGGAGGCCACATCATCCCAGACATATGTTTCCCCTAGACACTTTCAGAGCTCCCTGACCACTCCATTACCACAACCCATGTTCCACACTTACGTTAAGTGGTGCTTCTGGTTCAGAAACTTCAGACACAGGTGCAGGTACTGTTACATCCTGTGTATAGGAAAGCTCTGGGTCCCAGTGGTCAGATGGCCAAGTGGGACTGCAGAACAACTTCACTGATTGACTTTCCCGAATGCTATGCAGTAGAATATCCATGCTCAGAATGGACTTTTTATCAGGAAGTCAAGAGACTGCATTTTTGCCTGCTTCTCCTGAGTGTGACCAAGTGGCAGTGTATTTACATTGCCATAGCCAATGGAAGCTGTAGTGACTCAGCACTGATACAGTACTGACACAGAAGCACCATCACACCTATTTCCAGCTCCCACCAGCTCCATGAAGGGATGATGGGGCACCTTTCCCTGTGGCACACTACAGGTACCTGGAGAACTTCTGTGTGGGCACCTGCCACCTTCCAGCCTAACATGCTTAAGGGAGATGGGGGGCTTGTATGACAAGGGCCTTGCATAGGCCAGCAATTTCCTCAATTCTTTTCATCATCTGAGCAGATCTTACTGATGACAGCAGGATTTTCTTTATGGCTGAATTAAGGGCAAAATTCAGTCTATAACTCTCATTTTACACTAATAGGAATGAGATAATAAATTCTTAGCTACCAAGAGGAAAATGTAACCCAGTGCCTGGAGTTTTTCCCTTGCGTGTTAAATTTAGGGCATATTCTATCAGTGTGGTGATCTTATTCTTTGATATTAAGTAAAGCACAGCTGGAACAGTCTCATAAAACCATTATGTTGTTAACATATGAAAATAATGGCACTAGAAGTATTAAACAGCCAAAATATGTCTTGGATCCTGCAGTCATCTTTCACAGCTTAACACTAATTTAGCATTTTACAAAATTGATGCTACAATTTCAGCTCTGTTTAGTACTATCATTACTGGACTCAAACCCAAATTACTTTCAGCTGCCCACCACAACTGCATCTTATTAGCCTTTTCATGAAAGCCAATTTATGTAAATCCAGTATTAGTTAAATAATTAAACTGACCCTCAACATTCATGTATAGACACTGGTACTAAAAGATGCAGGAGAAATTTAAACATCCCATCTTCAGTACTTAGCACTCCATCTTTTTCAGCTGCAGCAGCACAATGACTGTATACATCTACTTGGATCTATTAAGAAAAAGGTGCATTTAAAAATGAGACTGTTAACTGCTATTCTTCTAGGACTGAGCTTTTATCTCCCAAGCCAGGCATACACTGAATATCTAAATCTAGCACGTCTAAAACATTACTTGCTACTTTCAGCTTTTTACAATGACAAAACGTGGCTGACACACAGTAACTGCCCAGGATCTCTCTTTCATGCAGACCTTCCTGCACAGTAATGACAGGGTTTTATCCCCTGAAGCTGGACAGACGAAGACTCAGAAGCACAGTATACAGTGTTCCACGGTGATTCAGCAATGCTGGGTTACCCAGGACAGAGTAAACACAGGGAAGCAGTGAATTGGAATGACTTTTCAGTACTAACTGCTGACACACACACTGTTATAACTTTCCTGCAGCTTGACTAGTGCAAAGCAGGCAACAACTCTGTTTCCACACAGCAGTGCAAAAGAAGCACTCATACACAATTTGCAAAGATTAAAAAGGGCCAAAAATCAAAAAATGAAATTATTTGGATAGGGCTGAAACAGTCCTGTCCCCGGCTAGCAAGTAGAAAAGGGTTTTTTTATGTAACAATTTTGGGCTTTGGAACACTGTTGGTGAGAAGCAGCCAAATCAGACAAGCTCTTCAGTAAGCAGCCCTTTTTGCCATTACACTGGTAACTGTCACCTATTCAGCTTTATTTTGTTTTACACGGCTGAGCTGACCCGAATGACAACATCGTCCCTTCCATTGGCTGGGCTTGTGTCAGTTGCCAGCTTAAATGGGCGAAGAAGAAAGAATTCAGCATCCTGCAATTGATATTCAGGATTGCTCGGATGCATGTGCGTGTGGTGAAGCAATACAAATAAAGACCACTTTTTGTTTTGCTCCAGTGAATTGTCAAAGTGATTTTGAAAGCCAGGGGATTTCATTATGGTAATACAGGTTAAATACTTTAAAAGCATATGGTGTTACCATTCTGAATGAAGCTGTCCCTGTGGCTCTGGGAGGCACACAATAGGTCAGGAGCACATCTCATGTCTCTGGTCAGCCAATGAGAACTGGGGATTATAAATCACCACGAGAAAACACTGCCTGCTATCTGGTACCAGGTAATGCCTTGTCTTTCCAATTACAATTTGACTCATCCTGCTCCAGAAAGAAACACACTCTAGCCATCTATTCCACCAGTCAAAGGAAAAAGCAGCTCTAGAGGTTTGTATGGTCCATCCTCATATTGATAAAACAATACATGTGCAGATAGATGAATATTATATACAGTATATCTCAACAGTATATATAGAGATGGGGAATGTTTCCACAGACATGCTTTCTGACCACTGGCAAAAACAAAAACAAAAACCAAAAAAACAAAAGGCAAGTCAGAAATCCTTCAGGCACAAAATAAGAATATAAAAATCTTTGGTGTTACCACAAAGGCTGAAGATACTTGGATATAGTCAAATGATTTCTTCCCTCTCTCCCTGAAATGCCCCCATCTAATTCACTGCTGACAGATTCTTTTGCGTAAAATAGAGCTCATTACTACGTATTTTTTTAGGGACCAGTCTCAAAATTGACCTTGGTAACTTCAAATGCCAGCTCTTTCCCCATGGGCACTGAAATAATGTGTTGTCTTTCTCCTGGAGTCCACGACAATGACAATTTAGTCCACAGAAGCCCTATTACCAGTACAGGTCTGACACAGGCATTACTTTTCAGAAACATATCCCAAGTCACTGCTATTTTAAGCAATTTTTTACTGCAGGCAGGCAATTGAAGCGCTGCAATATTTTAAAGAGTAGAAATTCTCTGGGATGCACCAGTTTCTTCATCTTCTTTGAAGCTATTTCTGGGGGCAGCAGGTGAGCTCTAACACATGATGATAGAGCCATTTACAAAGTTGCTGCCTTTAGCTCCTTTCCGTCACCGATCTGCCAGAAATTGCTGCTTCCAAAGTTGGCAGATGCTGATGTTTGCTCATGCCTCAGCCTTTCCTGGGCAAAACCCACTGTCTTTGCTCTCCAAAACCTAACGAAAGGTGGATTTAATTCAGTGGGTGTACTATTAGGGCAGCAGCTTCTGGCAAGCATATGGAGAGCACAGTGGGAGATAGTAACTTTCTAAATTATCACAGCAAGATTTGGCACTGTTTGTTTGTTGGGGCTCTCTATTTTATCCCCTATTCTACCCTGACAAAGAAAATGAGGAACACTAGGATGAAAAGTACAGACATAACAGACACAAAACTAGAATTTCCTTCCGCACCGCTGTGGTTTTGGCATTGATTGAAAACGATCCCTTGGTTTTATGTTTTTATTCATTGTTTGTTGTTTTTGTCAATTTATTTATTTATTTATTGCATGTCTTCTAATAAACAAATACACAAAATCCAGAGCCATTCTCCCCACCCACATTTCAGAAGATTCAGAGATCAACTGCCTACAAATATTTCTCTTCTACAGCTTCCTGATGAATACTGGAATGCCTCAATTCATTTTCAGTGGAAATAAATAGATGCTAGTTTGGATGAGAACCAAAAAAATGAAATAGATTGTTCACACTCCAAAATTTGGATCTCTGAAAACAGGCAGGAACAGGGACCTTGTCCCTTTGACAAGGCCACTGCACACACTCTACTGTGTTTCCATGCTCACCAGCAGTCTCACAGCTGGATACTGAGGCACACAAATATATTTCTGAAAAAAAGGCTCATTTTTACATCACATGGTAAGGAATAGTTGTCGCAAGAGTGCAACCAGGTGCACCTATTTAACTACCAACCCTGGCACAAGAAGATCCAAGCTCTGGAAGTACTTCTTTGTATCTGAAAGGATACTCTAGTGATTAGCTCAGATGCCAACATGTGATTGAATAAATTCCACTTCTTCCATTAATTCCTTACCAACTCTCTATATACAAAGTTCACTCAAGAAGACGGATAAAAACATGCATGTACTCATCCTGTCCAGGAGATGGGCTGCAAGCATTTGGTTTCCTCTGTATTTTTTTATAATTTGATCCATTTCCTTGCAACATTGGCATTTTTAAATTTTCTTTTAACTCCACGGGGTATTAAGTTATCCAGCCATTTTTGCTGAGATTTAAAAGCTCATTCTGTTTGCCTCCTTTCTCAACTCACTTACGTTCATGGCCCTGAGCAGCTACTGACATCTTCTCACTTTTCGTGCTTTTTTCTGTTTCACTGAGCCTTATGAATGGTGACTTTAACTGAATACCTCACACCAAGTATCCTACCTGCTACTACAACTTTGTTTACTACAACTCTGCTCCTCTGCTAAAATAACTGACTCAGCTTCTATCTCATCCATTTTTCTACTCACTTTCCTGATTGAACATTCTACTTGTCAGTCACTGCTCTTCTACAAAGTCACAGACACCTGCTATTCAGATTAAGCCTTCACCAGGCCTCCCTTTCACATTATCAAGACGTCAGACTGATTTATCCTAACTTGTTACTCTCTCCACATAGACTGATTTTTCCTTTTGATTGCTAGTCTCACTCCTTTAGAGGTTTCTGCCCACCCTAACATCTCCCCACCAAGGTCCAGGTTCCATGTCTGTATTTCTTCTGCCTCCCCTGATATTCTAGTTTCATCTGAATGAGTTTGAGTTTTCTAAATAGCAAATAGAAGAGGACTTTTACTTTGTACTTTACACTCTTTCAGTATTATCTGCTTTTCTACATCTTATGGCTCAAGCCAAATAGTACAGTCAAGAACTGACCTTTTATTGCACTGTACACATCTACCACAATGCAGTCCCAAGCTGTGATGGAAAACTGTAATCAGTAGTGTATACAAACCACTACTTAATATTTGTTAAGTGCCCCCAGCTTTAATACAATGAAAGGTGCAATTTTGTATTAAAGCTGTGGTTAAACAGCCACAACAGTGCAGCAGTGTACATCAAAGGTACACATGGCTCTCTCTTTCTGCTTACAGATAAAATTTTTAACAGTCATCTGTATCTGCTTAAACAGATTCAGTAAGAACAACCAAACTCTTTTCTTTTCTGTTATCTTACATGCTGGTATATAATAATAATAATGATATATATATATATACACCATGCATTTTGTATAGATGAAAACTTTCATTTGTTTGGAGACAAAGAAAGAAGATTCTGTACATTAGCTTCCACACAAAAGGTCTTTAGTACACGTGGGCACATTTGAAGTTTAGTTTAGATGGATGATATGTCACGTTAGAGCAGACAAGGCTGAAGAGATGTCTGCAGGGACACACCCCCAGGAAAAAGTAGGGATTAGCTTGTCAATAAAGATGTAAACAGACTGCTCTGAGGCAGACTCATTTCTGACATTAGAAATCTTAAATGGTTTGCTGGCAAAGAGCACGTGTGAAACTAGGGCAGACTGTCAAGACCGGAACCACTTCTTTTCAGTATTCAGCCACTGCCAGGCAAACAGCCTTTATAACATTATAGATTAAAAAAAAATTGCATGTAAACACCAACAGTAAAACAATGAAAGTGATTCATTATGGAAAGTAACATGACACTGTGACAAGCAGAAATAGCAGAAGACAGACTTCATGTGAATATAAGCCATGTAAATAACAGTTTATACCTTTGAATAGGTACAAGAGCAGCAGAAGAGTTACACAGCAACTGCTCCCTTACTTCAAGTCAGTAAGGCTCTCTACACACTTGCCCTTCTCTGCTCTGTTCTATTATTGGAATATCTGGAGCCAAATTACCTACTGTTCCATTGCCAAACAACTGTGATTGGAAAGATCGAGTATCAAATCCCCAATGGGTATCAAAGCTGTCCGAGAACAAAAACAATTCTAGCAGATCCAGAGATACCAATCAAATTTATTAACATGTCAACACTCCTGTCCCCACCAAGAACACCCTCCTGCTATCAAGTTTACCAGACCTACTAAAGAAACCATTCCTTTGTCCTTGCCCCAGATTTTAACAAGAGAATTGGTAAGAGGTATCTTATCACTCCCTATCTTACCAGGGGGAAAAGCTCAGTCCAAATTAAAGGCAATTCAGTGTTTAATCTGCTGGCACTGACTTCTGTGATGTTTTCAACCTGTCAGTCACACTGATCTTGCCCACAAGGCCAAGAATTTACACTCATCATATTGACAGATGTATGCTGCGGAAACAGATTATCTGCTCAAACACGTGCAATTTAAGAAATGTGCAGTTCAGTTTTGTAATTGGTCTACCAAAATCCAAAACAAATTGTATTTTCAAAGCCATACTTTCCAATAACCATGTCTTACCTGCATTATCTATTACGAACTCAGGCATTCTTCAATGTTTGCTGTTTGATACGCCTTTGCCATAACTATTGTTTTTCCCAAAGACTCTCATGCTTTCTCCAGTCTCTGCTTGTAATCTTACATTCGGTACAGTAAAAATAGAAGACACTGCAAAACAGAACGTCAGTTCAGAAACTTTGATTTTTTCCCCAAAAAGTAGAAATATAAAAGCAATTGGTTAATGTCTGTGCCAAACACAACACTGAATAAATGCAGCTTTTATGTACACCACCCAATTATGCAAGTAAGCACTGTAAAAACTGTGAATGGAGAGGAATGGCAAGTGCTATGATGGAAGCTGTCTGATGCCAACATTTTCTGTTGCATACGCCTTTAAATAAAAAACACAGCTGTTCCCAGGGCGTGTATTTGCTTACTTACTTTTCCTTGCAATTCTTATAATTCATATTTTCTACTTGAAATTTTCCTAACATTTAAGGTTAATTATGAAGATGAACAAAACCAGCAAATTTTTGCAATAATTTGACATTACATATACCACCTTCAAAATGTCTGCAAGCCTGTAGAAGTGAGCTATTTCATTAGACTTCGTTTCACTAACTGTTAAAGATAATTAGGTTTGTTAAAAATATTCCAGAAATTCAAAAAGCCTTCGCATAAGGCAAATCCTTTCTGCATGAGTTAGAAAAACCTTGAGGATTTCCACGTAACACCAGGCATCTAATTAGCAGCAGACATGACATTAATCACAGGGGTCAGACTGCAAATGGTTAAGGGCTCACACAGTGATGATAAGAAAACTCACTTTTACTCGGGATACCTGAAACTGTTGGGGAAAGATGACTAGTTTTTGGTACCTTCCAAGGAAAAACGTGCATACAAAAATATCCTCGGATAGCTGCCAGTGCATTACTGCATGAGGAAATGTTAATGGACTGTTTGTTAAAAGAAGTGATCAGGGCTACAACAGTTTCCTTTTTGTTTTGTTTGTTTGCACTAAAGATTAGCAAAACTGTATTTCGTACATTTAAAAGATGAGGATATTTTTATGCAGGAGGTCTGCCCACCATACTTTTGACATCTTAACTTGCATTTGATATTCTGATTTCCTCAGTAGCATGTGTTACAAATGACAAATTCTATGCAAGTAAATCAATATGAGCTTTCAGATATGAAAGCAGGAATTACTTTTTTCAATAGAAAATAGTAAGTAAACACATACAGTAGCAGGGGTTAATCTATAGATTACTGCTCATATCTGAGATGAATGAGAACTCTGTTGCTTCATAAACTGCATTGTATTCCCAGACAAGAATATTTTAACTGAATTACGAAGTCTTGCATTTTTCACGTAACATTTTAAAAAGTGAACGTGGTTGCATGACAGACAGCTCATCTGGAAACCTAACAACCAACTGAAATTGTGCCATGACTTGAAACCAAAGCAAAACCCAAATCAAACCTTTTGGGAATTAAATTTCAAATAAATTTTGCAAGCACATTTAAAATACAGCACAAGATTAAAATGCCATCCTTTAAAATATTATCCAGAAGGTAAATACCTAGTATTAAACCTCAGAAAGAGACAGTGAAACATTATTTTCTACTTTACTTATTTATATACCTTTATATATTTATTGACATACTTTTGTGAAATACTGCAATTCCGAAGAAACAATATTTTCAGATGGAAAATCATACAACTGACTTTTTTTTTTTCTGTCTCTCTCTTTCTTCTGCCTCACCCGTGAGTCTTTCACTGGTCTTGGTCCTAAACCCCAACTTTGCAATTCAGTACTGGAAATGGACAACATCCTGTGATGGATACTATCACACACACACACAAATTCTCAGGGCGTTCATATCCGCATTTAATTAGCTGTGAATAGCAAGTCTTTCTCAATGTAAAACATTAACCCAGAGAACCAGAATCACAAAGAGCGGTGATTTCTCTATACAGTAAACATTTTCCAAACTCCAAAGTATATGACTTCTTTGTTTTGTAAATATGTTTACAAGTATATCCAAGTCATATTAAATAGAAATGATTGTAGTATTTGATACTGGGATTGTCCTTTCTTGCATCTGGATTTATGCTTCATAATGATTATCTACTAGCCACAGAAATAGTCTTTCAGTAACTCAAAATTTTACTGGAGGCATTTAGAAGAACCTTGCTTTAAAATATAATGATTTTTCATCTTTATTCTCCCCCCTTCAAAAGGTTTCACTGCTCCTGATGTTTAACGTTATGCAAAGATGTGTTTCTGCCAATGAATATCGCCTTATGGTTATGCTTCTGCAAATAACCTGCTGTGAGCTGATAAAAGGATTAATGCAGCCAAAATTCTTAATCTGTGAAATTACAAATTAAATTCTCATATTAAAAATACCACCCTGAGGTATTTTTTGTGGTTTTAATTCCCCTCTGGTGTTCTGCATACATTGTGCTTGTTAATGACTAGGACAAGACTGTCTCTGTTGGCAGCCTGCTGCAGAGTGATAATGTGTAGGCATTTACTTCACTGATAGAACTGGATTTAACCACTGACTGATAAACTAAGTGGCAAGTGGGTAATAAGTCCATATTAACAGAAAAGTACTACTGCAGAATTCAGAATTCAAAATCCTGGCTAGACTAAATCACACAGTCAGAAGGATTGAGATGTCACCAGTGAAGAGTGATTTTTGTTTTCCATTTAGAGGAAAAAGGACAAATGAACTGGCATTCTTGATGTTTCCTTAGTTCTGAAGAAATAAATGCCTTTGCCTCAATTTCAGCAAAGGCAGACTTTCAGTGGTACCCTTAATTTACACTGCATCTCTTGAATTTTCAGCTTATGAAGGGCCAGAGTCAGAAAACTGACTGGAGTGGGCAGGGGATTTTCATGGCAGAGGAGGGAGCTGGGAATCTTTTTGTAGAGCAAAGGCCAGATCTGCGACATAACCTACACTGTACAAAAATTAGTGTTGTCACTTCAGTGTTAATGTTCGGGTTCTAGAAATGAGAAAGAGTTCTTCAGGACACAGTCAGGAGTAGGGCACTTAGAGTGCCGGTCACAGGGCTAGCTGAGCACATGTTGTGATATACACATATTACACATACTGAGAGTGGATAAATTAAACTTTTGGAAGTTTTCCTATTGAGAC
Organism: Excalfactoria chinensis; assembly: GCF_039878825.1. Taxonomy (NCBI): domain Eukaryota; kingdom Metazoa; phylum Chordata; class Aves; order Galliformes; family Phasianidae; genus Excalfactoria; species Excalfactoria chinensis. Next base: position 120,898,395 of record NC_092826.1, read on the forward strand.
TGAAATAAATAAAATCTACTGAGGATTAATATTCAGAAAGTAAACTCAATTTTACAAGCAAAATTCTACATTAGCTATAATTAAGCACATGCACCGCTATTACATACCCAAAGATTTTACCTTGAAGTACAGGATTTAGGTCTTTTGGTACTGGATGCATGTTTGAAAATAGCAACACACTGGAACAGGTTTCCCAGGGAGGTGGTGGATGCCCCATCCCTGGAGGCATTCAAAGCCAGGCGGGATGTGGCTTTGGGTAGCCTGATCTGGTGGTTGGTGACCCTGCACATAGCAGGGGTGTTGAAACTCAATGATCATTGTGGTCCTTCCCTACCCAGGCCATTCTATGATTCTTTGATTCTAATGAAAGCATGTTCCTCTTCCTCGTATTAAGTTAAGTTAAATTATAATAATGATTTGTATTCTCCTGTGAAACCTATTTATAGTTCTAGAATCTTCTCAAGCAACAAATATCACGCATGATGATATTTTTCCATAGAATAAACAGTAGGGCACTTTTAACACTCTGGACAAGAATTAGAGAGACAAATGTCAGCATAAATGCTGATTTTTTTTCCAAGTCAATTGGAATGCATTTGTTTGATAAAGGACACAAAAAGATGCAGGCAATCACTGAAAGCATTCTCAATCAGAAATATCATCCCCCATCTTCTACTTACGCTGTTTAATTCAGCAAATTAACCAATTGTCTACTTTGTGTTTTTCAGACTTCTCAATGCCAATTCCCTCCCTAAAGGTTACTGCTATAACAGATAGAGATTCTGGATTTTTATCCTGTGTGCTGCAGCTAGTTAAGAAGTACTGTATGTCAGAAAATGAAAAGCACTAAATATGTAAATTGTATTTTTCCTTTTGCTTTATGACAATTCAGATAATTCTCTTGGCTGCACACATAATCAAATACAAAGATAGCTAGCTGCAGACTGCAGAGCAGAGATAGCAATAAGAAAAAAAGAGAAGAAAAAAAAAAAGAATCCATTTTTCCTGTGTCAAGCAAACTACGCGCTAACTATGTAATTTCAGATACACAGTTGCATTCATGTATTTTGTGTGTGGATGTGCACATCTGTGAATGTGTTGCACATGAGTGTTAGCATACACACAAGTATACACACATGCATTAGTATGAACTACTGTCTTTGCTTTTAATCGGTTATACTCACTATCGGTTAACTCCCATAGCCGAGGGGGCAGATCACTGAAATACTCATGGCTCAGGGCTGCCTGTGCTGACAATCTGTTCTTTGGGAAACACTGGAGTAGTTTGGAGGCTAGATCTTCCGCATGATTCACATAGCTGAGCCTGAAACACAAACAAGAAGGTTCATCTGAAAAACAATCTCATCACGCTGTTTACTAATACCATCTGCAGTCGGCCCTGCTGAAACAAGCGTCTTGCTAGCCAGTATAAAACAAAGTCTGTTTGGAAGCACTGTAGTGAAACACATTCCTTTGGTTTGGGAGTCAGTGAATTATTTCTGGATGGATAGTGGAAAATTTATACACGTTTTTCATATACAGAGCATATAATGTGCCATATCACACATGCCCTACCTAGGACACTGAAAGATCATGAGCAGAAGCATCTTGAAAGCAACTGTTCTGATTTCTTCATTTACATTTTATTCAAATATAATGACAGGCTGAGGGTTTACAGCACTGCAGATAAATGGTTATTTCTATCTAAAATCCTGAAATCTAAGCTTAAAGTAACAATTACTTGTAAAAATTTTTTAAGTATCAGATTTTAAAATGCAGTGATAATTAACACAAACATATGCATCATGTTTCATAAAGGCATTTTGGGAAGCACTGACTTATTTTTCATCTACATCATCACCATCTCACATGGCAAGAGGCTGACTTCAATAGTTGTTAATGCAAAGCAAACATTAAATTGTGAGTAAATTATCTTTTGTAAACTACCTTGGGAACTTGGGGAAAACTCATTATTTTACCAGGAGTTAATTGCTTGTGGCATAATACAAAAATATAAGCTAAAAATAATAGATCAGGAGAGGAAAGAGTAAAACGATGATCATCAGGATGTAGCTTTGGTCTAGGATGGTACGGCCATGCTTTGTTTCCAAAGCTAACAATTTACTTATAATAAACAGCACAAACAGTGGTGCTGAATCATGTACACATCATGTTACTACTGCTATAGAGTAGGAAACTCTATAAATGCTATAAATTTCTCATTACAGATCTCTCATCAGGTAAAAATGTCAAGGTATATAATAGACCTCCTCTTTACTAGGAAGTCTATACTTATTCTTAATAAATAGGTATAAAACTATTTACTAAGAATAGGAATTAGTTTACTAATACAGAAATAGCAGACTGCAGCCCAAAATAGTGCAGTAATTGAAAAAGATAGTGTCGGTGTGCTCTAAAATCAATAAGCCTACAGCATGTTTTGTGCAAATTCTTCTCCTTGTTCAGCTCAAGGTGGCTTTCAGAAACACCATTCAGAGAACATGGATAAAACATAGGATTTTTTTTTCTATTGTCCCCATCTATTGGGTCTTGAAGAACAGACAGAATATTTGTCCAAAAATTACCTGGGGATCAGTTGCTCAGAAACACTGACTTTTTCAAGCCATTACTTCACATTAGCCATAAACCTACAGAAGTGCCAGGATATGGACTTGGAATTAGTATTCTAGGTTGAACAGATGCAAAACTCCAGTGTTCATGATAGGCATAATTTCTGTGATTTTGCTTTGTTTGTTCATTATTAAGTTCATGACAAAGTAAAGGCATCTCAAATTAGACAGTCACTGCCTGGAAATTAGGTTTTAGAAAAGGATTAATTCCATACTCCTTAAACTGCTATTACGTAGAAACTCCTTTATTCAACTTGCTTGAAAAACACAGCAAAGTTCATTAAATAGCACAGCAAAATACAAGGAGAAAGACTATTCTTCACAGAGAAAGGGAAAGGACAACTAAATACCCATTGAGAATTGGCATTAGTTCTTCTAGACACCTAAATTCTCATGAGCCAGAATTCAAAAATTAATGAATTCTGAACTGCAGGTGAAATTTTGGATGATGACACTCCAGTTCCTTTGTGTTCTAGAATAAGGTGGTGTCATTACTTTGCTTCCATCACCAAAGTATCTGGTACACTGCTAAGATTTGTTAAAAAAGAAAATCAGATTTACTGATTTTGAATCATTAATTGAAATTAATTTGAGTAGGAATGATTTTTGAAAGCCAAAATCACCTTCTCAGTTCAGAAACCATAAAGAAATGAGTTAACCAAGAAGCCAAAGTCAAATAATGAGCAGATTCCACATAAACACAATGTAAAGCCAACAAAAGTATGTAAGGCTGCAAAAAAATCCTACCAACTAATGAAATAACTGGGAATGAATAAGTCCAAATTAGAACCTGTTTTATAATTAGTAAGTAAGAAAAAGAGTAAGTTTATCACACAGACTGCAAAAATATTTCAATCTGCTCTTATCATTACATTTTCTTGCCCTACTCCATGTAGGGCTGTGGGGGTTAGTTGCTTATATGGTGCTTTGGAGATTCCTGTTGCTACATCATTAGCATCACGTTCCCAAGAGTTTATAGATTTTAAAGACAGAAGGGACCATAATGATCACATCTCACCTCTTATGTACTATAGCCTGAAGAAGATCCAAGTATCTCAAGGAACAAATCATTACTTTTAGCTAAGGAAATGTCTACATAAAAGTGGCAGTTTTGTTTGTGGAGATTTGCACAAAAATGAAAAAGTTCTCCAAATAGCATGTCTTCTACTAAGGTCATTTCTGGCAGTAACTGGACATTGCAGCAAGCATATGCATGCAGAATCCTTAGGTTGTCAGTCTTAAAACTGATGCCTTAGAGGAATACATGACAAATTTTATTGCTTTTTATAAGTTCAAGCTATTCTCTTACTTATGAAAAATGCACTGTATGACCATGTTCATCTAATACATTAGAACTGCTTGGGGAAACCCATTTAGTGTGTAGCCTCAGCGGTTTGGAACATCAGAATGTTTGGTTTTGTTTCCAATTTCTTTCTTCCTTTTCCTTCCTTCCTTCCTTCCTTCCTTCCTTCCTTCCTTCCTTCCTTCCTTCCTTCCTTCCTTCCTTCCTTCCTTCCTTCCTTCCTTCCTTCCTTCCTTCCTTCCTTCCTTCCTCCCTTCCTCCCTTCCTCCCTTCCTCCCTTCCTCCCTTCCTCCCTTCCTCCCTTCCTCCCTTCCTCCCTTCCTTCTTTTTCTCCTTTTTCTCCTTTTTTGTTTTTATTTTTTTAATTTTATTTATTTATTTATTTATTTTTATTTTTTGCCAATAGTCTCTTTAAAATACCTTCCTTAAAACATGAATGATTTTTCTGATATAAGTTTGAAACAACTCTTCAATAGGGATAAAAGCTGAATGTTCTGATGGGGTTCAGTAGTTAAGTATCTAATACAGAAAAGTTAACAAAAAGGAGTAAAGAAGAAAAGATTAGATTTTTAAATACACCTCCTTCAGTATGTGACAGAATGGAATTTCATACAATATGGCTTTGTGTCTAAAACATAATAGCATGTTTTGTCTCCCAGCAGTTGGGCCATATAGGAACTTGGCATGCATGATATGGAAAGTCTCAATATTCACGCTTCACTTACTGTCACACTAATCACCAAGGAATAGTTACTAGCCGTGACAGCATACGTACTTTCAGAAGAAGTGGCATACAGCAGAATACAGATAAATCTTTGACAAAGAGTATTAGATACTATGTATATATTATTCTGAGAAATATTGGGAATATTTGTACAGACCTACTCTGGTGACACTTGCAAAAATGCACTGATTTTCAACTTAATCTCTCTGCCTTAGCTCAACAAAAGCAAACATTATAAGAACCTGTCTCACTTTAAACATATTTGAATCTGACTATACTTGAGCAGTTGTAAATCTCACTGGATTACATGAATTTGATTTAATTTTATAAAACAGGCTTGAATGTCTTTCTACTTCAAGGAAGGTCAGTATTTGGTCAAGCAGAACATGACTAAGATCACTGAAGTCTGGTTTAAGCACTTGAGAAAAAAAAAAGTTAGGGGCATGTGCAATGAACTTCTGAACTTGGGGTGATTTGCTTTTAAATGCAATGAAGAATGTAGCTCAAATTCACATTAATAATTAAGACAAATGGGCATTAAGACAAATGGAAATAATATGCTATGTACTCCTAGCAGCATGAGGTAAATACTTCTCAAAGCAAAAATCGTTTACTGTGCGTATTTTCCATCTCAAGATACGACTCTCACAGCATATCACTAATTCATTTCTCAACTGCAGTTTACAGCATGGCCTGCAGCTGGAAGGCACCTAACTCCCTGTGGGACCCCCAGCTTTGCTTCTTTTTTCCCTTGTCACCTGAAGTGCTGAACGACAAAACAACAGCTAACTAGAACAATCGCATCATTTAGTGTAGTTTAAAGCTTAGAGACATTTTACCTACAATCACAGCCATGAGGGCCATATTCCAGTTTTAGGATTTTCACCCAAGCCTGCTTGGAGCTGGCAGTCTTTCCACCTTTTCTCAGGCTAGAGGCCTCTCCTGACACAACGCTGTGCCAACTTCATGTATTATAGTTAATGACTGCATTGCAAATCCCTTTATCTTCTGACCAGCTGATGCCCCTCTGTGCCTTGACTGCTTTGCATCTCTGAACACGTGTGCGACTCTGTTCAGAGCAGCCACACAGTGCATAGACCAGAGCAGAACCTACCTCAAGTCACTTTTTTCTTTTTACTAAATACAAAAAGCATTTTCAGCTGTTACAGCCCTGCAGAGAACATATGCCATTTTCCAAGAACCAACGTGTCAGCTCTAGCATGCAAAAGGCCCTGGGGAAATTCTTCCCCAGCACATCCAAAGGGTCTCTGCAGTATAGCCGCACAAGTCAGTCAGCCATCATGAACCTGCTGATGAGCCCAAACTGGGATGCCATGCTTTTAGTTTTTAATAGAGATGAAGGGATAGAAAACTAGCAGAATAAAGATGATGCCATTTTTCTAAATGTTTTACACAGAAGGTGCTGAGGACTAAAACTGATGAACAAATTGAGGAGACATCTTTCACAGAATCACAGAATTGTAGGGGTTGGAAGGGACCTCTAGAGATCAGGTTTCCTGAAGCCATGGTTTACTCAGTCTGTTTGATGAATCACAGAAAGTAAGATTTGCTCTACAGCAGAGGGTAGAGGTACACCAAGCCAAAACCACACAGTTAACAGTTATCCTACAAGTGCAGCCACACAATCATATTTCAGCCTGGGGATCATACCCCACATCTGCTTGAGGCCACCATTTTGTGCAGGGGAGTGTGCCTTCTTTAGAAGAGATGCATCTCCTTACGTCCAGTGTTCCTCTCACTCTGAGTTGCTGGCAGCAGTACTGGTTAAGAATCACAGAGCTCTCTGCATACAGGATGGGAAACCACGCTCTCCAGGCTCTGTAGGCCAACATGGCATATTTCTTGGTTTCCCTTACAACAGGTAAGATAGCCACATGAGTGCAAAATGCTGTTCAGTCTTCTCAGATGAGCAAAGCTGGGGTAGTGAGGTTGAACTACACTGCTTCCAGAATCCTTGCTTTGTTTTCTTGTGCACGACTGCACTCCAGTATCTTTAGATTTTCACAATTTCCCATAAGGGTGTATGAAACAATATCTCTTTGGCATTTTAGAAATAAGTTTAATCACTTTAAAATATATTAGCATATGACAGCATCAGCAGATCTATCTGTTGAAGTACCGAAAGGGTGATCAAAGTGTTTACTAGCAAAATAAAAGCCATGACAACCACGACAACGAGTGCTCTCCTCATATGTGCAGAGAGCTAGAAGTATTGCTGTTTGATTCTTCTTGCTGTTCACACAGATGAGAGGTCATACCCCTTTTTGGGAAACTGTGGAGGTGGGTTCATTCAGTGCATTCCAGCAAGCTAACAACCCTGACACTTCTGAACTAATTCTCAATAGCTGGAAAGCAGGCATGGAAAGCAATAGTATTTCATGAAAAAACTGAATGTGACGAATGAAGGTTCTAACACTAGAACTGTACATATTTTTAAATATAATTACTACTCATTTACATCTAGATAATTTACTCGTATATGTTAGGTAAATTCTGAAAAGAACCTACTGAGCCAGGACATAAACCATTATTATATGTAGCTGCAGCTCCTGAACTTCTCAGAATGGAGCAATCCCTATTTTGAGAACCACTGTTTTTCCCTCAAGCACAAATGCACTTAACCATCAGCCCTGTAGTGCTCTGGTCCGGGAAAATCAGGACTGGCTGCTTCTGAATGTCTCCAAATAGCACAGCTGATCATTGTTCCCAAGTCTGAGTCACATAACCACATTTCTGTGTCCCATAGAGACAAACAGGGAAGAGACAATAGCAGTAGTAGCAGTGTCACTTCATGAAGTGACAGTGATTTGCAGAGTCTTCCTCCAATGGCAGCTTAGGTATGCAGCAGGCAAAAAGTGTCAAGTTGTGGCTTGATTGGAGATGATTACTTCTTATTCACCAGGGCTCAAGCAACTTTGTACTTACATGTGGCACTGCTGTAGTAAAATAGCTTTGTGAACCATGTGAGGCACCAGATACTCAGTTTGGCCACATCTAAGCTAGACAATAAAGTAATCCAGAATATCACAGCCATTTGATAATGGCTATTAAGCTCGGTTGTGACTAGAAGATAAAATCATTCAGATATACCTGTGTGGATGTCGCTGGATTTAATTTGGGACCAAAACTTCCCTACGAGTCTACTTCTCCCTGACTTTTTCTCTGCTATATTTGACATGTTTTGGTGCTTGTTTCAGATGCATTATTTTACTTCTCCTACTTGACGTTGCTGGCGATATGCAGTTTGAAACACTTGCATCATACAGGATACAACACCCTTATAGATCACAATACCTTTAAAAATGGAATGTGGTTAATTTGAGCTTTAAAAATTTTAAAATTAAGGCTATAGAGAATCAGTTAATATACAACAGACTTTAAAGTGTCCTGGTTTTCATCCTCCTAAGATCTGACACACATCCAGGCTAGCATTTGCTCTGATGTCCCCTAATAAATATTTTGGGCTATGAAACCTTTTAAAGAATCACACTACCAACTACCGAAAGTGTAAAACATAAAGACAGTAAAAACTGCTTATTGACAATGTATAATGTTCATCAATTATATACACTGGAGCACCAAAAGAAGTGATTGAGAACACTGTGCTAGACATTAAAGACAGGAAGAAGAAAAAAAAAAAAAATTAAGCAGCAACTGTGCCATATATGTCACATAATAACCTACACTCAAGTGTGTCTTTCTGTGATAAGATCATGTGATTTCCTGGAATTCTGTGAATTCTCAGGTTATGGTATTCCTAGCAACATAATTACTGAGTATAGTATTGTGCTACTGCTTAAGATCACAACAAATTATTTGAACACAGAATATCTTCTAACTTGGGTATTTCATTTTCATTCATTACTTCACCCAGTTTGCAGCAGTTTCCTCTCAGATACAGATATTTCCCAGGGAAAGCACTTCCTAAAAAATTTTAGTGAGAACATCCCTCACAATTTTGCTCTAGAAAGAATTTAACAATTATCTCTTTATGATTTTACATGCCACCATCAATCAGGTATCTCTCTTAATTCTTTCAGCCTCGTAATAAGTCCAGCACTAAAGATATTCACTATGAAAGACATAATATATCACTTAAACCATCACAGAGTACTACTGAACATGCCAGATTTGCAGTTTACTGGAAGGCCTTTGGTTGCTGTAAATGCAATTAATGAAGAACAACAACATGGTGGTGACATCTAATGAGGAGCTTATGATTATTCTGAAATTATTTAAAGAGTATAAATCTTATGATCAGTAGGGCACTTTTTAAAAGCCTTCTTCATGCATCTCAGCAAGCTGTACAGAAATATCCTTGGAAAATAAAAATATCTAAAAATAATTACAAACACTCCAATCATTTTATGAGCTATTATTTCACCAGAAAATGGGGAAAATATATCTTTAATCCTGAACAAAAGCTCTTCAAGGTTTATGTTCTCTATAAACCTTTCACTGAGAACTGAAAATATAAGTTAGTAATGCAATAAATGCCCTAACAAATATATCAGATTTTTCACTTAATGCTTTTTACAGGCTTAAACCAAACTGAGTGAAAGAAAATCACCTTTTACAGTCTGACTCTTAAAGGAAGAATGCCTTTCTGTTATGCTTTTTAAAAGAAGGCATGGTGAATTTATATCAACTCCACTGAATCTTGGGGCGTGATAAAAGGAAGAAAATACGGCAGTGAAGTTAACATTCCATAGCGTTCTTTCTTCACATATTTATTTCCTCCCTGGCTGGACATAAGCCAAAGAAAAAAAAAAGGAGGGAACACTCCCCACCCTCCCATCCCACCCCCAACACAGAAATAGCTGAAATAAAACTTTGGCACATAATGCAGTTAAAGCTCTGTGCTCTTCTTCCTCTCACCCTCAACAACCCAATTGTTTCCAAAGAAATCCAAATAAAAACACACCAGAGAACAACCAACCAACCAACCAACCTCTGGTTTTCAGACTTGTCAGTGGATGCAGCTGTTGGGGCAGTACAGAAAGTTTCCCTTATTTTCATGTATTAAATGGCTACAGGAAGACAACACAGTTGGCTTTTTGGACATATTACCACTTGAAAGCTGAAAAAAACCAACTAAGTTCTGATAAATATACATTAACACTGCCTTATAAATCTCTGCCCTCCTGTCTGATATTTTATCGTCTTGGGTTTGAAAAGTCTTAATTTCATTCTTTTGTAAATAAGAACTGGTCTGTTTGCTCAGTACTGCCACAAGAATTTGCTGCACGGTTGCAGCATGCCAGCAGTGCCCCGTGAAGAGTGACCTTGCTTTACTCAGCGAAGCCAAAGATCATTTATCACAGTTAACTTACAAATCTGTCTTTCTGGAGCCTCAGGTCTGTCAACCACTTGGAAGCAGCTACTTGTCTTGTCCTCCCACGGCACCCTAAAACATCAGACGGTCTGATCTTTTCTATTATTGTATACCTCTCAGCTAATAAAATGTATTTTATGGATACGGAATGATCAAGAGTACTCTGTATTTATTTATACAGCTCATTAAAGGTAGATAGAGATTTGGAGGCAGAGAGAATGCCTCGAGCCTGGAAAGCTCATGAAGATAGACCTCAGGCATATGCATGTGTTTAACTTTATGTATATGAGTTGCCTGGTTGAACCCAATGAGACTAAGCAATTACATGCAAGTAGGCATCTTGGTCTTTTTGGAACTATACTCCTAAACTGAGATGGATGACAGGAAAATGATAAATACCTAACAAACAAGTAAACCAACGTTTTTATACTGAGAGCATATGGGTAATATATTCAAACCATGATATAGTATTATGCATATATATTTGGATATCATACAGAACTAGCTCTAAGGTACCAGGTACTGGTTCAGGTGACGTCAGAAAAGATCCCAGCATGGGAAGCCACATTCACACCTGCACCATAGTACAGAAGACACCATTCTTTCTCCAAATTCACTCTCACTGCTATTTCTCATTACATTAATGGAAACACTTCCTAAAGGAAACACTGGGAATCATCCAGAAAGGAAAAGTTGGCTGACTAAAAGTCCAGTGCCTGCTATAGACGCTAACAGCAACAATACTTGTGAACACAACAGTTTAGTGCCTTTTCAATTATGAACAGGCTGGAAATGACTGACCAAACCACAGATTCCATATATTTTAGCTATCAATTACTGAAATATATGAACTTCAAGTGCTTGCGCTCATGTATGTGTGAGGATGCAGTGCTACCTGACACTTGGATTTCAGTAGGGAAAGACTCGACCCCAAACAATTTTTGCAAATCTAACCTGTTGAAGTAGCATGAAAGAGATGCAGCTAAGCAGGGAGTTAGTGCTAGACATAAACCAGCATAGGTAATTTGAGAACTAAAATCAAAATTGTTATCTACTACAGTGACTGTTAGAAGACAGACATCCCAAATAGCCAGCTATCAGTAGAACTAACCGCCAGAAGAGCTCAAGCCACTTTTAATGACCTCAGGTAAGCAGGTGACTTTTCAAAAGATTTTATGTGATAAAAAGTCACATGGAGCTCTGCTCCATGTCTGATCATGTGTGCTGCCACTGAGTCAGGACAAGAAGGTAAATACCTACATAGCTGTTATGCTTCAGTAGAAAGGAGACAGATTTCAGACATTCAGAGCAGATCAGGACTGATTGTAGCAGCTTCCATATTGAGAACAAGAAGCCTGGAGAAAAAGACTGCAAAGAAGTGGACACAGGGGACAGAGCAATGTGATTCACAGAAGGGAAGGCAGTAGTTGGGGGTCTGTCAGAGAGATGTGGGGATCAGGAGAAGGACTAAATATGACTGAGAGAAGAGTGGGAGCACATACAGAGCTTGCTGAAGGAAGAGGCTTAATTATGGAGTGTACCAAAAAGGATAAGAAGGTGTTCAAGCATGATTGACTGAAATAGCCAGTGTTGGAAGGGGAGCTCAACTCAGGAAAAAAAATAAATTGAATGATCTGAAGAAGAGTGTTGGGCAGGAGAAAATATGAGAAGTAGACTGTGATAACAGAAAAAGAAGGATGTCAAGATCTGAATGACATAGCTGTTTGGAGGAGGAAAAATGAGTATCCTGGAAAAAAATGTTTAAAACAGTCTGGATGCACAGGATAAGACAGATAGACAAAAACATCTCTAAGTCTTCAGGCCTGGGCAAGAAAGGATGCTAGCATTGTAGAAAGAGATATGTGGGAAACTTCTCTGGCAACAAGCTTAAGAGTACAAGGGCAGAGATATTAGCATCTAGTTAAAGCCTGGTAGCACTGACTTAAGTGGGTCTGGAGTGAGAGTCTGGCTGCTCAACTGCTGAGTGCCCACACTGCTACCTGGATTATTTTAACCAACACACTTCATGACCGTTCCTGGTCACAGCAGAGGGGACAAGCCATGGCAGAATCTGTTCCCTAATGGTTGTACCTAGAAACCTCCTACAAACAGGGCATGCAACAAATTTCCTTCAATCTTATGCTACAAAATACTATTCCTGCAGTCTGCAACATAGGTCTTGTCTTATCCTGGAAATTTTGAATTCAAAAACCAATACTGAACACCCTAAAAATAGTAATTGTACCTGCAGCTGCATGGGAAGTGCACAAAACCACAGGAGATACATACCCAAGCGCTTCCTCCTACAGATGTAGCTAAGGTCTGCCACATGGCCTCAGGGCCAGAAGATAGGGCCTGGCTCTGCTTTAGTTAGCACTATAGACATAGGCTGTATCTGACAGAAAAATGATACACACCAAACACTGTCTGTCAACATCTCAGGAAGGATTCATGCCCTCATGGTTGCAGAATAAAGCTTGACTTAGGGGCACTTTAAAGATCAAATACGAAAGAAATAAAAGGAATATACCAATCTATTCTAAAACAGTCATAATGCTGAAAGAAGGCTGGCAATATTCAGGAGATGAGTTTTTATGTTACGGTGGTAAAATTAAATTGAAGCACACTAACAGTACGCAGTTAGTATTAAGTAGTAAACACATTTTTAAGATTGCTATTAATCCAACCTAAGGAAGCAAATCAAAAACAAAGGTCCATTCTTAACTGGCACCTAAGAGAAAAGCATACATTTCATCTGTTTATACAAGATTTCCCTATTTTTTTTTTTAAGTTTGGTTCAAAACAACAGCAACATTTAAAAGCATTCCTGCATTCCTAAATAAAGCAAACAACACATTCACAAGAACATCACAGATGAAAAAAATTTCTTTTTTCCACGTAAATTCTTTGGAGTGAGAGTCTGAGTTCACAAATTCAACACGAAAAATTAGAGCTTTTATTTGTCTGTATTTCCACCCTCCTACTGCAGCAGTGATCATAAAACACACGCAGCTGGCATCTTTATTATTTTATTCACTGAAGGATTTAGCTGGACAAACATCACAAAGATGGTGGCTGCTTTCATTGAATTTATGATCAAACATATTCCGGCATAAGATCAACTCTGTAAGATCAATTATTATGAGATGTGAATAATTTAACAGAAAGTTTTCTCTATTTGTAAATCAGATCTTACAGATATAAATTCAGCTTGTAGCAAACCTTAGATACACTGTATTATACATTACAGTATTTAGAAGGATGCAGGTTTTTTTAATGAATTCGTATTTACTGCTATATCTTATCATTTACATTTTGATATCAGGAGACCTGCTAATTCAGACAAAAAAAACTCAAACATTTTTTTTTTCTAAAGTCCGATTAAATTTACCAAAACCAGAGAGCAAAATAACTGTTTTAGTGATATTATTCAAAGTTACAGAATGTATTTTCTATAAAGGTATCATTTAAAATAATATATGAACAACCACCACCTTAATTTTATGTATTCCTTTCATAGATTCTCACCACAGTCTGTTGTTCAACCTAATATCAGGGGAGTTATAATAATTTTAACGCAGAACATGTGCCTTAGGATATGGGATTGACTCAATGCCTAAAAGAAAAAGGTCAGTTCCCTTTGGAACCACTTGCCTCTTTGCCCTCCAGCAATGACAGGTGCTCCAGTCCTACGCTGAGTCTCTTTGTTCACCAGCATACTGCTGAAGATAAATAATGTAACCTCTCCATTTTAATACCTCAGAAAGGATTATTATCTTATCATCTTCCATCTTCCCATATTGACAATTAGCTCATGAAGGCACTGTACCTTTCTATATACACGCTGGCCTGCCTGTAACCAGAATCTTCCACAAATTCTCAAACAATAGCTCTAGACTTTCTACAACAAGCTACTGAAAGACATCACTAAGTTTAGATATGAAGGTTATTAGTCACTTGGCTAGCAAATAACTGCAAGTTTCCTTGCATTCACTGCTAATCACTAGTTTCCTAAAACACCATTTGTTTCTAGATCTGTAATTCAAAAATACCACATGAAAAAGGTAAAACTGTTTCTCTGTCCTACACATCAGGTGCCTCGTTAGCATCTACAACAGAAGTGCCCCAATTGGAAACACAGGAAAGGAATCGATGAGAAAGTGGTATTTTACAATTTTCTAGTCAAAATGTCAATGAATTTTGGGAGTTGGTCACAGGAGGTCCTAATGAATGACAATATCAGTGATCACAAAAGCTACTGAAAAAACTCAAATCAACATAGAAGACAATAAGTATTTCTTTTAGGTGAAGCTATTTTATGATGTTCTCACTACTGCAGAAACCTCAGCTATTCTCTGTAATTCTTTGGTGTCAACAGAGCCAAACAGCATGGGTTTTGAGACGGCCTTGAAGTATTTGCAGGAGTTGAGAAAAATCAGTACCATTATTGATATTTGTAACACTTATTGCCTGTCTGCACCACCTCCCAAACTGATACCAATTTCTGAGACACTGAGATAAGAAGCAGAGAAACTGCAGAGTTGTAGAAAAATGATCAATGATACCTGACAATAAGCCGCCAAAAATATCAAGCCACTGAAGCCAGTGGCAGCTGCTTAGCACTAAGCACTCTTGAGTGCTGAAGATGCACAGGATATTTTGGCACTCATTTTGGAAAAATCCTGCCCTTAGTGGACACATGCAAATAATGAGATACCCAGCAGCAAGGTTGACTTCATTTATATTGCAACTTCAAGGTATGTCTTCAATTCTTCAGACAAATGTTTTTAAAACAAATCTCAGAGTAAATTTTGTCAGCAGTGTTATTACCTAGAGAAGAAAGATTTCAGCACAAAGGCCAACGGTACAGTACTGTAGCAATAGGGCAGACTTTGAAATGTAAGGATATAAAGATGTATGGTCTCTGATCAGAGCACATTAGACTTCAAACCAAGAAATGAACAGAGACACTATGGCAACACATAAGTAACAGATTACCAAAAGCACAATTCTGAGAAATTAATAAAACATTGGCATGTAGAAATGCATAAGCAAAAACAAAAACAAACAACCAACCAAACAACAAAAAAACAAACCAATGAAATAAAATACCACCACCCACCCCCCCTCAAAAACAACAACAACAAAATACAACAAAAAAACACCAATTGGAAACATCTGAAAAGAGTTGATCAGTACTCAGAACCATTAATAAGGAACACACTTGGAAAAAAAATCATACCTGGAAACACCAAATAAACATGTCTACCTGATATACATCTCAATATCTTCAGGAATTCTTACAGAATTAATAAATATCACAAACAAATGCAAGGAGTCTTTTGATTCTTTCTATGAAATCCACCTAAGAACAGTTTGCTCTCTTTCCTCCTTTCTCTTCACAGGCTTACTGCTGTAGATAATTAGAGGTGATGTTTACTAACTCTGCTCTGCATTCTGAATTATTTCTTGTTTTTCAAATAAGGAAGACAATCTTGGCAAATATTTTGCTGGATGTTGACACACAACACAGTAGCAAAAGATAGAGAACAGAAACAAAATATGGACAATACAGAAGCCAAAATTGTTTTAGGAAAAAAGGGCTTCGTAAACTCTTAAGACAAAATGGGGATTAAAAGAAAGATCACTAATAAACAAACAAGACATTGGATGAATTGATTAGCTTTAAAAATGGATTTCTTTCATTGGTGGAACAAAGAGACAAGAGAACTTTTCATGTAGTTTCTCTAAAAATCCTTCACTATAGACAAACTCAGAAGAGCTGGGATGGGATATGCCATCTCACAGACTGAAAACTGGCTGACAGATCATAAGGAAAGGGTAATGGTAAGTGGCAATGAACTGAGTTGGAAGGAAAGTGTCCAGCTGTGTGCCACAGGGATTAGTGTTAGTCACAGTTTTATTTAACATCTTTATTAATGAACTGGACTAAGGAATACACTGCATTCTGAATCAGTTTGTAGATGAAACTAAATGTGAAGACATCAACAAAGACAAAAAAAAGTACAAAGAGACTAAGTGAAGTAAGAGATATGGACAGAAAATCTACCCACAAGATAGAATGTAGAGAATTACAAGCAACTAATTCCAGGGGGGCACTAAAATAAATATGAATTGGTTCAGAAATAATAGGCTAGCCATAAAGCCAACAAGATCCAATCCACTGCTAGATAGAATTAATATTGCACAATACAACGAGGATTATCTATGCTGTTGTTGGCTGTATTTTTACAGTTGTCATGGATAGGAACGTAATAGAATGGTAACAGTGTATTTTTACTTAAGAAACAGCATAGTAGTATACAGAAAAAGGGCACAAAGGCCTTTGTGGACCAGTTTAGGAGGTTTATTAATACTTTTAACTGGGCCAAGAGGATGTAACACATAAAGCATATCAACATCACAAAAGACGGGGAATTAAGTGTAAAAAAATATATAAATTGAATATCAGGATAGGCATTATAAGAATGAGGCAGTTAGGCAGAGCGATAATCTCTGCCCAAATGTATAGAAGCTGTAATATTTGTGTCATTTACAATTAGAATTAAAGTTACATTCACATTTAAATTGTAAAGAATTTTTGATCATGGCAAAGGAATAAACAGAGGAACTCTAGAACCCTTTCTCAGCCATGGGTTTCAATCGGGATAATGTGATTCATTGTACAAAGCTGGCAAAACATAGAGTGCATTTCAACTGCAGCACTAACATTCCTGAGCTGGGCTGAGAACTTTGACTTATTCACTTTTCCACTTGAGTCCCTTTATGATGCCAGAAACATAAAATACAGTATTAAGTGGGTTCTATGAATAGTAACAGGCAACAAAAAAAGGCACAGGCGTGTAAACACGCCACTTCCACCCCCTAAAATCTATTTAATAAACCCCAATAGGCAGAGAAATAAACAACAACAACAAAAAGATGGTTTTAGGAAGACAGAAAGAAATATTTCCTCTGCTGAGGAAGGTCTGTGCCAGCAGAGGAGAGGCTGCTGCCTCGGCTCAAGTGCTCCTCCTGCTGCAGGGAGCTCTGCAGCGCTGCAGCCCGCCTGCCCCCATTGCGGCTGTGTGCGGGAGGCTCGCTGTGGGCTGCCCTGCCGGAGGCTTCTGTTGTATTGTATTGAGTTTTATTTTTAATAATATAGGGTAATAAATACACTGTCTGGGAAATGGCTTTTTATTTGTATCCCGTGTTAATGTAGGTTTCATCATGATATACTTCCTAAGGTCCCTTGGGGAAAAGATAATGACTGATAAAGGAGGTATTTATAGGAAGCAGGAAACAAAATAGGAAATGAAAAAGCATACAGCAGTATCACAGCAAGCAAATCACCGAGAGGCTAAAGCAGGTTATACGGCTCTACTTTACAAACAAAAAATCTCTTCATTTTGTGCCTGGTTTCCATCTTTGCCTCCCCAGCTTGGTTCTGAACTCCCCTGAGATGCAGGCAGAGTCAGCCTCAGCGTAACCACAGGGCGTGCTCTGACTGTGCACTCATATATTTATCACCTATCCTTGGCCAAGGTGCACTCTAGCTTCTGCAAAGGCCTGCTTTTAAACCATTGCTGCTTGCTTTTGTCTATCAGAAAGGTTTTACCGACAACACTGGGGAGGTTTTTGCTTCTACTGTGCCTGAGAGCTTGAATATTTTTTCAGTGGCACTACAGACTGCATTGCAACGAACAATGCAGCTTACAGGGTGGTGGGTGAAACGGATTAAAACGACAATTAGAAGAATTTTCTCTTTAGTCAGAACCTCACTAGGGCAAAAGTTTTCTTAAAACAAACAAGCAATAAAACAAACAAAACAACAAAGCAAACTAACAGCAAAAAACAAACAAACAACAACAACAAAAAAACCAACAACGACAACCAAACCCATCCCCAAGTCTCAGCTTCTAACAGTTCCAAAGTCTATGTCATGGTTGAAATGAAATACAGATTCAAAGCAAATGGACTCATCTCTATCTGCTTGCTTTGCTTTATTCAGGAAGTTTTCACAGAAGCAGTTCCAAAATAGGGAGGGCCATCATGGAATGTAACACTGTGCCCACAGGAAGAGCAGTCGCAAATACAGAGGCCATTTTGTTGGAGGAAGAAATCTGCAGCAGTGGGACTAGCTATAAGAATGAAGTCTTACTTCTATAATAAATACTACATGCTGGAGAATTATGAAGTAGCAGTGCTATTTATGCAGAGCAGAATTTGTGTTTTCAATTGCACCTTTTCTTTCCAACCTAATTTCTCACAATGCAACCCATTATGACAGAAGGATCTGAAAAAGCTTTTTATATCCTACAAAATACATACAAGGATAATTAGTTCTCTTTTGTCATTCGTCCATAAGGGTTTATTATTGTGGAGAAGCTTTTGCAAATTGAAAGAGGCTGCACTGCATTCTGAAGGCAGAGCTGTTCTTGGTTTTTATTGTGTAGAAATAATTGAACAGAAAAGTTCAGAAAAAAGGTGAAAATATAATTCACTACAGTCTCTCTGGGAAGATCATATTACCACATCTTAATTATTTTTAGACCAGCATTTTATAATCACATTCCAGAGTGTTAGGTCACACAATGTTCACGAAGCTTTATACCAGAGGGAAGTCAAGGAAACTTTCGTTTCCTAACACAATAAGTATTTTCTACAAAACTTATAAAGCAGATCTTACCTGGTAAATATTATCTTTATAATTTGTAGATGTTTTCACAACAGTGAGGAAACAGCCTCAAAAGGACTTAATTCATTACAAGTGCCTGTTACATTACTTCCCTGAAACACTGTCCAAAAGCAGGATTAAATATTGACCTGTTCTGTTAAGGGGTCTGATTCCTTATAGAACAAGGGTTCTGGGTTTCACTTAAATATTACACACTTTCTGCTAATATTCAGTCAGTCTGGGAATTAAAGAGTCATTGTCTAATGTATGCAATGCTGTTCCATTGGCCAGCTCCGCCTTTAAACTTCACATCATACAGAAGCCTGTATAGTCAGTCAAGTGTAAATATTTTACCTTCAGTTTATATCTATGGTTTTCTGGGGGTTCTTGGGTTGGTGTTTTGTTTTTGCTGTTGTTGCTGATTAATTGGTTCTTGTTTGTTTGTTTTTACCTTCTGCCTTATAGACATGAGCCCAGTTTTGTGGAAGCTGGAAGAGCATTACTCTCCCTTCTACTAACCTATCCTGACATAAATTGTAACGTATACTTTGAGGTAAGTCCATCTGAAGACTTCTAAAACCATGTAGTTATTCTTCCATGTTAAGGTCTCAAAAGATATACACAAATGACATAAAGGAATGGACAGCGCTTATTCTGAAAGACAGAGCAGTAAATGGCAAAAAAACTCACTGTGATTAGAAAATGAAAGATGTAATCTCTGGATCTGGGAGCACCAATTTCAATTCTTGCACTGTCTTACAGTTTCTGTGTAACAAATTTCTTAATATCTTTGTATATCAACCTCTGGTCTATGAAATGCAGTAACAGGATTTCACCTCAGAGAAGTACTGCGCAGATAAATATATTGTCCACTGCAGTACTGTTATGAGAGAGGTTGTTGAAACTGTTCAGAGGAGTTTCTGTTGCCTCTGTCCACATTTGTAAGCCTGAGAGGTGCAGAGTTGAGCAACTGAGAAGTACCATGGCCCTGTCCCTGACTGCCATACGCCTGTGCTGGGTAGAAATATCTACTGTGGCATAAGAGTGATTAACAGCTGTATCAATGGTAAGCCAGTTTTCAGACAACCCCTTCCTAACATTGTTCTTTAAGGTTTATCTATCAAAGGTGCTTAGATAGATGTATGGAGAAAATATATTTGTAATAAACCCAATATATATTTAAAAACAAAACATCATCTGCTTTTCATGTTTTAGGTCTCACATTTAATCCAATTATCCTTAAAACAATTATGTTTTAAATGGGACATTTTTGAAACATCAACAGTTTTCAGTGAATTAAATCAGGATGTTAAAAAGGATATGTATATATATATATATATATTTTAACAGATATTGCTGCTATTTGAAACATCATAATAAAAATAGAAAAAATCAAAGATGTATCAGTCTGTCAACATGTAAAGTTTTCCAGTTGAATTATAGAGACTTGGAAACCAGATCTTTATAATATGATGCCTATAACAGAAACTTAACTACAACTGTGTAAGCCACAGAACTCTAATACAGCACACAGATAAAGACTTACAGCAGAAAAAGAGAAAATCCTTTACATTTAGAATGTAAATGATACATCATTTTGGGGCACTAAATATTTCCTATTATAGTAGAACTGCACATATGAAGCACTGAAGTTACGAATTTTTCCCTCTTTCAGTCCCTTCATTTATGCTGAAAAATTGCAAATCCTTTATGCATGGAGCATTGAAAATGTGTAAATATTTTTTGAAGAGGTTTCTTAGAAACAAAGAAGCTCTGGTCTTCTTTGAAACAGTCTCTGATGTGATCATAAATTGTGTCCATTATGAAGTCTCAGAGTCCGAGGAGTTGTTTTAAGCAAACTGGCTTTTGTTCCTTTTTGATATTTAAAAAATATATCATGAAATTGAAAGAAATATTTTTCAATTCAAATCAATTGTTATCCTGATTTGTGCACAGGAGAAACCGTTAGGCCTAATTGGTGTTAAATATGGAAAAACAATCAGTCCATGCTTGCAGAATGGATGAAATAGTGTGGCTATATCTATTCACATTACTCACATATATAAATTCCCCCAAGCAAACACATTCACATAAGCATTAGTTTCCTTATCCCTCTTTCCCAATCCAAATCTAATTGCCTATGTTGTAATACAGTTGCTTCTTCCAAGGTTTTGTATTTCATTAACTACTTTCAAAGAAAAGATGAACTTGCAAGTTTGTTCCTTGTTAAAGGACAGAAAATAGACAATTTTATTAAGTTTTCAAATGAAAGCTGTGACTTTCAGATAATTACATCAGTCTAAGCAGCATGACTGAGGTAGAATGAGATGCTGCAGGATGCCTGCAACAATCAGAAGAAATGGCAAAACTATTTGGATATCTTCCCAAAAACTAACAGTAAGAGAAGCTAATCCCTCCATTGCTCTTTGTATTGTAAATGGGAGGTAGTCTATTCCACAAAAGCCACTAAATTAGGCCTCCAGTCTTAACTGGATTACCCAGGAACTTGTCTGCAGACTGTTGAAAGTCAGTTGACTATGGCAGGTGAAACTCAACATTTGGGAAGGTCTGCACTGGCTTTTGGTCTGTCAGCTTTGTGTCTCTAATTGCAGGAATGAGAAAGTAGCAAAGGAGGATGTTGTAGTAATGGAGAAGAAGCTACACAGTCTTGAAAAGCATTATAGAAATGCAGATTCTGACCAGAAAGACAGGCATTTGATGACATCCCATCTGAGAACTAACTTCTGATTTTAGCAACGGTCCTGGCACATTAAGAAATTTCTCCTTTCTCATTTAACCACAATTTTG
Organism: Excalfactoria chinensis; assembly: GCF_039878825.1. NCBI lineage: Eukaryota > Metazoa > Chordata > Aves > Galliformes > Phasianidae > Excalfactoria > Excalfactoria chinensis. The sequence continues at coordinate 120,919,893 of NC_092826.1, forward strand.
AAAATTGTATTTATTTTGTTTGGTTTTAATGAAGAATGCCTTTGTGATTCAGTGGACTGCGATTCAGTCCACCAAATGGGATGGGAAAGAGCAGAAGTAGAAGGAATAACAGATTGGCAATTTGAGAATAAACCTAATCACATCTTGGGCAGATTACTGAATTTTAGAGTGGTAGGCATGTGCTGAAAAATCTAGTAAACTTTACACAGATGGTGGGTTAGGCAGTCCTGGTTCAGTAGGCAATGCTTCTGGATTTCAAGCACACCACCTTTATATCAGCATCCATCTGATGTAAACACAACAAACTTCAGGAAATACTAAAAGGAAGAAATAAATTAAATTCACATTGACTTTCTCAGTCAAATTAATTAAAATATACAACAGTATGGCTGTTAACTCACAGCAATGAACCTGCAACAGGGGATGATTACTTGAAAACAAAGATCAATTCAAAGTTAATTAGAAACAGATCATTTAAAAGTCTCATAACGTTTATAGTTGAATGGAGAAAACAAGATTCAAAACTGATGGTCTGAAGCAATAATGAAACATCTTGCAGTAAGTTCAACAACCTTGCTAGTTGACATTCCCATGAGTAAAGTATTATGCAACACAGTTTATCCATATTTACAGAAAATTGGCAATTCAAAAAACATTCAAATTTGACAGAAGCAAGAAAGAAAAATATTTCAGCAATTTTATATATATGTACTGTGATTTTCAAAGTTAAAGCCATTATAAGTTAATGGAGACAACTTCAGATTGGCATGAGTCATATCCCTGAAGAGTCAAAAAAAACAAAAACAAAAACAAAAAACAATTAAAACAAAAATGACTTACTTATTCCATGCTTGTCTAAGGTTTTTAGGGCTGTACTGCGTAAACCGTTCTGTAACAAAAAGAAGACGTACATTCAATTATCTGTGCTAAAAGCAGTTAATTTTATTTTTTTCAAAGATAGTGATTTACCCTCCATTTTCATCATTTTTGTGCAACTACAGCAGCTCAAGACCCTACAGAGGGAAAGAAAAACAACATAGCAGCAACTGCCATGCAAACACAAAGTTCTTATTAAAAAAAAAAAAAGCAACCCAAGATACCATGACAAAAAACTCACTGCAACATCACCAGAAATGGAAACTTTTAGAAGTATGTGGAATTCCTTTGGAAGTTGGAAGTTGGAAGTTGGAAGTTGGAAGTTGGAAGTTGGAAGTTGGAAGGAAGGAAGGAAGGAAGGAAGGAAGGAAGGAAGGAAGGAAGGAAGGAAGGAAGGAAGGAAGGAAGGAAGGAAGGAAGGAAGGAAGGAAGGAAGGAAGGAAGGAAGGAAGGAAGGAAGGAAGGAAGGAAGGAAGGATTTTAAAAAATTGACATCTCAAATTAATTTTATTTTTCTTAATCACGAATATAGTTCTCTGCGATCTCACCGTCACGTTTTTGTGTTTCCCTTGAGGAATTAATGTGGGTCTGTGTGATGTGCAAAACATGATGGACACATAAGAGTTCACCCTCTAAAGAACACATACAAACAACCAGCAGAGGTAACACGTTGGCAGCTTATTCAGACATAATTACTTTCCTTCCCAGATCCAAGAAAATCCTTGCTCTGCATTAGGGCTCTTGTTGGTTGAGGATGATGCTATGTAAACTGCTGCAAAATTGAAGAGCCCACACTCAACTAATGCTTTGAACAGGAGCTAAATGCCTCTCAGTAAGGAGCAAATGCTGTTTGGCAGAAGAATATAAAAACATTTTCCACGACTCCTTATCACACTAAAATGCAAACTAGTACTCACCTTGGCCATCTGCCCCAGTGTGATGGCATTAGGTGCTCTGAATAAACACTATGTTTAGAAAATATTCAAAAAGGAACCCACAATAACATTTAATTTTGTTTCCACTGTACTCAAGAGAATGACACATGATGTACCGTACAGTTACAGGAGTATTTTTACATGTATATATGTACACATGCAGACCTTACTGAGCAAAAGACTATAGTGAGGTATTCAATCTCTGTATTTGTATACTTCACTTATGTCAATATAGTCAGCTCTCAAGTCAAGTCATAACAAAGCATAGTTTCTGATATGTCTGATTGTTAAACGTGTTACTCTGTCTCTTAGTGTGAACTTGAGAACCATTTACACTGAATAGCACACCACTGACATTATTTTAAATGTAGATGACAAATACTGTACTGCTGTTACAGTCAGTTACCCCAGGCACTTGGCACCTTGAGGAACTCTAAAAAGGATGAGCATTGTGGTAGTTTTAAAAACTGTTTTCTGTTAAGCCTTGATACTGCAATGAGTGCAGAATGCAGGGTGAAACTGAGAGAAAAGAATGGGTACTTTCTTACCAAGAGACTCCATGACAGTCTGCTGTGTGCATGCACTGCAACAAAATAAACTATCACACCTAAGGAATGGAGATTAAAACTGTAGGAAATGCCTTCTTTTTATCATGATTACACATTAGATATATTGCATCTACTAGAGCTGTGGCAATTCACAAGCACAGATCTTTAAATCAAAAGAGCAAAGAAGTCAAGATAATTATTAGATGCAACCACAGTTCAGTACCAGTTGCATGGCACAGGAGTCAGTGCCTCTGATTGAGTTTAAAGATCCAATAATACAAATAAAAACTCAGTACTGAATTCCTTGTTTCATACTAAATAGTTCAAGCATCATGATATCGCTGAAAGCACAATCCAAATTTACGAATGAAATTGCTATTCAGTGACTCAGCCTGCTGCTCTCTTGGGGAGAAGCCTGAGCTCCATCAACGTCAACAGCTTATGCTGACCTCAGAAGGACCTGAGAAAACCCTTAAATGTAATTTTTTACATCTGAATTACAAATGTCTATGCAAGCAGATATGCATACCGATAATAACTGGAAGAAAATGACATTCTATGCTTTTTAAGTAAACATAATACATTCCTTTATGAATATATATATATTTCTTTATGTATATGTGTATCAGAAAGTTTGCAGATCACACCAAGCTGAGAGATGCAGTTGACTCACTAGAGGATGCCATCCAGGACCTGGACAGGCTTGATAGGTGGGCCTATGCCAACCTCATGAAGTTCAACAAGGCCAAGTGTAAGGTCCTGCACCTGGGTCAGGGCAATTCCAACCTAGGCAGAGAATGGCTTGAGAGCTGCCCTGAGGAAAAGGATTTGGGAATTTCAGTTGACTCAGCAAGTGCCAGCAGTGTGCTCTTGCAGCCCAGAAAGCCAACAATACCCTGAGTAGCGTCAAGAGAAGTGTGACCAGCAGGTTAAAGAAGGTGATTCCACCCCTCTTCTTTGCTCTTGTGAGATCCCACCTGAAGTACCTGAACAGAGCCTATGGAAAAGCTGGGGAAGGACTTTTTATAAGGGCATGTAGTGAAAGGCTGAGGGAAAATGGCTTTAAACTGGAAAAGGGTAGATTTAGATTAGATATCAGGAAGAAATTCTTCACTGTGATGGTGGTGAGACAATGGAACAGGATGCCCAGAGAGGCTGTGGGTGCCCTCAGCCTGGAGGTGTTCAAGGCCAGGCTGGATGGGGCTGTGAGCAACCTGCTCTAGCGGGAGATGTCCCTGCCTATAGCAGAGGGATTGGAACTGGATTACCTTAAAGGTCCCTTCCAACCCAGGACAAAGAAACAGTCTGCAGCTTGGCAGTGCTGTGTACTGTCCCAAAATGATGCTGAGATACACATTAGAATTCAGCAAATATAGTGCAGATTTGCACATTAGTCTGTGTCAGTGCAGAAAAGTGCTTGGTGGAACGAGGACTGAACTGGCTTGAAGAACCTCTGAAGAGCTAATCTAAATCCATGGAAAGACAGATCTTGATTTCACGCCTCTTTCAGGTTAGGTCAGATACTGGCAGAGCTACATATACAACATTATTTTTTAAAGGACTGATGGAGGTTCCTTCTAAGCAATGTAGCCTGTTTTCACAGTGAAGTCAACTATTTGGCCAAATTGCTTTTATGTCCAAAGATCTGTTCCAGCTCTGCAAGCAAATAAAAAGCTATTGCTATGCCAGATGAGATTTTTACTACAAAACTGAAATATTGGAATCAGTTATATAAATTCTGGGCATACATAATCAAAATGAACAAATGTTTCAAAGTGATCCTCCTCCTTTATATTCTCTTTTTAAATAAGTAGCTTATTCATCATATATGTATCAGGCAGTGAGAGGGGGAGCTAGGAAAAACACAGTAAGGGTGAACCCTCTGTAGAAGGCCAGTGTCCTGAGTCCTCCATTAATTTGCTGTGTGACCGCAGACCATGCTTCTCCTAACCTCTGGTATCAACTCCTTCCCTCTACTTTAAAGCAGGTTAGAAGCTCCTCTCTTTAAATTCTGCAGAAGAAAGGAAAACACTTAGCAATAGAATAAAGCTCCTGTTTTTCTCTATCAAAGTTTTTGGTCATGCCTCCAGCCAGAATTTCGTTAACTTTCACAGAGTAAATGGGACTACTGTGGCAATTAAGCCAGTCTCCTGTATGTCCCAGATCTTAATGCTTTCCTTTAGTAATCCTTCTCCAGAGAACAAAAACCAGAATAACAAAACCAATTATTTTGATTTTAGAACTGCCTGAGTTGAGGAGCTACAACAGTCTTGTCACTGATTTTCTCCACCATGATCCAATTTTTTTTAAGTCCTGAATTGTGGCAACAAAATAATTGACAGGCAACATGCCTGTCAATATCAACCTGGTAGTCACAACACAGACAAATAAAGAGGTCATTATCTCCTTTTATGTGAGAATCCCCTTTTTGTGTCCAATTAATGAGAACTGGAATTCAGGCTTACAATTACATCCCAAAGTTTTCCTCTGAGTTACTTTTCAGGGTGAGCTGCTTTCACGTACCTACATGAATGCCCTGTCTTTTGTTACAAGGTGAATTTAATACAACTGGATTTAAAGCTACACCTTTGACCGTGAAATCAGATTTTATAATATTTTGAAACATTTCAAACAACTTACTCTTAAGTATTTAACAGAGCACAGACTGTAGCACAGGCTGTAGGCTGACATGCTACATCCACGCCTCCAGATGACCGCCCTAGAGTCAGCATTCACTGTTCTGTTGGACACCAAAGCCAGCCCACTTGGAGATGCTGGGTACACAACCATTCTTCCTGCAGCAGATGAATTTGAGCTTTTATTTGTTTCAGGCCTTTTAGCACAGCATACTCATTGCCTGTTGTACCATAGAGGATTTTATGTCTCTGCCCCACAAATCACTGCTATTGGAAAGAATAACAATCCCAAAATGGAACCAGAAGTGAGCAGCCAGTGGTAGGAGAGGGAGATTTCTTGAGCTGATTAATATGACAATTCTGATGCATCAAAAAGCATGCTTTAAAGCAACTGCTGCCAAACTGTTTTCAGCTTGCAGATACAGAAAACTAAAGGAAATTTTATAAAGGCTGGTGCTGGAAAGCTCATCCATTACACCCAGCTGCATTTAGTGGTCTTAGAAATTACAATAGTTTTACAGAGCTTGCCTCTTACTTTTTGTTTTCTTTTGACAAGTGCTCTAGAGCAATTCTGTTATATATGCATATTTGTCTGCCCACATATATACCTATATGCTCTTCACTGCAAACATCATTATCTGCCCAATAAACACACTGCATCTGACAGCCTTGCATCAAGGGCAGGTTCAAACAGAAGAGAATTTCAGCAGAACTCACTAGTGAGCTTATTAGCAGACCACTGAAGAGCTACTGGTCTGCTGTGAGAATTGAAAAAATAAGCACTTGCATTTTAAGTAACATAAAGCAGGATGAGGTTTAATTCTCCTTTATCTGTCAGAAAGACACATGAACTACTGTACCTTTGGCACATTTGCCTTGCAAGAACATAGAATAAGGCAAGAAGAGCTACACAAGGATTAGAAGCAGACTACATTTTGATTTTTAGCTCCTTTTTAACACTATTGACAATCAGCTTCTAGTCTAAACCAAAGAATTTAAAATGCAGTTTGACTTCAAGGCATTTTCTATGTTGCTAATCAAAACATGCTGGCTAATATGCATTCCTTGATTAATGTTCTTCTGTATTTAAAACCAAATGTGATTAGCTTAAATGCAAATATTTAAACACCACTATAATTAATACTCTGAAAAATCTATTGCACCATTTCTTTAAACTATTTTCTTTATATTTCTTTAAATTAAATCTAAAGTGACTAACGTTATATTGTGATAGTTAAGACTAAGATATACCATTTTTATTAAATATTTGATCCAAAAAGCATTTACATTATCTGGGCTAAAGACATGAAGACAAATGTCCATTCTGACAAGAAAAAAATTCAAGCTCTGTTTGCAGTTCTAATGTGCAATTTCAGTTTTTACTGAAGTTAAACCAAAAGAGGAGTTTTATTGTAATAATGAATTAAACTTTGTTTTCTTTGTATGCCAGATATCTTGAGAAAAAATATTTCAGTTCCCTGCCCTCCACCCCGTTGCTTTTCCTCTCCTCCTCTCCCTTTCAAAGGGAGGCTTTGGTGGATATCTATAGGAAAAACTGTTACGGAACTTTGAAAAGCCATATGTCCTCATATGCAGTATTTACATGACTTTGTGTCAAAGGAGTTTATTTTCTCAATCCAGTCCTATTCCAGACTGGATGAGATGAAGACTCAGTTCTTTGATAAATCTTGGTTATCAGTCAGCTGTTAGGATGCAGGTAGTCAGATTCTATTTCTAAACTAAATCTGGGAAGCAAAGCAGAATCCCTCAGTCAGAACAGCAGCTCTTCGGTGATTTGGTCAGTCACACAGTCAGGAATTCTTGTTTTGTTTTTTAATAAATAATAAATCCACAAAGTTTCTTTGGCAAACTCTGTAACATTTCCTATGAAACTGCAATATTTCCTATGAATGCTGTTTTCCCTACATAGTTTCCTTCTGCTTTCTCCTTAAGGAGGGTCTCTTTCTCTTAAGTGTTTTCATCTTCACCTTACAGATTCTGTTTTAGAAAACAATAATACTCAGTAGATGTTTCTTTTGTCTCATAAAAGGCTCCAATTTCAGGAATATTACTTTATATTATTCCTGATAGCTTGGATGATCTTAGAGGTCTTTTCCAGCCTTAACGATTCTATGAGTCTGGTAAAGAAGCAGTGGGTTTTGGAACGCTGCTCCATCTTGTAATTTATTCAAACTGCCTTCTATTTGAGGGCAAATAAGTTATTTTCACAATGATCATGAATGGCTGAGTTTCTTTGGTTGTGTCTGAGTACAGGAAGACACATTCAAGAATATAGCAATCATGAAAGCCTCAAAATGAATCACAGAAGAAAAACCCCGACCCTAACATCAGAATTTTCAAATGCATTTTTTACATCATTCATGAAAGTAATTTACTAAGTAGGATGTGCTTGTGTGCATGTGTTTATGCATCTGCAAACACAAACGGTGACAAATGAGGTTGAGGCTGATCTTGATAAAGCTCAAAGAATAGGCCAAATTTTATCTATAAGTATCTCGCATATCACTTTCAGTGTTTGCAAGATGCAATGCAATCAAAGATCTCAAAGCAGGCATGTAAAATACAAGCTGTTTTCCCACTTTTTTAATGGCAAAACAAATTATGTCAATTTTATTTCAATAGTTACAGGCTGTTAAAATTACTGAGGTCAGGAGTTTAGCTGATGTGGAGCCACCCACTGCTACCCTTAGTAACGCATCTCTAATTCAGCATCAGAAAAGTTCCTGCATATTAATATGTCAGAGATCATCATTTATGTACTGGCTGCTTACCAGAACAATCAGACCTTTGGCCACTCTACGGGAGAAGAGGCTAATGTCATGTTTTTCTGTCATTACTTGTTTCTCCCATTAAAATGTGATTAGTTGCCTGCAGCACTGGACTGTGTCCTATCAAATCACAGCATGAAAATTAGCTATTTAAATCTATGCAAACAAGAAATACAATGAAATCTTGTTTCTGCTCTCATTAGTCCTTTTACTATTATTATTATTATTTTAACTAGAGTTACTACTGATACTTCCTGTTTAAATCCCATTGTTTTATGTTCACTTAACTCAGTTTATGGCATCAAAACCTTCTCTGAGTGGGCACTGATACTCTCATCACCAGTGCCGTCTTGAAACTCACAGTCCACACAAAGATACACAAAACACAGTAGTTATTTAATCCTATATCATACATATTCAAATACAGTAATGTCACAGATCTTAAAGAATAATGAAATTGGTTCAGAGCTGGTGAGACATTTCAGGTTACTCTGCATTCTATGGCTAAGGAAAGGAAAAGAGTAAGTATTAATCTAAGAAATAAATGAAATCAATCAACTTTGCTCTGAAGAAATTATTCAGGAAAGAAGGGTCTTTTGGTCCCATAAACCGAGAATGTTTTGTCTAGGGCATAATATAGAGTGTAACAACAATTTCAGACCAACAGGAAAAGGAGCATGGCTGGCTGAGCATTGGTAGATGGAGCCAATCAGCCTTGCCATTGACAGAAAGCTTCTGTGCACAGAAGTGCACAAAGGAAATCTTTTCCTTAAGAGGCAACAGAGAACCTGCTATCCATGACTAAACAGCTCTATTGACCCCAACAGCATGAACACACAGTGTAAATCCAGCACAGTCCACGGGTCAGAGCACTGTGTGCAGAACCTGCTGCTGGTATCCTGATGTGATCCCAGAGGTAATGTCTTTTGCTGCTCACACAACTCCATGTTCTACCAGCATAAAGTCCTATTACATTGTTTTGGGGTATTTAGACCAAATTTTGCTTTTCCAGCTAGATTATTGTTTCTATTACTATTTCTATTTATTAACCAAGACACAAAGGGAATATAGAACATAATATGTATTTCAAGCAATTACAGAGGAGGGCTTTTTCCTTTGGAATACTCTTAGACCTCCACAGTACATGGGAATTAAGGAGCTCAGCACTTTGCATTAACAGGCCCTAGAATCATTAAACAATTGCCAGACAGGATAATAATTATTCTAACTTGCAGATCTGCATGCTTCAGAGGTGAAAAGGACCTGAGAGAACAAAGAGTACACTGAGCAGCAATTGTGAAAACACCCAGTGACCCCCCCATGACTGAGGGACACCTTCCCTCCTTTCCCCTATTTTATAACTGTTAAATACTCACAGCTGACAAAATACCGGGACAGAGAAAATAAAAGCAAATCTAATACAATGCCTGTCTAAAAATTAGATTTAACGGAGTATGCACTGTGGATTTATTTCTTGATGTTCTTCTGTGGTAATAAACTCACATTCCTAAACACAATTAGAAGGCAAAGAATTAAGCCAGGAAGTTTCTTGGCTGCCATCTGCTGTTCAAAACTTTTGAATGCAGAATGTGAAAGAAAAAAAATCCATAGAACATACACCAGCATCTCCAGGTTTTCTCCTTTCCTTCGGTCTCTCTGGATAAAAGCAGTACCTTTGAAATGCTGTTAAAGACCGCAAAATTCCTGTAAGGATTCTGCATGTGTACTCACTTATTAATCAGTAACAGAAATGAGAAACTTCACTGTAGCATAATGAAGGTGACTTTGTACTTTTGTATATTCTGGTCATTTTGAACATTGTGGAGGCTCTTTAGTAAATTAGGAGCTGCCAAAAATATTTAAGGGATGACTTCACAAGCAAGTTCCTCGCCTGTGGTCAGGAATTACCCGTGTGTTGTATTTCCAGGTAAAGGAAAACATGGGTATTTAGACCTACCTGGTTTGAAATGTGGCAATGAGTGCACTCCGGGCCACGTATCTTCATTTGGTGTTCCAAGTACCTGTGCACAACAGAAAAAGAAAAAAGAAGAGCAAAGAAAAGAAAAAGAAACACACAGCTTTAATGGGAAATCATGATGATTCAATTTACCTCAAAATCTAAACTGTAAATAGGCTTAATTATTAGGAATACAAAAAGTTAAAAGTTACTGTGGTTACAAGGCATCATTGGAGCCAGCACAGGATGCTGCGTTTGTGTCAGACAGCCTGTTTGACCAATACACATTAAAGCTACTTTCCACTGACTAGTTCAAGCTACTTGCATGATACAGAATGCTGATGTTACACAGGCTAAATTTTTGACCTTGGAAATAGTTTCAATCCATGTAAACTTAACTGAACAGACACTTAGTAATAGATGCCAGGATAGAAGATTTATACACATGATAAAGCAGATGATTAAGAGCATGGTGTGAGTAGCAACACGCCAAGAATAGCTGTCATTTTGTATGGATGTAGCAAGCTTTGAACAAGTGAATTTTTAGAAAATACAGAAATTATTGACTTATAAATTGTGTTATGTTTCTATTCCCTTCAACTTGTAGGATAGATCACACTAACTTTTAGCAGGGAAGAGCTTAGAACTTCTCACTTCCATCTTATATTCTTTGTTCACATGAAAAGTTCAACTCCTGGTGCCTTTGGCACAGAAGATAAATTGGTTGAGAGAACCACTATATTTAATTCTTCCACAATTGTTTTTACTTCATGATACATAAGTGACAGCACTTGCTTTAAATGTGGCTGGGGGGAACATCTGAAATAGGAGCTCTAAAAATGGGTTTCTGAATGAACTGCAGCATTAGGAAGTTCTTCTGTGGGATCTTCCCTGTTACAAATTTTCATACACTTTCTAGCATCAGTGAAAATCGTAGGGACTATTTTCAGTATTTGATGTAAGCTCAGGCCCTGGAATAAAGGCCTGATTTTGAGAAGTGCATTTCACACTGGTATTGTACTTATTTTGCATTGTTATAAACGCACAAAGCCCCTCTGCCAGCCCTGCCTCTACCTGCACCGCTGATCTTCTGAATAAATCTTTTATCCTGTGTAGCTTATGTCACTGTGACACTGTGTGGTCACTTACTCCAGCATAAAATGAGCACCAAACTAGCAACTTGTGGTTAAAAGTTAATGCTTAAAAAATCCAGTGGAAAACAGAAAATAAATAAATAAATAAATAAAATAAAATAAATTAAAAAAATCTTCAAAACTGCCAAAAAAAAAAAAAATTCTATCTACTTAGAAACTGACTTAAAATGTTGAAGTGGTAGTGGCTTTGTAAACAGAGACGGCAACAAGGTGAGTTTGATGACTGTATGGTGCCAAGTTTGTTAAGCAATTTGACAGTATTGCCTGCTTCTAATATGAAAATAGTAATGCAAAGACGCTCTACATAATGATTAATACCTCAAATAGAAGAAAATACATCTAAATTGGACCATTTGCAAGTATAGTAGGAATTGAAAGTGGAACACCAAGGTGTCAGAGAAACAAAGACAACAATCTCCTTTCAATTAGACAGTATACATTCATGCAACTATTTGGAGATGCAAGTTTGCTGATTCCATTTGTTAACATTATTATTTGCAGAATCTTGCTGTCAGTACTTGTGAAACAAAACCTAATCAGCATTTGAATGCTAAATCTGGCCCTTCAACCCAGATCATCACAACACCGGAATTCACTTCATTAGTGCTATAAATGCTTCGAGTGCTACTGCTAACAGTGCTATGGTTAAACATAAAAGAAGTCAGAGACAGCGCTGACCCATTATTACAGGATTCAATTAATTTGCTTTTGTAAGTAACTTTCACCTCTGCTGCACGGAAGATGCAGGTGTTGGTGCCAAGCAACTCCCAGGCCAGGAGAGGGAGCCCGTGGATTAGAAACAGAGCTTCCTCAATCTGCTGGTTTACACTGAGAAATGGGGCCGGCACTTTGCAGCCCCACTTGCAAGTGAGAGAGAATATTCACTCACAAAATGCTCTGAATATCGTAAAATTAGCCAACCTTTCCAAATACATATTTTCAATTTTCTCTTATTTTAGATGAGATATAGGCAGCTAAGGCACTGTACAGCTACATATTAAATTCCACTAACAACATCTGAAGCTTACAGTAAGACTAATTTAAGGTAGAACTTGGAGCTATGGAAATGGACTATTCTGATTTTCAATGTAACAGTAGACCCAACAACAGAGGGCTTGATGAGAGATCACTTCTGTAATGAATATTATGTGACTCACAGTTTTTCTGTTTCACCAGTTTTCCAAACCATTCCTTTAATAACATTCCAGCACATCTGCTGTTATAATGTTTAAGAGCCAGCTACAAATGAGTGCTGTGCAATGCATCACTCAGAATGCCTACCACATTTATGCCTTCTGTCAAGGGTAGCATCAGTTTAGAAACAACCAGGTTTTTCTATCATCTAAATGCCTACCATTTCCAGGTAGGAGCAGCTGGTAGTTCAGGCAGTGATCCAGACCCTGTATTTCAATTCTTTGTACAGACACCAGAAAGATCATCCTTATTCCATACACACATTAACATGCACAGTGCAGAAATTCACAATATGTGACTATCAATCAACAAATAAGGAGGAGAAGGTGGCAGGGAAACAACTGCGTTTTTAATAAGATGAAACAATCGCTGCCCACAGGTATGTCGCTATAAAGTGATTTGTAGGCAGCACTTAAAGCAAGTAATGCTTCTAAGCAGCAATCCATCCCATTTTGATGAGCAGGGATTAGGCAACTTAAAGTGATGAGTTTTGACACCTGCTATAAACAAAGAAATGAGAGTTCACATCACACCACAGTGGAAGATCTGCCTTGGTTTGTGGCTCACAAAAGAGAGTTAAGGGACCGATCTGAAGGAGGAAAGCAGAGCCAAACAATCTTCTGTTTTTACTTCAGAACACCATCCTGTAGCTGTTAAGGGTGTTTATTCAGACCCAACCACTGTCAGCAGCTTGGCACTGCAGGTAAATCTGATTACATGAGGGATTTGCAGCTGCTATGGAAGTAGAAGATACAGGAGACCCGGCTGGCTGGGACATCCACCTAATGCCAAGGGATGTTACTTTGTGGTTGACCTCACAGCTGTGACCATCTTTCATGGGCAACCACTTTCCATCGCAAGCATGCCACCAAGAGTTCCGTCTCTTCTACAAACTCACACTTTTCCTTTCAATTTCACACAGGTTCCAGAAACAAGAAAATAATCACTGCAGCCACATAATTCAAGCCCCTGTTTAAGACTGGAAACAATCTTTCCTTTATTACTGGTAGTTGTTTGGAAAAAATAAGAATAACTTATATACTTTTTCTACTCATAATCTATCAGAAAGATAAACATTCAACTTGTATTCTTTGATATCCTATCTTTAATTGAATTACTCACACAAAACAAAACAAAACAAACCCCTGCAATTCTCAAATTTGGAATGGATTTAGCGTTTGCCACAGGCCAAGAGGGTTATAGCTTCTGTAATGAAAAGTCCATGCCCTCATGGGGTTTTGCTCTTTCACAATACATACGATAACAACATGAAAAAACACCCTGAACTCATTTATTGCCTAAGAAACAAGATAAAATGACCTTAATTTGTCATCTGAAATTTGATGTTCAAAATCAAGATTAGGTTCTGATTTAATTTGCATGGTGAGAAATCTATTTATATGAAAATAACAGATTTACAGTGCATAAGGGTACTGAGGGCCAAATACCCTCACTGCCAGTTGACATTGTTACGGTTTGGCAGCAACAATACATGGAAAGTTATGAAAACAGAACCTGCCAATATCCGTATACAAGCATAACATAGACAGATTGCCCAGGAAACACAACACAAATGCAAGAAGGTCTCCTGTATTACTGTAACTTTTTGATAAAAGAAAGAAGTTGCTTGCTTTTTACATCTTATTTTACATACAAGACTCATAATTCACCTCATGAATGTGCTCCTCTGTGCCCACGGGAATCATTATTTTATGGTGAGCATTATGCCAATCTATCAACACAATTAGCTGTGATGTCCTGCATTCTGCTTAGAAAGCAATCCCTGTTATATCCATGTAATAAGGTCATTCTGGGTAGCTATTTGTCCAGTGAAGTCACCAGACTCCCTTATGAGATGAGCAGTCGTGCACATCTTTCCCACCAGTTCTTTCTCTAGTGCAACAATTAGTAAAAAAATAAAAAAATAAAAAATAAGCATTTTCATTTCTAGTAAAGCTTTTGAACATATTGAGCTGTATATCTTTGAAATAGTGCTTTCACTCTTTGCTAAATACAATGATACTCAAGAAAAGCAATGGTCTGTATTTTAACAAGACAAAGAATGTGCAGCTAGTGGATTATTCAGGGTTTTCCAGCAACAGAGCAGAATGAAAAACAAGATCAGCATGCAAATGAGATGCCTTTCCTTAGAAAAAAAAATAATATGGAAATTAGGCTAAGCAATTTGCTGAATTTTTAAGTCTTCTCTTTATTAGGTCAACTTGGTGAACAAACAAAGTTTAGTGAAAAATAAATATCAGGACAGTGAATCGTATTTTTCCTTCAATGAAAAGACCTTAGAATTTAAACTGGAAAGAATTACAAACTGTTTGTAAAAAATGCTATTATAACTTTATTATTATTATTATTATTATTATTATTATTATTATTATTATCATTATTCCTTCCAAAGGTCATCAAGATGGTCTTCCTATTCATTCACTAATAAATCTCACTGCATTTAGTGTGAGCTCTGGAATGTCAGACACCATGGGAGAGTAGATCTGTCTGAGGAACTGAACTTATTAAGCATTGCCACTTCCAAATCATCACTCTCTCTCTTTTTAGTGGGATATGGTGGCCTCAGGTGTTCTCTTTTTCAACAAAAATCTGCTACATTCACCCAAACTAAACATTTCTAGTGAAACTTTTAAACTTCCAACTTAGTCAAAACCCCAGGTTTCCATTCCGTTTTGGTTGGACAAAGGTAAGTTAGCTGTTCAGTTATGGCTTTTGAGAATCTGAGCAAATTCCAGGATGTCCCACTACTCTTAGAGCTTCTGAATGGGGAATCTTGCATTTGGGAAATACAAACTTATGTGATCACGCTCTTTCCTGGTGATAAGTCTTTGCCCAGCTGATCCAGCCAGTGCTGCATTCCCCTCCTGAGGGTTCACTGTTAGTTACACCTTTATCACATCCTCTACCATCAGCAAAACACTGCAACACCAGCTGGTAATATCAGCGAGCACAAAGTGCAGTAGAGACGACTGAAGGAGGAACTTTGCCCTTCAGCTTCGCATTCTGCTAACGGGTTAAGCGAAATTCAGCTACTGTTTGTGTATTATGCATGCTGACTCAGACTGCTGACTGACAACTGCAGCTACGCTTCTTTCTACTCTCTGCTGGGCACAACAGATGACAGCTGAGTGTCAAATTTAATATCCAGAAGACAGAGACAGAAATGGAATTGTCTTAGTAACGGTCTTTTCTTCACTTTGGGAGCTTAGCTGTTCAGTTTCCTTATGGGACAATAAGTCTCTCAGTTTGTGTAATGCACTTACATTTTTGTTAGAGGATGAATGCATTTTAACTCAGGGAAGGTACTGGATATCTCAGGAATCTGTCTGGAACAATAAATTAACCCATATTTTCTCTACAGAAAAAAACCTGTCAGCTAGGATTACAATAACATATTTGGATTCAGTAGAAACAAAAAAGTACCTTCCTCTCAAGGACTACTGTCATCGAGATTTAAAATTCTGAAGTCTTTCTTCATTAAGTGTATGGTAAAAATTACACACAGCCCCAAATCTAGAAATTCATATTAGATCAAAGTTAAAGCAACTGAAGTGAGACTATGCAACAAAGGTCTTCCCCTATGCGTAAAACACTTCTTCAGAGCCTGAAAACTGTATGTTGGTACAAATGATGTTTCACACTTACAAATCTTGCTGTATTTTTTCAGCCAATTGTCATCAAAGCAACTTTCCATTATTCCCATACATGTAAGAAAGAAAATACCAGCCAAACATATTAAATGTGCAGAAAATGAGGTAACGTATCTACTGTGATTCCTCTTCAGAATGCAAGTGTTAATAAACAACACCCCATAATTCCCTACTGACAAAATCAGATTTTCAAATTCTTGTTTTCTTGTATAAAGCAGGTTGCATTTTTTGCTTCTTTATGTCCCTTTAAAGCTACCAAAATCATAAAAAAGCGTTAAGTGATAATATATGGTAAAAGGAAGAAAAAACAGCCACAACTTCATATGTAATGTGTTGCAGAATAAATTTAATGTACTCTGCATTCATTCAGGACATTAAGTCAGAACTCAGAATTTAAGAGAAAACAAACTGCTTAGAAATCAAGCTGATTGGAGCATTTCTTTTGCAAGTTATTTTGCAAATGTTTTGTTTCAGAACAAACAAAATAAAACCTAAATATGAAATTATTGGCTGCCAGTACATACTACTGGCTCATACTAAACTCTTCATCTATGAGGAGTCCCAAAGTCCTTCTCAGTAGGGCTATTTTCAAGGAGTTCTTCCACTCTGTATATATATCTGGGAAACCTATTCAATATTTGATTTTCCAAATGTTATTTGGATCATTTAAAAGATACTTGAGTAGCTTTATGTATCAAACATTTACATCTACCCCAACACTGCTTCTGCTCTCTTTACAGCACAAATAGCAAACTTAGAGCTCTCTCCATCTCTGCTGTAACCAGAGCTACCTTTCTGAGGCACACTACCAGAGAGGCACCTCTGTCACCTGACGGGAGAAGGGGACCAGACACTTCCCAGCCCTGCTCCTCTGCCAGGCTGTGCCTGCTGCCCTGTGTCAGGAGCAGGGCAGGCACTTGAGACAGAGCAAGCCCTCTGCTGATGGACAGCACGGGATGAAATGCAATCCCCACTCATTTAAATATGCACTGCCAAGGTTTGCCCTGTCAGCGTTCAGCCAGGGGACAGTTTAGTTTATTCCAAAAAGGACCTGCTAAACAAATATTTTATTTACCTTGAACCACAGAAATAGCTCTGTCAATGAGATGACTGTTAGAAAATAATTCTGTCCATAGTCCAATCTAAATTAGAGAGGAATCAAAGCCAGAATCATTTCCTCTAAATCTCACAATGAGACAAAAAAGCTGGCATGAAACAGCTTGTACTGGGCTACAGCATCCTCTTCCTAAAGCTAATCAGCACATCTCATTACAACACTATGCCTTCATTAAGGTTCATATGGTGGAAGAAACTGGTTTCTGACACAGTGATTCTTAATAAAACATTCCCATGAATGAGGCAAACACTGAAAACATTAAGAAAACAAGATCTGAAAAACTTATTGAAAAAACAAATGGGGTCATGTTGTAGAGAGAATCTGAAACTAACAGCAGGAGGTGGGAAGGTGAACTCCTGACAGAGAATGCACTTTCCCTCAAACCTGTGAAAACATGCAACAATTCAATTTGAAACTGCAGCACATAAGAAAAGGAGACACTGATTAGCTCCAAAGTGAAAAGAGAGCTCCTTTGTGCTCTCCTTCAAGCTCTCCCAGGCCCAAATGGGCTGAGGCAGCAGCACTGGGGTCCCGTCCTTCCAGTTCTACCAGCCACCAGGCTGAAAAATCTTCCTAAGTCAGGAAACACCCGAATCATCAGAATAAAAAGTCCTTGAACTTAAACAACGGTGTCTGTTTTGTAGAACCTATAAAGCAGCTCAATAGGATGAGACTGAGTCTTAGTGCAAGAGAATTTGATAACTTTTGTGTACCTTGAAACTGTGGATTAAGAAAGGGCTGGGAAGAAAACTCATGCCTAAGACTACTGCTGACCTCAACAGATTTCTCTTCCCTTCTTCCAAGGAGAGAAGTTTGCTCTTCTATCAGTGCCACTTGTGAGCAATCCAACAACAGAGGTGGAAAGTCTTCACTAAGGAAGACCTTGCTGTTAATGCATGAAAAGAAGCCCCTGCTTCTTACTTCTGTGCTAATAGCTATTTTCCTTACCATATGGGAGTAGAATTGTTTACTTCTCCACAAAGCAGGAGTACTGTAACCGTTTATCAGAAGATCCCCTTGCTCACAAGCCATGCTTGTTTACGTATCCTTCAAAATCTGCTCTGATTTACTGCATACAGAAAGGTAAAGGCTCTGCAAGCAAGATTTCCTGCCTTGGTTATGTTGTAAAGCCTTTGGAATAGCCCATCCAAAGACAATCCCTTCCTAAACAAACTCTTTAAAGATTTATTTCAAGATTTTCTACTGACTTTTTTTCTTTAAGCTGCAGAGAGAAAAAAAAATCCAAAAGCCCGTGGGAGGCTGTTATGAAATGTACATCCACATGCCCCGCTGTGCTGCCTCAGCAGCTGGTTCATTTGAATTCCAGGTATGCACTACTGAGGTTTGCATTGCTGTTGTAGGGTTTTTTTTCAAAACACCGGCTTATCAGAGGAGCAATGGTGCTCTTGGATCACAGCCCCTTTTAGAAGACCACAAAGCTGGCTCAGTTCACACACACACACACACACACACACCTTCCTAGAAATGTCACAGTGCCCATCCTCCCTGGCATGAGTAACACACCATTTTGTTAGGAAGCCTAGAGTGCTTAGAGCCAGAGAGCTTATTTAAATAAATAGCAGGCCAAACTCATGCAAATTCCTGTGAATCATCATAAAATTAGCAAAGAAAACATTTAAAATAAAATGGCATGTCTTCAGTATACCAATATTTAACTGAAATGATTGGAACAAATCAGCATGTGTGTGATCAGACCTATTCCTGACCAGAATCACTGCTGCACCACGACCTGATGGTTTAGTTTGCATAGAAACTGATCTACAGTTTCCCAGAGCAAAATCCCACTCTAAGCAGCAAAACACAGAGCTTCTTGGGTACTGGAAACCCTTCCTCCCTGGCCTGGCGCCCAGTCACATCACATCTGAGGAATGAGTGCATCTCATTGTGACACTACATCGGGACATGTCATTCCTTATGCACAAGCAACAACATGCGTATGGCACAACGGAAGCTCATTACATGACAGAAATACATTTGCAGTGCAAAGGAAAGCTGTTGTTCTGAGTGAGATAGAATACTGTATATGGGCTAACAACTGCCAAGCTCACAATCTGGAATAAAATGGTGATATAAAGAAAATTCTTTTTCTCACCTAAAAATTCTGGGAAGGTTACACCAAGATTACACCTATACATTAACCTTGGTGCTCAGCGCCACATAACAGATACTAGAATCAGATCATCCAGAAGAATACCAAGCTCTTATTTTGCCAGTCAAGGTCTTGATCTTGCAATAATCTCAATTCTGAATAGATTCATGCAGCCACATGGAGTCAAGTGAAGCAGTGGGTATTCTGTCAAGGTTTTTTTAAGCAGCCATTTGTTCAATCTGCAGCAAATGAAGGCAGCCAGTCATGCTGCCATTTGAAGAATGTGCGGGTCCAGGTGTTACAATATTTCTGAAACAGCGAGTGCATTAATAATGAGCTCCAATTGTGTTGGGTATGTGTGGTGGATATAAGTGCACTTTTCCTGGCTAAATATCCTGCTGATTCCCTGCACTGAACCGTATCAGAATTCTCAATTCAAATCACTTTAAAAAACGTCTAACCTTATCACTTAAAAACCACCTCAAGTGTTTAAGTTTCAAGTGTGCCTCACAACAAACTGCAGCATAATGCTTGGTATATTCAGAGCTCATTCCAAATAGCAATATTTAGTGCTAAGAAAAAAAACAAACAACAAACCCAGAGGTTTATACTTCTAACTTTCTGATTCCTAGAAACAGAACAGGAAAGAAGAACAACAAAAAAAATACGAAGCCTCTAAATAGTATTGAAAATTCTTAAAAAGGGAGAAAATATCACCCTATCTTGCTGGACATACCCTTGCCAGAAGAGCAGCTGGGGTATTTTATGTGGTGTTGGAGCAGAACACCACTGCTGTCCTTCAACACTCAAAGCTGTTAGCCACACGTTGCAGCCTGCTTTCAGGAGAAGCCATGTGTATGTTCCTCCCCAGGAACAGAAAGCTGGAATCTGGGGTTCAAAAGCAAACCTATTTCCCAGGCTGGCAGACTTCCCCAGCTGTCAAGAGAGATTAGTAGATCTCATAGTATCACCAAACACTTCGTGGCTGAAATTAAGGTGATTTTAACTAATTCTATGTCTGTTTGCCATTAAGTAGCAATGAATCTGTTGTCATATCATGCTGTTATTTCATTTTAAGAAAAAGCAGTACACTATATGATTCTGGACAATTTGATTATACTTGCTTGATGAGGAATTTAAGTGGGGGGAGGGCAAAGATAGGAAGTGGTTTCTGAAAGAATGCCAAATTTTGAGAATCAAATTTCCTGAAAATTCAGAAGTGTGAGATTTAGCAATTTATTGATTTTTTAGCAGCTGTAGCATTAACAATAAGTTGGCAGGTGGCCTAGGACTTCTCATTTTGCTTATTTAAATGAAGGTGGAAGCAGGTGTCCCTCAACTGGAAGAGGCAGCTGCACTCCCAGCTTCAGTGAACCCATTTGTTTTCTTTGACATTCATTCACTCAGTAACTTTGCTCTCAACTTCTGAGCTTTCAAAAACACTGGGCAAGAAGGATTAGGGTGTAGTCATCTACTGTCTCCTCTTGAATGTACTTCAAGCCATGTGCAAGCTATCCACATTGGCAGCCTTTGCTCTTTGTAGACTCTGTGCTGGGCAGAAGGGAACCCCTTCCTGCAAAAGGCAGCTAGGAGGAGACTTGTAGAACACACTGCCTACAACTCTAAAAGAAATTTAGGAGGTTGTACTGAAACAGCTGGTGACAAAGTGTGAATGAATAAAGGCAAATCCCTAAAAGATCAGAGCTGCTTAACACCTGCATACCGCACACCTTTTTTAGAGAAAAAAAAAAGCCCACAATGTTGACAACAGAGAAGGCTGAAGAATGATTGGGAGTCAGGTACAGAAACACTGAATGTGAGCAATGCTATTATTATATGGAAAAAGCAACACTGCATAGGTAAGTTTTAAAGACTTCACTGCATTATCAGAAATGAAGATGTCACATCAGTAAAACAAGGGTAACTACAAAAGTTAGAGGGAAAAATCAACCTCTCAACAGTATAGGTGCAGTTGATCTCTTGAATTATGTAAGGAATGCAGAACAGCAGCAGGATTTTATCATTAGGGTAGTTGAAAGATTGCAAAACAACAACAATGTGGAAATATTGGCCAAAAAAAAAGATAATGTGAGGAAAAAGTAGTAGGCAGCTGTGCTGAATATAAGTGGTAAATGAAGCCCAAAGAAGTGATGACTCTAGGAAGAAACAGATGTTTCACTATTCTGAGTTTTCAGCTCAGATTCACATTCATTGGCCAGATAGACATTCCTTACATGATTGTGTAGTCTAAAGATTTCATGAGAGACCAACACAAGACAAACAAAAGAAGATTTACCCTGGCTAGTTATTACCCTGCTTGGAACCACCAAGCAGCTGATAAAGCAGTATGATAAAGTGAGGTCAGCAGCACCACATCTCTACCCAACCCTCTCCGTGAGAATGCAGTGATACTGGTGCATTATAACTGTTGTTCACCAAATATTTTAGTCACCAGACCAAAGCAGATTGGACCAAAATGCTGAGGATCCTGAGTATTCAAATTATTTAGGCCTCCTCTGAAGTAACTGGGGCAACCTGCTGTATGTATGCACACCAGGATGAGAAATTTAGGATAACTAAAAGATTGACAAATTCTCTGGCTGCATTCCCACTGATTTCATTGATGGGTTAGTTCAGTGATATAAAATGTACCTTTCATTTTTCATATGAGAGGAGCACAGTTACCAGCTGCTGCACAACAATTACCTTCTGGACACATGGGTGAGGGGGACACGCAACAAATATGATATGTGCTATGATGAACACGAGATACAACATATTTAATTTTTTATAAGGTTCTTTTTGTTACCTTCTATAAAATTGCCCATTTTTCTATCCCTGCATTTCTTCCTGAATCTTTCTTGAACAGAAACAACCAACTACAAAACACTATTAAGTATGACTGTATAACAACAAAGTTAAAGAACAACATCTGTTATAAAGTTTCTCTTAGAACTATTTGACTCTGACATTTGACTCATAACAGCCACACAGCAAATATACTACCTGAGAGCAAGAGATGATGAACAATAGCTTTCCTATCAGTCAACATAACCTTTTCATAAGCAAGAACGTGTGTGAGAAAGGATGGACTTAGCTCCATATTACTAGTTGAACTACTTAAAACTTGTCTAAAGCAAGCCTGCTGATTTATATTCCTGATAATGGCAACTCTGAGAAAAGCAACTGACACTAAAAATATTTTCAAAACAAGACCTGACTCAGTGACCTCTCAGATCTTGTAGCACCATACACAGATATTCTTTAAAAGTGGCTCACAAGATGCAAAGATTAAGGAGCCGAGGGGCTGTAGATTGAAATTCCCCAGCCCAGTGTAACAGAAGACAACGTGATTAGAAATGATACTAGCAAAGTCAACTAATACAGATATATGGACCATCATAGGTTGTTCTGTACCCAGAAGAGTTAATAGAAAACCCACACCAAATCCAGACTTGGCAGCACCCCGGCAAGTTCTGTGAAACCCTGTGGAGAAAGACTGTGTGAAACCCAAAGAGAACCCACAGAAATGTGGAAGGGAAGACAGGAACTGAGAGCCTGAGGGACACTTTCCATGGACGTTAATACTGTTCTGACACAAGACTGCAACTCAAAACACATCAAGAATGTATCGGCATAACACATCAAGAATGTATCGGCATAAGAATAAGAACAGAATATCTTTAATGACCATGAAAGTAATTAAACAAGTGTTTTAAAAACATGTCTTTCTTTAAGACACAGTAAAGTTTAATCAAATTGAAAGTTTACATGGTCAGCTGTTTTTTGACCCAACTAAAGGTAGAGAAATTTAACCTAAAACTTTCAGCACAATAGATGCCTCAAAAATTTCCTTGATTTCTCCTCCAGATGTAATTATTTTGAGGGCCGCCATATTTATGTGAGCACCACAAAACTCTTTTTGTTAAGAATTTACATTGTGCTTCTCTGCTCCATCAGGAGGAAGGTTTTAGAGTTTACACCACAGCTGTTTGGATCATGTTGTGTACAGAAAAAGTACTGTGAGTCGTTCTCATTATGTCCTCATTATACAATATATATTAATAGTTCTCTCTAGTGTACTCAGAAACAGACCTCAACTGCCAGAAATACTGCTATGCAGTGATAAACATATATGCGCACTCTAAAGACAAATGGTGAAAATTGGGCATTTTTCTTTTGACAACTGGCAACTAGAAATCAGTTTTGCTATTGCCTGTGAGTTATTTTAATTAGAGAACTCAGAATACTGTGAAGGAAGAGCCAAAGCAACAAGAATGAAACCTAATGCTTATTATCTGGAGCTATTTATTTCACTCTCAAACACCTGAAAATACCTACTGCATTAAGAACCTAATCAGGCAATTCACCTACTCTCAACTTCAGTATGAAAGTTCTTTTTTTCAACATCTAATGAAAAAGAATTTCTTTCTTTTTTGTTTTGGTAGATTTTTTTCTTTCTTTTTCGCACTTTTAAATTTGTTCAGTACTTCTCAGACATTTTCAAACAAGTGCAGCTTATTTTCCATAGGTTACTCTTCTAATAAAAAGACAACAACAATAAAAAGGAGAAAAAAGAATAAAAAATTGAGATATGTTCTGAAATTGTGTTCTCTGTACAAACTACATGTGCAATGACAGCACCAACAGTGGACACACAGGTATTACTTGATAGTGTTTTAATATATAATATTCAAAAATCAGGTGAGCTTACATAGATATTTTTTGTGTAGATCAAATTAATGCCAAAGTTATTCAACCACATCCATTTAGCAAATCAGGAAAGCAGCAGATCTGGACTAGATAGACTAATGATAGCACTTGAAAACCTGAAATCTCAATAAATAAATAAGCTTATCTGCAGATTAGGATTTTGTTCAGATAAAGATGTTAATCAACAGCTTGAATAAATGTCAGTGATAGCTGACTACAATCATATGGCACGTGTTCAGCATCTTGATAAATTAAGATATACTCCAGGGTACTGATTCAGGAAACACTTGAACAGGTATCGAAGTCCATCTTTATTCAAATTAGCCATATTGCTTATTTGCAGTATTGCAAAGTATACTTTTTATGTACATGCATACCTTCTACTAACTGCTGAAAGGGGATGTTTCCCT